>NC_080684.1:110365550-110688407 GCF_030445035.2 Dasypus novemcinctus | reverse complement strand
GTTACCCATCCATGTATGCATCCATCCATCCATCATTCCTTCCTTCCTACCATGTATCCACCTACCCATCCACCCACCCATCCATCCATCCCAGCCATCGATTCTGAAGAGCCTAACTTCAGGAGAGGGCTGCCTGGATTTAAATTTGGGATTGGCGGTACACAAGCTGTGTGTCTACATACAAGTTATTTCATTCTTTGTGCTCTTGATTCCTTGTGAAAGAACAGCAATGACAGCCCCTTCCTCAGAGGGCTGATGTGAACGTGAAACTATATCAAGGGCGAAAAGCCCCTGCACAATGCCTGACCGCACAGACGCTCGCAGTGGTTGCCCGTTATCGTGGGGGGTTGGTTTACACCTGAGGAGGCTGTGGGAGGCCCTGGAGGCTGCATATGGGCACGGGCAGAAGGGGGAGTCAGGGTAGGCAGGTGGAAGGAAGTAACAGCTGGGGAAGAGCCAGAGAGCAGTGGCGAGGAGGGGAGATGCGCAGCGTTCTGGGTAAAGCAGGGAGTGAGCGCCTTTGGGTGCTGCCTGGGGGGAGCCGTGCCACTTCTGCCCCAGTGCACCTGCTCCCTGACTTTTCTGCTTTGCCTCCGAGTCTGCGACACGGGTCCCAGGGCTGCCTCACTCCGTGACAGCAGGTGGGTCTGGCTCTCCTTGATCATTGCCAGCACCGATCAGATATGGGCGCAAACCACGGGTGCTCATTCCCTTGCTTGGTACTGAGTACGTAGGCGTACCGTCTGGGCTTCAGTTTTCTCATCTTCAAGCTGAGTCTACAAATAGCTTCTACCCCAGGGTCCTTTTGAAGATGTAACGAAATAATTCACCCAGTGGGTGTTATCAAGGGCTTGACTGGGGCCAGGGTCCCGCCCACGCGGTGGGGGCAGCAGTGGGGAGAGCAGCATCCCCGCTGGCTGCAGTGGGCATGGTGGGCACGTCTACGGCTGCCCCTGAGCCATGGGTCAGTGTGGGAGCCCTTCCGCCCCACACTGTAAAAGCCCTTGAACGTGACGGGGTGTGTGCCTAAGGACGTCTGAGGACAGGGACCTGTTATCTGAAAGAGGAGAAGAAAAAAGGAAAGAGGCAAATGGCAACCAGCTAACGTACTCCCCCTCTGGAATCATCTTTCGTCCTGACGTGCGGCGTGTTGAAATTCATTGGTGAAGGTGTGCTGGGAGTGAGCCCTCTTAGTTTTTGCCCACCTGAAAATGCCTTCATGCCATTCTTCTTGACAACATTTCCAGGGGGTCGCCATTCCAGTGTGACCCTTGTCTTCCTTCAGCGCTTTGAGATTTTGTGCCATTCTCTTGCGGTCCCCCATTATCTCCTTGCCCTCAGGGCTGCTGAGGAGGGGCCAGTTTGCCTTGAATTCCCTTCCTTCAGGAGAAACCCCTCCACCCGGAGGGCTTAGGGATTGTGATTTGGAGGATTTGCATTTTCACCCTGCTGGGTTTAGGAGTGGGCTTCTCTGAATTTATCCTTGGATTCACCGTGGCGTTGCGCCTTCCAAGCTTGCCTTGTTCATTCAAACCTCGAGCTCCAGCTCTCCACCTTTCCGCCCTGGGAGCTCTCCTGGGCGCAGTGGACCCTCCACCGTTTCATTCTCGTCCTCTTTCTACTTCTGGGGGAGCTTTTGAGTGACAGCTCTTTCATTTACTTAAGTTGAGTCTAAGTAGCACTTAGTTTTCAGTTTCAATCGCTGTATTTTGAAGTTCTGGAAGTTCTAGTCCATTCTTTTTCAAACACTCCTTTTCAATGATGATGGCCCTTTGTTCCCCATCTGCTTTCCCTCTGCCCCACTCCTCTGAACTTATTAAAAGTACTTATTTAAATCCTGAGTCTGGTAATTCCAACATCCTCAGGCGTTGCTGGCCTCGTTTTGTGTTTCTTGGCTTCCCTTGATTCACACTTCTGGTGGCCCTGTTCTTCTTGGGGTTAGTGATTTAATTATAATGTTCTGCTCCCTTGAACAACGTTTAAAGCAAAACCCTGTAGGTAAGCCCTGTGCTTGCCTCTGCTAATTGCTTCATGGCATTGTCGGCTCAGGCTTTTTAAGTGAAAAGATTGGTCTTACTTTGTTATGACTACTAATATTGCATTTTATTTTGCAAGGGAAGCTGCACAGTAAGTGATTCAAGCACTGCAGGGGCTGGGGTCAGGGGTCATCGTGAGGTGGGGGATGGGTGGGAGGGAGGCATCGGGGAACCTTTCTCATTTTGTCGGTTACTCACCCGGAGGAGCCTTGGCTCTCTCCACGTCCCGTGCTGCTCTGGCCCGGCCTGGCTTCGTGTGGACACTGCCTTTCTGAATGTCCCCATTTTCAGGGCCCTTCCCCAACACACGGCCCTTGAAAGCCAGGCTTCAGGACTCCGGGAAGTGGCCCACCTTCCAGGAGGAGCCTGCGCCCCCACTGGGGACCCTGAGCGAGTCCAGGCAGGGCCCCGACTGCCGGCCGTTCTTCACTGTTGGGGTGGCCATGACTTTGCAAAGATACTTTAATATCTTGCCAGCATTTCAGCTGTTCTGAACGAGAAGGATTTCTCAGTTTTTCCTGAACTACTTTTGCCGACCCTTCCTTTTATTTTTAACACGTGATGTGTGTGTGAGGGTGTGTGCACTTGTGTGAGTGTGTGTGGGAACGGGGCGGCTCGGCTGGAGTGCTGCTGCTCCAGTTTCCTGGCTGCCAGAGGAAACGCCACCCAGAGGGCGGGCTTAAACACTGGGATCGGCTCACCGGTGTGAGGCCAGGAGACGTCCAAGTCGAGGTGTCATCAAGGCACGCTCTCCCCGCAGGCTGGCGTCCCGGGCGGGCTGCCGGTGATGCTGGGTCTTTGGCTTTTCCGGCAGCGGCAAGGCCCATGGCAGGGTCCTTCTCTCCTGGGTCCCCGCGCCTTCCAGCTCCTGGTGCTCCTGCTGGCTTCCTCCCCCCTGTGACCTTCCCTGAAGGACTTCAGTAAGGGATTGAGACGCGTCCTGAATCAGCTGGGCTCGCCCACCTGCAAACAGACACCTTATCAAAGGGGCCTACTTAACAAGGGTTCCCCCACAGGAGCGGATTAAGGGCAGAACGTGTCTTTCCATTGTGCACACACAGCTCTGAACTAACACTGGTGGGTCCTTCCCCTGTTCAGTGATTCCAGGATTAATCCTCTATTTTGCTCCATTTTTGCTAAATCCCTCTAAGGCATGGGATTTCCAGAGAGAAGCTCCGACACCACACGCTGCTCCTCTTCCGTGCCGCCATCTTGCTGTGGCTCGGGCTCGACCACCTGATCCCAGTCCTGAGCTCCCACCGGGAAGACGCCGGCCAGGCCCTTCCCCGGACGCCGTGGTGCTGACGGGCTCCGGAACGGCAGAGCTCATTTCAAATCCAGAGGCATCAGCATCATGATCAAAACACTCATTGTAATACTGCCTGTGTAACAAGGACCCTTTCTTCTTGCTTCTATTTTTAGATGGAATATGTTACCACACTCCACTTGCTTGCTAAATGAACTCATTTTTAATCAAAAATTGCTATCATTAATTATCAGCTGTGCAATCAATATTCATTTTAATTCAGCAGATAAAATTCCCGTTGTCTTCTCCCACCTGACTCACACACACACACCCCAAAAGGAAATTTATTTTCATCAGGGTTCTATGCATCATTAAGAGGTAGTTTGTCTTATTACAGCCTGTTATTAATGTTCAGAATCCATTTAATTTCACTTTTAACTGACTGTAACAATGAGATAATTGATTTCGTTGGGGAGGCCACAGAGACTCCCTTTGTGGGAAGTGGGGGGCATAGTGAGACCAGAAGGCTTGGGGGGTGCCCTGGGTGTCCTCAGACCCCAGGGAGCAGAACACTGTGCCCCTCCCATCAAGGGCCCTGCTCGGATTGCCCTCGGCCCCCCTCTAACCCCCCATGTCCTCTCCCATTCCCTGTCTCCCTTGGCCTCCCTCCCCCCTTGTGTCCCCTCCATGTTCTCCCCACTCTCCCCAGCCTTCCTCCTGCCCTGGGCCTTCTCCGGCAGCTCCTGGATTCCCTACCTGGACGGACCCATGGGAAGGAAGAGAACTCGCTCCAGCAGAGGCTCTCCCCCCTCAAGATGGCTGCAGGAGGGCAGGCGGGCTACAGGTGGGCAGGAGGGCTGGAGGAGGGCAGGGGGCCTGCAGGAGGGCAGGCTGGGCTGCAGGTGGTGGGAAGGTTGGCTACAGGTGGGCGGGCAGGCTTCAGGTGGGCAGGGGGGCTATAGGTGGGCAGGAGGGCTGGAGGAAGGCAGGTGGGCTGGAGGAGGGCAGCCAGGCTACAAGTGGGCAGGGGGGCTGGAGGAGGGCAGGTGGGATGGAGGAGGGCAGGCTGGGCTGCAGGCGGTGGGAATGTGGGCTACAGGTGGGCAGGCAGGCTGCAGGTGGGCAGGTGGGCTGCAGGTGGGCAGGCAGGCTGCAGGTGGGCAGGTGGGTTCCAGGTGGGCAGGCAGGCTGCAGGTGGGCAGGTCCAGCAGTGGTGCAGGGTGCCTGTCTCCCTGCCCTCCGGTGCAGGGGACACTTCCAGGTGGGGGTGCCCCCCAAGGCCTGCCCCACCTGTTTGGGTGGTGTGGCAGCCCCTTCTGCCTCCTGGGCTGCGGGGCGCCTGGGTGGGGGTCTCCCTTCAGGGGACTCTGGGGAGGAGAGGAGACCCCGCCCGCTCGCTGAGGCCTGGGTCAGAGGGGCAGCCGTGGCTCAGGAATCCATTTTCCTGCCATTCTGAAATGCAAAGTAATTTCGCCATGTAAACACCGGGGAAAAGAAAGGTGGGGTGCCACACTAGACCCTAAGTGCAGTGGTGGAGTTACCTGGAGAAAGCACGCTTCTGGGATTCTCAGAAAGAAGGTGAATCAGAACGAACGTCCCGCGTAACGAGGTGCGGAACCCTGTGTAATGCAGCTCGGGAGGGGCCCTCCCGAAGGGCACAAGTGAAGGCAGGACCGTCGAGAAAACTGTTGATGCTCGAATCAATAAACATTTTGGACTTCCGCCTGCCAAAATGAAGTTCAAAGGCCGCCAGCTAGGGAAGTACCCAGGCTGTGACAAAGACAGAGCGTGCTCTTCGTCGAGAGCTCCTCCGCAAATCAACGAGAAAGTCATGAAAAGCCTCTGAAATATGAGGGGAGACCGGGGCTGTACTCGAGAAAGGTCGACACGCGATCGGTGACAGCTCTCAGAAGGCCCGCCCGGCAGACAGAGCGGGGCTTGGCTCCTGCACGGTCCCACGGCCCGTTTCTGGAAGGGGCTAGGCAGCCCTGGGCGGAGGGTGGGGCCCCCCCGGGGTCCAGCGCTGAGGGACACCGACCTTTCAAAGCTTCCTGGAGGATGCCTTGACAAACAGCACCGAAGCCGGCGTGTCAGTCCTGAGGAATCGTCTTCAGACCAGTGGAGACCAAGCTCACTGCTAGGATAGGACAAGGGGGCGTGAGCGAGCGTCCCGTGGGAGGGCTGGGCAGGGTGGAAGGCGTGAGACCCCTCGTGCCTCCGGGGGAGCTGTGAGGTCTCCCTGTGGGGGCCGAGGAAACATGTGGGCGAGGAAGTCTGTCGTGTCCGGCAAGCCCGTGCTCAGGAAAGGAGAAGGAACTTTGTTCCACAGCAAACTGTTGCTGCTTTGAGCCAGGTCACAAGTGGGCTGCCAAGCAGGAGAATCTGAGTCTCCAATGGAAGTGCGGCGGGGGTCTCCGCAGCTCAGGGGGTCTGCTTTCCCTCGTGAGCCAGCCAGGCAGGGGCACGCTGAGGCCCTGGGCCTCGCCTGTCAGGCTCGGCCCCACCGAGGAACCCAGCACCCACACGGTCTGTCCCCTCTGCTTTGGCCCCTGCCCGTGGTGAGAGCGTGGGGTGTGCACCTGCCTGGCCGTCGCTTCGTCCCAGGTGCGCTCTTCCGCCCGTGGTGGGCATTTCAGTGGAAATCTCTGGGACTTTGGCTGCTGAGACAGAGCAGCTCTTGGGTATCAGCCTCGTGTTGCAGCTCCTGGGCCACGGGGCAGGTGCGATGTTACCTTCGGTAGATGCGGAGAAGCAGTTTTCCAAAGGGGCTCTGCCGAGTGGAAGTGCTCCCAGGTCCCTCACCAACCCTGGGATCTGGGCTTCCCTGTGGCCGCTCGGTGGATGGGTCTTCCCACAGCACGGACGTTTACCTCAATGGCCCCAAAGACTAAAGACACGAAGGTCTTTTGTGTGTTTAGTGGACATTCAGTTATCCAGCTTGAGGAGTGGCCGTTTAAGGCTTTTGCACGTTTCCACTGAAGCGCCTCTTTCTCTTGCTTGTTTGTGGTAGTTCTTAAAGCACAGTGACTGCACGTCGTTTGCTTTAGGTGGTGCAGGGATCTCCTCCTGCGACCTGCCGGCTTACTTCCCAGAGCGGTGTTTTAAGAGACAGACTTAACTCGAGGTCTACAGGGCGACGCTCTGCTTCTCCTGAGTGCCTTCCTGGGACCAGGTTACGTGGATGCCCAACAGTGGGTGGTGGAGATTGTCTCCTAGGTTTTCCTCCAAACCCTTTTTTGTCTTGCCTTTCACAATTAGACAATCTACCCAGAAGGGATTTTTCAGTGTGATGGAAGAGAGGAGCCGGACCCACTTCCTTCTCACATTGCCCAAGCCCCAGTTAGCGCAAGTCGAGCCTCGCCCTCTCGCTGGGGGCCACGCCCTCTCGCTGGGGGCCACGCCCTCTCGCTGGGGGCCTCGCCCTCCCGCTGGGGGCCACGCCCTCCGCTGGGGGCCACGCCCTCTCGCTGGGGGCCACGCCCTCCGCTGGGGGCCACGCCCTCTCGCTGGGGGCCACGCCCTCTCGCTGGGGGCCTCGCCCTCTCGCTGGGGGCCACGCCCTCCGCTGGGGGCCACGCCCTCTCGCTGGGGGCCACGCCCTCTCGCTGGGGGCCACGCCCTCCGCTGGGGGCCGCGCCCTCTCGCTGGGGGCCGCGCCCTCTCGCTGGGGGCCACGCCCTCTCGCTGGGGGCCACCGTTGTTGTCAATTAAGTAACTGCCCGTGGGGGTGGCTGGGACGCTCCCTGTTGATTCCTGAGTGTGCTTTTCTGTGCTTACACCAAGACAGCTGCCGTGATTTCTGGAGCTTTCCAGGGTGGAGAGCTCTAGTGACTTCCTCAGCTTTATCAAATTAAGGAGGCTCCTTCCATGCCCAGTATGCTAAGAGTTTTTATCAGCAACGGGTGCTGAATATTATCAATGTTTTTTGCATCCTCTGTTGGGAGGATGGGGTGAATTCTCTCCTTGGTTGCCAGCATGATGAAGTGTGTAAATTAATTCTTTTGATGTTAAACCATCACTGCATTGCTGGGATTAAATCCACTTGACCATGAGGCACTTTGCATTTTACAAATTGCTGAATTCAGTATACTAATATTTTGTTTAGGATTTTAACTGGCATGCTCATGAGGAAAATTGGTCATGTATGCCTGTTTTGGAAATTAATTGCTAAGTTTTGAAATTTGGGATGTGTTGCCTTTTATCCTATTTTTTGGAAGAGGTTGTGCAATGTTGTCTGCATTCATATCCAAATGTTGGGATTAATTTGCTAATAGAGCTGTCTGGGTTTGAGGATTATTTTGTGCAGCAGTTTCTCAGTGAAGGTTAAATCTGGGAGATGCTAAAAGGTTCAGATGTTCTTTCTTCCTGGGGCAGCTTTGGTAAGGTCTGCTTTGCCTTTTGTCCATTTCCTCCACCTTGTCAAACTGATTGGCATAAAGTTGTTCATAATTTCCTTCCACTACCTATTTTATTTCTTTGGGATATGAAGTGATATCCCCTTTTCATTACTAATTTTGGTGATCTGTGCCTTTCAGCTTTGTATTTTTATCAGTCTTGCTAGGAGTTATGATTTTTACCAGACTTTTCACAGAACTAATCTTTGGTTTGATTCATTTTCCCTATCGTATTATTATTTTCAATTATTCTACTGGTTTCTATTCATTTTTTTTTCCTTTGGCTTACTCCTACAAATTTTGAGTCTAATATTTCATATCTTTTAAAATTTTGTGATATAGAGCTAGAAAACTGGTTTTATCTTTTAATCTTTGGCAATATAAGTGTTTAAACATATAAATTTCCCTTAAATCATTGCTTTAACAGCGTCCCACAAGTTTTTATATATTGAATTTTATTATCATTTGTTGAAAAATATTTTCTAATTTCTGAGTCTTTTATCTTTGACCTATAGATCATTCGTTTAGTAGTGTATTACTTACTACCCAAACATTTGAAAAGTTCCTAGTTATGTGTATCTTATTGACCTACAGTTTAATTCTGCTGGGGTCCGGGAACATACTTGGGATGATTTAAATGTTTGGAATTTATTGAGATTTCTTTATGGCCCAACATATGCTCAATTTTGGTAAATATTCAGTGTGCGCTTGCGAAGAACATGTGTTCTGTTGTTGGTACAATGTTATGTTATACGTCAAAAAAGACAGCTTGTTATTTGTGTTTTCAGGTCTTTCATACAAGGGGTTAGCTAACGTTCTCTGTAAAGGACCAGATAGAAAATACTTGAAGCTTTGTAGCCCAAATGGTCTCCGCTGCAACTTCTTGACTCTCCTGTTGCAGGAAGGAAGCTGCGGTAGGCGAGAGGTGAAGGATGTGCTGTGCTCCGGCCAGACAAGGGCGGGGCCTGGAGGTTTGTCCACCTCTCGTCTATACCACTAATTATTTTTATTTCTGTTTCTGAGACAGGCAGGTTACTGAGTTTCAGTATGATTGATTGATTGATTTATTCATTCTCTTTTTTAAATTCATTTTCCTTTTATTTCTGTCAAGTTTTTAATTGGTGAATTGGGGTATTTTTTGATGTATGCAATTGAGATTTGTAATATATCTCTGGTAATATTTTTTATCAGTTTGAAATATTCTTTACTACTTATTAACATTTCTTGCCTTAAGTCTGTCTTATCTGATATTAATTGAGGTACACTGGCCTTGTCTGGGGTAGTGGTTTTATGGTATAGTTTTTGCTAACCTTATACTTGAGTCTTTCCGTGTTAGCATATTTAAGCTGTGTTCATTTTATGCAGGACACAATCTTTGACGATGATTTATTTCTAACGTATCTGAGTTGTAATTGTGAACACATCGTGTTCTATTTTCCCACATGATCCGTGTTTCTTTTCTTCTCCTTTACTCACAATCTTTGGGATTAAACAAGTATTTTTCCTTATTCCATTTCCCCTCATTTTAGCTGTTGGTTAATGGATAGGGGATGGTATTCCAGAGCACCCAGGTGGGGCAGGTGGTGGGGGCTGGATGAGTGCAGGTGATCCCATGTGCAGGAGAGGGGGGAACCCAGAGCCTGGCGCTGCTGGAGGGAGACCGAGACGAGCCACGGTGGGAGGCTGCAAGGTGGAGACTGAGCTACGCTGAAAACGCACTGTCCCATTTCTAGACATGCAAGCAGCAGAACGCCTATCCATGTCCTAGAAAGAATGTTCCTGCTGTCACTGCTCAGAATGACGAGAACTGGAAGCAGGTCCAACGTCCATCTATAGGAAGGATAAATACCTATGGAACGATGCACATTTTCAAATGGCCACAAAAATTGACAAATTTGATCAGGCACTTGACCTCATACCCATATACAGAACTTAATAAAATCTATAATCAGATATTTCCGCCCAGTGTTCTTGAATAAATAAATATCTTAAATGACAACCACTGATAACAGCACAGGTGCTGCTACTAATTCAGTTTCTTCTGCTCTTGGTGTTCAGGGGAAGTCAGGTGTGGCCGTGCGACTTGCTCAGCAGTGACAGGGGAGGGGAAGCGGTGCTCTCAGGCAGTGCTGGAATGACCAACGTGCCCCGCGCCTGTCTCCAGCAGCAGGGATGGGAAGCAGGTGTCCAGGTGAAGGTGCCAGAGGCTCTGCAGCACAGAGGGCGGCTCCCCTGGAGGGAGCAACATTGTGTAAGAGAGAAGCAGACTTCTGGTACGTTAAGCCACGGAGATTCCTGTGCTGTTTGTTACTGCAGCATAAACTAGTCTATTCCGGCTGATAGAGCAATTGAAAATGTTACCACCCAGCAACGCTTGAAGCAGTGGATGGGTGTGACAGTGATGCTACTGGGCTCAGCGATGCTGGTCTGTGAGGGGGAAGAGGATGGAGAGGTGGGGTGGACTATCCATGGAACTGGGAGGAGGGTGCAGGAAGGAGCGGGTGAACTCTGGGAAGTTGCAGGTCTGTGGTTGAAGCTACAATGTGCGGAATGTTCATTTGGCAAATATGGCAGGGGAGGGTTACTGGTGTAGGGTGTTGGATGTGGGGGCATATATGGGACAGGGTGCACCTGGGGCAGGCTTCTATGGAATATGTAGTTGTTCATCTTGCCATAGTGTGTTAACTTAGTGAGTGGAGACCCACACAATAAACAAGAAAATATTAAATTCCCATCCTGGGGAGTCCTGCTGGGTTCTCGATTAGAGGGACAGGAATCCCTTGAGAACACAAGCAGTGCCTAATAAAAGAATACAGACTAGTAGGTCAAACCCTCAATATTTTTGCAAGTAACTATGAATCTTAGTCTTCAAAAATTGAAACTTAGTACTCACCACAGGTTCTGAGAGGAGGGAGTAGGAAGAATAGAATAGATGGGACATGGGGCATTTCTGGGGGTTGCATGATCTTACAATAACAGATACAGGCCACTTCAAATTTTGTGAAAGTGTATGGTCCAAAATGTAAACCATAATTTTAACCATTGACCATGGTTAGTAGTAATGCTTCAATATTTGCGCATCAATTCTAACAACTGTACCTTCTGCATATAAAACGATATTAATGGGGGAGGGGGAAAAAGGAGAGTGCTTTGGGTATATGAGAATCCCCTTTATGTGACTTTTCTGTATGCTAGATCTTCTTTGAAGATAAAATGAAAAAAATAAGACACTGGAGGAATATATGGAAGAAAATGTCATGGTACATACAACAGATCTCACTGTGATGAAACACACAATGTCTAACGATTTTATTTCAATTAAATTTTTTTTTGTATTTTATTGGTTATTTTTTAAATTATATCATTTTCTTATTAATTTTATTTGGTTATTTTGTTGACTTCATTTTTGCAGTGGTTTTGGATCACAGAAAGGTCACAACAGTGGCAGGGGAGGATCACTGGTGAGGGGTGTCAGTGACTGGGGCATGCCTCTAAGGCATATGAATATGTTCAAGTGTTCATGGGACATTGTCTTGGTAGGTGGAGATCCTCACAGTAACCGAAAGAATATTGAATTCCCATCCTGGAGAGTTCTGCTACTTTCTCTAATAGGAAAGCAAGAATCCTCCAAGTGCAAGGGCAGTGTCTAGTGAAGGAAGACAGACCATTAGGCCAGACCCTTGATATTGATGATTGTACTTATGAACCCTTTCTTGTGAAATTGAAACTTAGCCTAGTATTATATACTGCTTAAGAGTTACCCCCTGAGAGCCTCCTTGTTGCTCAAGTGTGGCCTCTCTCTAAGTGAAACTCAGGATATAAATGCACTACCTTCCCCTGATGTGGGACAGGAATCCTGGGGATGACCCTCCCTGGCACCAAGGGATTACCAAGTGCCAACTAGCAATGCACTTGGAAAAATACATTGATCAAAAGGGAAATGGTAAATACAAATGAGTTTTTATGGCTAAGAGATTCCAAAGTGAGTCGGGAGATCATTCCAGAGGTTATACTTATGCAAGTGTCAGCAGGATCTCATTGACTGCCACAATTAACAGTGCCTCAAATAGCAGGGCTCCTGAGGGTTCCAGAGATGTTCAGAAACTAAAAGCAGGACAGACAGCTCAGGAATTCAGCACCCTGATTATGGGCCTTATTTTGGAATTTACGCTTCCCAGTGTAATAGCTTTAAGACTAATTTATAGGTTCTCTACACATGGCTTTTATGTCCCTTATTTTTGAATATATTATTAGCACTATACTTGATAAATATATGTCCAAGAGACTTAAATCTTTGGTCTGTCCATGTGCCAGTTAAGTCCTGAATTTCAGCAGAGTTGCAACACCTACTCTCCAGTTCACTGGACTCACCCAGGACAACTAACAAGGTGATGATGATGGACAATGCCCATCTGAAGGAACAGAGAGTGTCTGCAAGTGCAAGCAAATAGTTATAACCATCTCTCCCATGGGATCTAAGCCCCTTCTCAATTAGAAGCAGAGTAGGCATGACCATCCCCAAATCCTCAAGACTGGGGAATGAACAATGAACTAAAGTAGACTTATTATTCTACTGTAGACTTATCATTCTAGCAATAGAAGAACTTGTATCATTGCTATAAAGGCAGTGGCCACCAGAGGTTCTGAGGGATGGGAGAGGGAAGCAGAGATGTAATATGGGGCATTTTGGGGTCATTGTATTTGTCATGCATGACATTGCAGTGACAGATACAGGCTATTGTATATTTTGTCATATCTTACAAAATTGTGTGGGACAGAGTGTAAACTCTAATGTAAACTTTAGTCTATGATTAGTAGCAATGCTACAATATGTGTTCATCAACTGTAACAAATGTACCACACTAATGAAGGATGTTGTTAATGTGGGAAAGTGAAGGAAGGAAGGGAGGAGGGCATATGGGGATCCCTTATACTTTTCATGTAGCATTCATGTAATCTAAAATCCTTTAAAAACAAACAAAAAAAATTTAAAGAAAAGAAGCAATTAAACTATCTGGAAACCTAGACAAGGAGATTATTTCATGCTAAAGCCTAGAAGCAAGGGTAAAACTATACTTAGAGAAATCCATCTTAAACACTTTAATTAACAATGAATAAAAACAAATTAATAAAAACAGGTAAATAGGTATCTTAAGGGAGTGGGAGAAAACAAAATAAGCCCAAGCATGTTAATAAGATAAAAGTCAAATTTAATGAATTAGAAATCAAATAGGAGGAAAGATAAGTCATTCCAAAGCCAGTTCTTTGAAAAGACTAATACAGTAGATAATCTCCTTAGATGCCTGGTCAAGTTGAAAAGGGAGATCTAAAATGGGCTAGATTAGGAAACAGAAGAAACCCAAAGGCCAGAGAGATGAAACCCACGTTATGACGTGCAACGCTGTGGCCGTGTGCAAGCGGAGGACACTTCCAGAGAAGCAGACGCCACTAACGCCCACGTCAAGCCAAGTGGGGGGCAGCGGACTCTCACCCCCAGAGGTGGTAAAGGCTGTCGCGGGAGGAAGTCAGCGGGCCTGGGGCTGCACAGCGCATTTCCCCTGCAGAAAAAAGGAAGCTCTCTAATTTATTTTATAAATTTAGCGTAATTATTGTTAAAAGCTGGTAAAGTGCAAGAAACTCAAATAAAGAATGACAAAATAAAACTACTCAGTCTCATTTGTGAAGATGTTGCAAAAATTCTAAATTAACTAATAACTACTAGATTCAGCAGTTTAGCCAAAGACTAATTCACCATAATTAAACAGTTTATAATGGCAATACAAGGGCTATTCACAATCAGTGAATCTATTAACATAATCCATATAAATCAAACCTAAGGGAAATCATGTAATCATTATCAATGGATTCTGAAAATCGTATTTCATGACATTAACACATTTTCTTAATGAAAACTTTAAGCAAAATAGAAGAGGAAGGAAACCATTTTATAAATGTACTTAAATTGTAAAATATTAAAAGGATTTCCACTAAATCGGAAACTAGAAGGAGGTCTCCATTATCAAATGGCATTATCTTAGTTGGTTTAGCAACTGTATTTAAATGAAAAAATACAAAAAGTCTGGCATACAACTACCCTTTCTCATTTTGCTACTGTTACATTTGTATATCTAGAAAATTCTCACCACTCTATAGTCAAACACAACTAAAATTAAAAAGAAAATTTAGTAATGTGCCTGGATATAACAAAGCATTTAACAATCAACGATCTTCTGTTTTTAGCAATCAGTGCCTAGATATTCAAATAGGAAAGCGTTCTATTTCATACACAAACACAAGTATGCATACAAGTTACTTAGACTTAATTTCAGAAGAAAGAGTACACATGAAGTAATATACTGTATTATTAAATTTAAAAAACATGATAAAACATCATAGATACCATGTTTTTGGGGTAAGGTTACATATTGTGACAAATCTGCCACTTCTTGTAAATTAACTTACAAAATGCTTGCAGTGTGAATTAGATTCCTGCATTGGGTAGCTGTGCAAAGCAGAAATCCTCCAAAAGAGCAGCTGTTCTGGCAGGAAAGTTTTATTAAGTGACATGTAACTTTGTAAACATGAACACATATTATTGCAAAAAAGAAAATTCAAATGACTAAACCCAAATGGTGATGGAAATGTGTGCTGAGAGCAGGCCCCCGTGGGACTCCTACCCTAAGGAATCTGCAATGTACTAGAGAAATTAAAACAAGGAAGATGGCACTGACGCAGCCAGGTGTGCCCAGGGAGAGCCCCAGGTGCCTCAGCCGGGTGTACTCCAGGTGCCTCAGCCAGGTGTCCCAGGGAGAGCCCAGGTGCCTCAGCCAGGTATACACCAGGTGCCTCAGCCAGGTGTCCCAGGGAAAACCCGGGTACCTCAGCCAGGTGTGCCCCGAGGAGCATTCGTTGGAAACAGTGGACTGACACCTGGCGGGGTGTGGGGTCCCAGAAGGCATCCTGTGAGACGGATCCCTGGCCAGCGGCCCCCACCACTCGTGACAGCCCAGGGTGTCTGCAGACTTGGCCGTGTGTCCCCGTGGGGGCGAATGGCCCCTCCTCCGTGGCGCTGTCCCCCGTGGGCCACGTCTGCATCTCTGGGTGGGGGTGGAGGAGCAGCCGCGGCCACCGCGGGGCCGTGTCCTCGTGCATCCTGGACGGCTGCGGGAGCCGATGGGCGCTGTGGCATCACGGGGCCCGGAGCTGCGGACGTGGCGCCTTCCTCTCTGATGCGGGGCGGTGGCAGCCCACGGCGGCTCACGCCCAGGCCCCCTGCTCAGCCCCGGCTCAGCCGTGACCGGTCAGGCCCGCGGCCCGGGTGTGAACCTCCTTGTCAGCCGAACGGCGTAAAGCGACACAAGGGCCGAGGGAGGGCTCTGCGCCGGCCGCCTTGGACCTCGCGGGCAGCGGAGTGGTGGACGGCCCTCCCTCTCTGCGTGCGGAGGGTCCTGCCGGCACAGAATTGTGTCCCCACGGCTTGTGGATGAATCGGGCCGGCAATCACCCGGGATAGGACCCTGAAGCCGTGACTGCCGACGGGGCGGGGGGGGCTGGGGTGGGCTCTGACCCCACGGCCCGGGTGTCCTTGAACCGGGAGGATGGTGGACAGGGACAGAAGGGGTCCGTGCAGGGGACGGAGGCCTCAGAGGGCGCGTGGCCCCCCGTGCCCGGCTGCGGGGTGCCCAGCCCCTGCGTGGCGAGAGAATCAAGTCTGTGGATTTGGCGCCAGCCGGGAGAGCCAGGCCGGCAGCCCAGGACAGCGCGTGGGGGGCTACGGTGGCCTCCTCCGTCCTTGGGTGCTCTTGTGCTGTGGCTCCTCGGGCGCCTGGACCCTCGCCCAGCTCCACCATCGTCTGCCTTGCTCCTGAGGCCAGCGCAGCCTTGGCCGGGCGTGGTGGGCAGCGGGCCCTGCCCCTCGCGGCTCCGTGGGTGAGGAAGGGCCCACGGAGGGGCCCGTGCGCTCTCGGCACCGTTCCCCCTCACTGCCACCATCCCTCGGAAGCTCAGGGCAGACGCAGCTCTGGTGTCACCTCCTCCAGGGAGTGCCCGGGACTGCATAGGTCCCCTCGGCCCTGCACAGGGGGCAGGGATGTGCAGGCACATGCCAGGACTCGTCCTTGAAGGAAGGGGTCCACCCTGCCCCGTCCCCAGGGGCCGACTGCGGCCCGGGCACGCTGCCGTTCTTTCCCGGGGGAACCTCTCGGTGGCCGCACAGGGCCTGGCGCGGGAATGTGCGTGTCTCGTAGCAAATGTGAGACATCTAACAGCGGTCGGCAGAGAGGTCCTGCGTCACTGAGGGCGTCCGGGGAGATCGCAGTTTTCTAAAACCTCCATCACGTTAGGTTTTATGAAGCTGCGGTTTGTCCAGGCCGACGGCCACGAGGAAGTGAGCGCGTTCCGTCTGCCCAGGTGGCCCGTCCGCTCCTCGCCGGGCACCAGTCCTTGTCTTGCTCAGCTTTGCTCAAAGTGCCCGTCTCTTCTGAGCACCTCTCTCTGTCACTAGAACCCCAGCTCGCTCTCCGTGTCGGGGCCAGGGGCTTGGCTGGGGGCAGCAGGGGCTGGGAAAAGCAGAACTTGCCCCCCTGCTCTCCAGACCCCGGGTCAGCACACCCCAAACCTGATGCAGTGGCTGCAGGACCTCTGACCCGCAGTGACAGCTAAGAGAAGGGGAGAGGACTACAGGACCGGATGTCAGCATTTCAAGGGCGAGGCTCCCTGGTTCCTGTCTGAAGGGGCCATAGCCGGAGGAGGCAGAGTCCTCAGCTGCTCGGCTGTCGCCCGCGCTGCGCTGCAGGGGTTTCGGGTCGCTAAGGCCAAGCCCAGCTGCAAATGCGAGCGGCCTGAGCCTCCAGGACTGCCCTGGGCAGCTGAGTCTGGTCAGCAAAGCGCAGCGACAGAGAGGCCTGAGGTCCAGCCCGCGCCTCCGCGGAGCCTGCCAGGTGGATGGGCGGGCGGCTGGGTCCCTGGGGCTGCTCACGCCCCACCCAAATCTGCGGCCCCCTGTGGCTTTGAAGACCAAATGATTTTATTAAAATCAACTCCCTTTAGGAGTCTAAATTGTTTGTCTTTACAGAAAATGCTTTTGCGCCGTCATAATTTGAAACCCAGACTCATCTGGCACGAATGCAGGCTAATCTGTAATGAACACAATGAAAACCAAATCAATGCCGCCCGGCCAGGCCCGCGGTCCCTCTGTGGAGGGGACAGCGACGCGTTCCACGGCGGGGACGCGGCTCCACCTGGGACTGAGAGCGTCAGAAGCATCGGAGCAAGGATGACGGACCCGAGCCCCACGCTGCCGACGCGTGCGGTTTAGGCCGTGCTGGGGACCCCGCCCGTCAGGCCCCGTCCACTTTCCAGGGGGACAAAGAGCCAAACGCGTCCCCCAGGCCGTGCAGGCCACCAAACCCGCTGGCCTGGGCGGAGCCCTGGCCACAACTTGCCCTGATGCCTCAGGCCTCCCCTGGCGCCTTAGCCCCGAGTTCTGCAAAGTGGGGTCCAAAATAGCCCCCAAACGCGGATGTGAAGAAAGCAGGAGGTGGCCGGGGGTTCCAGGTGACTCAGTAATTAGCCAGTAATTAGCCAAGGGGCTGAAAGGGAGGGGCCGCCTCAGGCACGGCGGGCCCCGGGGCTTTGCCTCCTCCTCATTTACTGCTTGTTCATTCCTTCACTCCCTCCCTCAATAATTCCCATGATACTCGTGGCTCCTGGTGTGTGGTTGACCCTCTTCACCGCCCTGTTTGCTGGCTGGGGTAAGTCCAACAAACCAGAGGGTAGGCGCTGCAAGTCTGCTGAGGCTCAGGGCCTGGCTGTCACACAGACAGTCCAGAGATTGAGGTCTCCTGAGTATACACCAGTCCAAACGCCAACCACAAGTCCAGTAAAAGTAACAGGAGAGGCATGTGCAGAAAGGGCATATCTGAGTCCACCTCCATCACACTCAGGAACACAAACTCCAAAGAAGGTCAATCACCACATCAGGGAACCAAGAGTGCCTACAACTGCAAGCAGGAGAACTGCATCCAGCATCCATGTGGAATTTAAGCCCTCTCTCGATACAGAGGTGGAATGGACATCACCATCCCAGGGTCCACAGGATGGAGGAATAGAGTATGGATTAGAGTGGACTCACTACTATGGAACTATTGTGATTAGTAATGGAAGAAACTGTAGCATTGATGTGGAGAAAGCGGCCACGGTAGCTGCTGAGGGGAGAGGGAAGAAGAGATGTGATGTGGGGTCATTTTCAGGACCTGGATCTGTCCTGGTGGTGCTGCAGGGACAGATGCTGGACATGGTGTGTCCTGCCATGGCCTGCTGGGTGGACTGGGGGAGAGCGTAGACTACAATGTAAACCACTATCCATGTGGTGCAGCAGTGCTCCAAAACATATTCACCAAAGGCAATGAATGTGCCACGATGATGAAAGAGGTTGTTGATGTGGGAGGAGTGGGGTGAGGGGGGTGGGGGCTATATAGGGACTTCTTATATTTTTTGAATGTAACATTTAAAAAAAATAGAGAAAAAACTAATTCCAGTGATAAACGTTACTGGGTCTCCCTTGTGGGATGAGCAACGGGGAAGTGTTTTTAGGCTCTTTCAGACTCCCGCTGAGCCATCCCAGGGGTCCAGGAAGGGCAGGCGTGGTGGCGTCTCAGGCCTCGGAGCTGGTCTGCTTTTCACGCAAGAGAAGAAAACTGTATCGCTGCCACCCCAGCCACAGCGAGAGAGAAGCAGCACCATGGAGAAAAAATCCTCGCCCAGAAGTGGCCTGAACTTAAAGCATCGAGCCGAGAGGACAAGAGCCGGGGCGCCCCGAATCCCAGAAATGAGGAGTGGACCCGGTTACGGAGCCACCCCGTGGCCGCTCGATTTCCCTGCCCTGGCCCTCGCCTGGGGCTGGGGGCAGCAGTGAGGGGCGCGGGGGACAGCTGCCCAGAGACGCCCTTGTGCGGACGTGGACGAGCTTCTCCTTGGCCTGCCATGACTGGCAGCGGCTGCAGCGCCTAGAGGTGCAATCCTGGGGCTTCCTCCTGCACTGGGGACGGTCACAGCCCACCCGGCGTGGCCCACCTTTGCCAGAGGTGTGAGATTTTCCCTCCTAGTTTCTGCCTCTCCGGGAACTTCTGGCTTTCATCCGGAGGAGGAAGGGTCACGCCTAATTAGGCATCGTCACGCCGAGGCTTTCGGCAGCCTGGGTGCCCTGCCTGCTTTGGGGCGCCGCGGCAGGCCCTGCACCGCTGTCCACGGCCCTGCCTTCTCGGCCCCCAGGAGCCGGCCCTCCCTGCCGTGACCACCTCCACTTGGCCATCGCGCAGCCTCGGCTGTCCTCGGGGATCAATATCTGGAAGTCGCCCACCAGCCTTCCCGTGGAGGTCAAAGCCCTTAATTCACGGAATAATTAGATTTCCATAAAAATCGGGGAAGGGCTGCCTCTGACAGGACAGTGCCCCTGTGCCACCGAGGCGCTCCCACACCTCGGACACTCTTTATGTATGGCTCTTTATATTTTAATGAGAGAAAGCCAATTAGCTATAAACTGATTACTAAGAACATAATCAGGGTCATTTCTTTGCAACAAATCAATCAACAAAATGCTAATTACAGATGGTCTTTTAGTCTTGGATTAATCTATTAGTAATTAAAGTGGAGCGCGAATCCAACCTCGATCTTAATTGTAGCCAAGAGGCACGAACGTCTTTCTGTTGACCGATAAGATGCTGTGATTTAGCTTAATGTGGAAGGCAAACCTGTCATTGTCTGGGACGCTCGCAGATCTAATAACATTTTTAGAGGAGGTCTTTGGAGGGCATTCATGGAAAATGGAAGGGGGTTAGGCTTTGGAAAGATGAAGATCTTTTCTGATTTGTTTATAATTTAATTTGCATTTTTATTGCGCTTATAAAAGCAGCGTTTTTTTCTAAAACATAGCAGTAAATTCCCAGGCTTCAGCCTCACCTCTCCCACCTAATTTCTCTCTCTGGCAGGAAATGGCCAGGTGCGCTGGGTCAAGTTGAGATGACACACGGTGGTCAGAATGGCTGAGCTGGCGTCCGGAAGGAGGCCCGAGGGGGTCTCGGCTGCCCACTTGCCCTGACAGCGGCACGTTCTGGGGGTCGCCGGGGGGATGGTGGTGGGGTTTCCCATCTTGCCACATCTGTCCTGTTTTGTTTCCCTGAAAAGCCTTTATATAATTCTGATTTATACTTTTAAAACTAATTTATGTTGAGTTTTTTTTTTCCATAAATGAGAAATTCAAAGTCAGAGGGGGAATTCCTGGCCTGCGATCACGTGGCCAACGAGCCCCTGGAGGGCGCGTCAAGGCCGCGCAGCTCCTGGTCTGATGCGGGCTCCCCCCCCCCCCACCATGCGGTCCTGCAAGCGGGTAAGGAAGGGTGGTGGGAGTGGTGGAAGCGCAGGGCAAGCACGGTCGGACGAGACGCCTCGCCAACTGGGCGCAGGGGCGCGGGCGCAGCCGCAGAGGCCTTTGCACGCAGCCGGGCGTGCGCTCAGCCGTGCCAGGGCCCCGAGTGCGTGAACCCTGCACCCCGCCGCCTTCCCCGCGGGGCGCCTGCTGGGGTGTACTTCTGACTGCCACGCTCCTGCCAGGGGGCTCAGACCCTTGGGGACGCCTGGCAGGTCCCGAGCTGGCCTTCCTGGACCGGGCCGCGTCGTCACCCTACAGGATGTCGTAGCACATTAAACGCTGTGCATACGCGGCTCCACTGGAGGAAAATGCAACGAGGCCTTTGTATTTCCCTTCAAAGCTTTACTCTGACTCTGTCACTTTCAAAAGACATGAGCCTGGTTCTTAAACAAAGAGACCAACCGGCAAAGAGAACCTAAAGATAAAAACCAGTGTGGGCTCAAGAAGGCCCACTCGAGCTCCAGCGGGAGCCTCTGAAGGGCTGGCCCCGGCCGGGCCCCCGATACCTGCCGTGTGTGGATGCCCGGCGGGTGGCCGGGCCCAGGAGTGCCGCTTACCGGGAGTGGACATCCGTGTGGCCAGGGCGGTGCTGCTGTTTTATGAATCTGCTTCCCAGTAGACCGTTCTGGCTGTGACTTACTGACTCAGTCCACACCCCAGGGAGGGGCATGTGTGGCCAGTCCCACGTCCACCCCCCGGGTAAAATTGCGCCTCCAAAATTCCTTTGGGTTGACCTTCTTCACCTCCATGTTAGCTGAGTGGGGTAAGTCCAATAAACCAGAGTGTAGGAGCTGAAGTCTATTGCGGCCCAGGGCCTGGCTATCACATGGTCAGTCCAGAGATTCAGGTCCCCTAGATATATCCTAAACCCCAGCATCAACTACAATTCTGGTAAAGTAACAGGAAAGGCTTGTAAAAAGAGATCACATCTGAGTCCAGCTCCATCACGCAGAAATACCAACTCCAAAGAAGGGCCAACTGACATGGCAGTGAACCCCATCTGCCATGACCATAGAACCTGTGGGTCTCTGTAGCCCTCAGAAGAACCAGTACCTGGGGTTGTATCTACTTTATCTGTCTCTGAGACTCTGCTCAGGTGTGCATAAGGGCAATCCTTCTGACAACCTCCAGACTCTTTTTTAGAGACTCAAAGCCACATAAACCTATTTGTCCTTTCCATTTCCCCCTTAATTTAGGTCAAAAAGCATTTTTAACTCCTGTTATTATATGTCGACAGGGATATTCTGCTGGTCTGAGTTGAACCTTTTATTCAAGGTCATTTTCTAAGCCAAGAATGCCTACAACTGAAAGCAGGAGGATTGCATCCAGCATCCATGTGGAATCTAAGCCGCCTCTTGACATAGATGTGGAATGGACACAACCAATCCAAGGTCCACAGGATGGAGGAATACAGTAAGGATCAGAGTGGACTTACTGATATTCTGTTCATGAACTATTGTGATTAGTAATCAAAGAAAATGTGACATTGGTGTGGAAAAAGTGGCCATGGTCGCTGCTGGGTGCAGGGAATGGGAGGAAGAAATGAGATGTGGAGGCATTTTCGGGACTTGGAGTTGTCCTGGGTGGTGCTGCAGGGACAATTATCGGACATTGTATGTCCTCCCAGGGCCCACTGAATGGAACGTGGGAGAGTGTGGGCTGTGATGTGGACAATTGACCATGAGGTGCAGCGATGCCCAGAGATGTACTCACCAAATGCAATGTATGTGTCATGATGATGGGGGAGAGTGTTATTGTGGGGGGAGTGGTGGGGTGGGAAGGGTGGGGAGTGAATGGGGACCTCGTATTTTTTGAATGTAATATTTTTAAAAAATGAATTAAAAAAAACCCAAAAAAACAAAAAAAACCTAAAATGCCTTAGGGTGTTCCAAGAAGGGAGACCTAAGGCAGTTACCGAGAAATTACAGACTGAGCTGCAAGGCAACAAAAGCCTTTATTTTGCGGTCTTAGAATTGCAATTTGGGGAGCACAGATTCAGGTAGCCCCAAACCCTGTCCATCCTTGGGACTTCCAAGAAAGGGTTTTAAAGAAAAACAAGGAGACTGCGTACGTCACCCGTGAAGAATGATGACTGGTGGCCATCGGGGGCTTCAGAACGTCCTCGAGCCTCGGTCACTGACTCCCTTACCTTGTGGTTGGCTCACGGGTCCAGGCGTCCTCAGGAACCGGCGGCTTTGGTTTTCAGACCCCGGCAGGCTGTCACTCTGGACATGACAGGAAAACTGTAAAATGCATAAATGAATATACACCTACGTTCACGAACAAGCAGGGGGGGTCCTGACGGACCACGGGCTTTGAACCCCTGTAACTGCCCATTGCACACGGCGGGCTCAAGAGGGCGTCGGCTGTGGAAGGCGTAGCCCCCAGGAGTCGCCCAGCCCAGCAGCAGGGGTGAGGCCGGCCGGCACGGTGATGACATCAGCGGAGCCTCGTGGGGTCCCCTGGCCTGACCCTGCACCTTCTTCCCTGCAGGGCCCTGACTGTGAAAACCCCGTTGGGGGTCACAGGGTGCGGCTGGCCTTGCCTGGGTGCCCCTGAGCTGCCGCAGGCGGCGATGCACCCCACCCATCTCACTGGGGACGTCGGGGGTGAAGCTGTGCAAAGCGAGGGCCGCAGGCAGAAGCGATCTCAGCCTCAAAGAGGAGAGTCCTGCCAGGGGACCCCAGGCAGTGCCACCGGCCGAGGCCGCAGGAGCGAGACGCAAGGCAGGTGAGCAGCACCTGCCCGCAGGAAGGAGCACCCACCGCGCAGGATGGGGCTCCCCGACAGCTGGAATTCACCCCCACAGGTACGGAAACACCTTGCTTTGGGAACTGCCTCCTCCTTTCTTGGGGCAGGCAGCAGTCCTAATTGCAGAGCTCTGTGAGGGCGATAAGATGATACAATAATGCAGCACCTACATCTGCGGGCACGTGCCAGCCCTGAGCACACCCCGTCCAGGAAGCCAGGGCTATGCGCGTGCAAAAGCTCAACTCAAGATCTGGGAAATCAAACAGCACGAAGCTTCCAAACCTGTGATTTTCGCAGTCCCGCCGGCTGTCTTGCCCCATCCGGCTGTGGTTTCCGCCCAAAGTGCTTTTCAAGATTCAGCCTTTAATGGGATGGATTTACTCAAATGCCAGTGGCCGAGAAGGCACAACCACACACAGCCCTTCCGCCCTGGGCCAGGGTGCTGTGTTCCCAGCCCCTCCCCTGTGCCCTCCCTCCGCCAGGCACCCACTGACAGAAGAGGAGAGGGGCGCACAGCACAGCCCCTGGCGGACACTCGAGTCCCTGGGCGCCTCACGTCCTCCTGGTCTTATCAGGGTGCATGTTTTTGCAGGGTGTCCACCCCCCACGAAGGCACCCCCACCCTGGCAGTGCACGCAGTGGGGTGCGGCCAGGTGGACCGGCCCTACTGCAGGTGGTGGTGGCTCTGGGAGGTCCCCGAGCACAGAGCGGGACCCGGGTGACGGCTCCTGGCCTGTGCAAGCAGGAGGGTGGCTCTGGGCCCCCTGCTTGGACACGGGCTGACCCACGGAGGCACGCCTGAAGTCCCACCTGGCCCTGTGCCTTCTGCACACTCCTGGTGTTCCTGATGGCCAGCAGAGTGGTGACCTTGATGAGGCTGGAGGGCGAGGGGCGCCCGAGGCTGCTCAGGGAAATTGTCCACGACGCCAGCAGTGGACACGGACGGCTGCGGAGAACAAGCCGGGACACATTTCCAACCCGAGAAGTCTTCCGACTTGCCCTCGTTGGCAAAGCAGAAACGATGGCAGCTATGGTTTGAGCAGGTGGGAGAGCACCTGCCTCCTGTGGGCTCGGCCCTCCCACATGCCCCAGCCTCCCCAGGGGCCTGCGCGCCCAGCGCCACAATGTCGGGCTGCCTTGTGGGGAGGGGCCCCAGAGCCTGCAGCTGCCTGCCCGGCAGGGTCTAGGAAGGAAGAGCCGAAGGTCGCGCCACCCCAGGCCAGGCCCAGCGCAGCTCCGTGTCTGGACCTGCCCGGAATTGTACCCAGGGACACAGGGCCGGGAAAGGAAACCCTCCCGGCAACCTTGCAACTTAGCGCACCCCTCTCCTGAGGGCTTTTTAAAAAAATGAGATACCGAGGACTTTTCTAAGCTTCGTTATTATTATTATTATTTTGCATGCACTTATGGTAACTACACAGTTACCTGCCGGCCTGGCGTTCTGAGGCACCATTTTCCCACAGAGCCCTGCGTGGACCAAGCAGCTCTTGTCTGCAAGGGGCCGGGGTCCTTAAAGGGTCCGTGAGGCCGTGCCCGCGAGTCTGGGTCTGGCTTCACTGAAGACAGTTAAAAACACACACGGGGCTGCCAAGCGCAAGATCTCCTGCACGTCAAAGCCACGTGCGGGCGCGGGAAGGAGAAGAGGGGAGTGCACGGGCGCGCGCAGAGGCAGGAGGGCCGTGCGGTGCTGCCTTACGCTGGGGCCTCTGCTGCGGACAGGCGGGGCTGGGTGTGCTGAGATCACCGCGGCTCCCCCCCACCCCGGCCTCAGCGTGGGTCCCGGGGTGCACGAGGCCCCCAGCACCTTGCAGTGTGGGGATGGCTGCTCAGAGCTTCTGCACAGAGGCCTAGCGAGTGGGTCCAGCCTCGGGGATGTGGAGGAGCTGGGGAGGCTAGCCCCTTTCCCCTCTTGGAGTTGCTAAGTCGTTATTTGTGTCAAAGTGACAAAGTGACAGCCCTCCCTCCGCCCCGAGGCGCCAAGGGGCCTGGGATTCTGACTCTGCGCAGTGGGGGTTGAAGGCCACCCAGAGCGCTGCGGACCCTGGGCCGGGAAAGCTGGGAACAGACCCGCGGCCCCACAGGCTCCTGCCCTGGCCCCCAGGAGGAGAGGGCGGTGTCGGGCCCTGGGGCGCCACACGAGTCATCCAAGTTACCTTGGACCATGGGTGGATGCCTTCTGCATCTGAGGGCCGTGTGCCACTGCGGGGAGGCCGCCGCGGCCCCGGGGACCAGCTCCGCCCTTCAGCTCCTGGGGGAACCCGGCTTCCACGACCCCTCGGCAGCTTGCAGCCAGCGTTCCAGCATGAGCGCCTGCCGGTGTAGCTTTGCTGGTCAAAGAGGACAAGACCACAAGGCACGGACCGTCCGCTGGGCGACGGGAGCGGCCCGTTGCGCCTGGCCTGGCATCTGGTCCGGCTAGCGCGTGCACGCCCTGCCCGTCCAGCGTCCTCTCTGCCCTCACGTTAGCCCTCCACCTTGATCCGTGGTCTCACACGTTCGCTCATTTTTCTTTTCTCCAAATTAACCAGAAAGCAAGCTACAACAAAACATACCCTTGTTGTGAATTTCAGGCTGTGGAATAGGCCAAACGGTGACTTGACAGGTGGCTATTAAATGTGCAAAATTATTCACATACCTCCAGTTGTCGTCTGTAATAAACAAGATGAGAGCTTCCGCCAAACAGCTGCTCCGAGAAACTCCTCTCTCAAATGGGGAGGGGACACGTCCCGCGTGACGTGACCCTTCCTTTCCCACCTTTGACGAGGCCCCTCGTTTGAAATGCATTCAGCCCGAGTCTCTGCTGTGGGTGGGGAAGGAACGGGGCCTCTCCCTGGCAGGAGCCCACCCCCCACGAGGCCGGCCCGGCAGAGCCGCGTCCGCTCCCTGCCCCACGTGTCTGGACCGGCGGGGCCAGTTCACGCATTTTATACCTGGAGAAACTCAGACTGCAGGGTTTGTCCCCGGAAGCCGGCGACCAAGGCCCAGATGCCAGCAGCTCCGGTGCCTACTCCTTTCAGAGGGCTATCCTTCTCCACCCGGACAGCGGGGGCAGGTCGGACCACAGTCCCGGGGTGGGAAGAGAGGGTGCCTGCCCTGGTGGGAAGCAGCATTCCTTCTTGCTTTCCCCCTTCATCCGGGCTGCCTGCCCTTCCCTCCCCCTCCTCCCCTCCCTTTCTCTTTCTTCATCCTCCCTGCCTCCCTCTCATTCTTTCAATCCTCCATCACCCCTCATCTTAAAGTGTACAAAATGGGGAATTTTCCCCCTCTTATTCTGTCTTACCTGCCTTCCTACCTGTCTCACCTGCCTTGCTCCCTCATCTGCAGGCAATTCTCCATGGTGTTTTGTGGTATCACCTCCGCTTGGCCCCCCATATCCTCTGCACCCCCTTTCTCTCTCTCTCTCTCTCTGTTAGCCGGTTGGCCCTCTCCTTCAGTTCCCTTAAACAAGCAGGGGACTCTGCAGCCGCCCCAGTCTGCCCTAATCCGCAGCCTCCCAGCTCTTATTTCAGTGCTTCTGTAGCTCTGCCCACCTGCTCCTGCCATGCAGGGTCTGCTGGGGGCGTCTGCTCAGGGCGATGAAGGAATAACAGGTACCAGAGTAGCCATCCCCCGCCCCAAAACAACCCTAACATTGGGCAAATCATTCGAGGCAGCTGTTTGTAGCCAGCACAGGGTTATGTGCCCTGAGCCACAGCTCGCTGTCTGGGACAGTTTCCTTGATGGAGCAAGCTGGAGCCCAGGCAGAGCACCGGGGCCCCTCTGAGCTGAGGAGGCAGGTGCCAGAGTCCAGGTAAGACAGCTGGGGGTGGGGCAGCCAGAGCTCAGGGTGTGGGGGGATCAGAGGAAGCAGACATGGGGCAGGGCTGGGGGAGCCCAGGTTCTGGGCAGGTCAGGGCAGAGAGGGCCCAGGGTAGCCTCTGGGCAGCAGAGGGGGCTGCTGAAGTGAGGGACCATGCCCGAGGAGGACCACCCGCGACCAGCCTGACGGAACCCTAAAACCAAGCCCAAGTCTCCAGGCAAGAGAGAAATCACAGTTGAATTAGTCAGATCGGAAGCGCCGAGGCACTGCTTGGGTTCTCCACAAACCCACCGTATAAACGCACAAAGCCAGAACTACCTAAGCTCAAGATGGCAAACTGGGAATTGAATTGCTTGTTAGAACAAAGCGCAACCTTCTTCAGGGGATAACATGATTTTGAGTTTATAATTCCTCATGCACAATGTTTACTGTATAATCAAAAAGCACTAGACATGCCAAGAGACAGAAAAATATTCTCAAAGTCAAGAAAACAGGAGTCAATAGACACTGATTCTGAACTGTTGGAGATTTTGTATTTAACAAACAAAAGTTGCAAAGCAGTTATTATAAATAGGCTCAAGAAATTAAAAGAAAATACATATATTTAGATGGGGAATTGGTGAGCAAACAGACGGAGAACTTCAGCAAAGGAAAACGAAGTATAATAAACAACCAAATAGGAATTTTAGACCCAAGAAGTACTAAAACTGAAGCAAGTAAAAGAATCATTGTCCTGAATAGAAGATTAGAGATGGGAGAAAAAACAGTGAAAATAATCTTACCTGAAGAACAGAGAGAAATAATGATTGAGGAAAAATGGAAGGGCCTCCTGGGAAATTGAAAGGTATTTTAACTAAGTGGAAATGAAAACAAAGTATTAAAATTTGTGGGTTGCAGATAAATCAGGGCTTAGAGGAAAATTTATAGCTTTAAATGCTTCTACTGGGAAAGAAGAGGTTTAAAATCAGTAACCTAAGTTGCACCATAAGCAGTTAAAGAAGAACAACTTAAAGAGAGTAAAAGAAAATAAATAATAAAAATAAGCTAGAAATTGATATATAAAACAAGCAGTAGAAGAAAAACACAAACTCAAGGGTTGGCTCTGTGAAAATATTAATACAATTTTCAAATGCATGACAAGAGTATTCAAGGAAAAGAAGAAAGAAACACCAAGAATGAAGGAGAAGAGTCCCTGGAGAATCCAGTCTTCAACAGCGTGGCCAAGGAACATTATGGGCAACTGTTGCCAATAAAACCAATAACTTAAATAAAATTGACAAGTTTCTTGCAAATCACAACTTAACAAACATGACTCAAAGAAATCATGCTGTAGAGCCCCATATCTAATAAAGACTCATAATAAAAATACCCTTCTCATAAATAAAACTACAGACCCACCGGATTTTACTGGTGAATTCTAAACAACACAAGCCACAAAAGACATTGCAGGAAGAAATAACACAAATTCCACACAAATCTTCCAGTAAGTGGCAGAGGAAGGAACACTTCCCCATGTGTTTAAGAAGGTCCTCAGAATTCTGATGCTGCTACTTGAGAAAGACGTTACAAGGAAAGAAAATTACGGACTAGGGTTCCTCATGGATAAAGATGGAAGACGCCTCAGCAGAACCTAAGTCGGCGTGGTGGCGCGTGGCCTCTGTCTTCCTCACTGCCAGTGAACGATGTGGGTTCTGCCTGCCAGTTCTCCCGCCGCGTCCTTCCCGTAACACCTCATGCGCTCAATAGTGGTTTCTATACATGCACATCTGTTTTTGAACATTCAGTTATGATCTACTTAATTCTTCTCAAGTTCACACCACACTACCTTAACTCTTACAGCTTTAATGACCCTATTTATATTACCCTAACAGCTTCTCAAGAATTTTGACCATGAATTATGTTCCGTGTTTTCAAATGTTTTCATGCTTTTATTGCAATATTTTTCTCTTTAATCTGTCATTATAATATGCTATAGTAATAGATTTTTGTGGTGATAAATGATCTTTTTCTTCCTAAACTTAATACTTCCTCATGATATATTTTTCATACCTTGTTACAACGAACTAACTAATATTTCATTCAGGATTTTTACTTATTTTTGTACTGCTTATGCCCAGCTTTTATAACAAAATTAGAGGAGCTTAATAAAATGATACGCCAGTCCCCATTTGCGCCTATATTCTGATGCCGTTTCCATAACAGAAAAAAATCCATTCTTTGAAGTTTAAAAATTTCCCACAGAAGTGTCTAGGTCTGCTATCTTCTTTATTTTGGGGGGGGGGGGGGGAGAGGTTGATGAAAGAGAAATTATTTCTTTAATTAAAAAAAGGTCCCTCCTTTTTCTATTTTTTCTTCAATCTAATTAGTACTTTAGTCTGTTCACCTTTCTCCTTTTTCACTTACATCTGGTTTTATTTCATAATTTCTCATTGGTTTTGAAGGACATTAAGTAACTTATTTCTTTGGGTATCCTGGACACTTGTTCCAGTGTTTGTGAGATGTCTGTAGAATTAATTTCTCATGGAGTGAGTCCACATTCCACTCACTGACAGCCTTCTCTCGCCCTTAGCACTGGCGGCCTGGTTTTCCAGCTCGTTTCACATGGATCTCCTGTTGCTCTGCGTTCTGTTCTGTCTCTCTCTCCTTAGCCTCTTTCTTCCCTTTTTAGCAGGTTTGCAGGTGTCTCTCCCAGGTCCTGAGGCCCCACTGAGCAGTTCGGGGCTCCTGCGCCCAATACGTGGGCCCAGAGGCCGCTCAGCCCCACTTGGCTTCCGGTGCGTTTGTTTCTCGGCCCCTTTGGAGCGCCGTTTGCTGTGAAGCGCTGCTGCAGACGTCGTTCGCCGACGCTTTAACTTCTTGGGACTGCGCTGCAGAGTCAAGTGGGGACCAGCCCTGCCCGCGAAGCCGTGCCCTTGGCCGGCGCTCAGGCGCGTTTCTCCCCTGCCCGGGCTCCCCCGGCCCCGCCAGTGCCTGCCCCTGCAGGGACGTTGCGGTTCGGCTGCGCCCCTCGCTTCAGGGTCACAGCACAGGAGGCAGCTCGTGCGCGAAAGCAGCTGTCATCCCTAGATACTCCGTTTTCTAGTTTATTTATTATGGCTAAGTATTCAAAGTCGAGGAGTTTGTCCAAGTGTGAACTTAAGAGCCCCGTGAATCAGAGCTGAGCATGGGCGTTCCAGCTCATTTCTTGACAATCAACAAATGTATAAAACAATATTCATAAATACAAGCTCCTATTCACTCATGCTTACGTGTAATTCACAAGGCCATTATGCTTATTTTGATGAAAATGATGAATTTGTAATTAATAATGGTTACTTGTATTATTATTGGTATACATTTCCATACCTTTATTGATTACCAAGTCGATTGTATAAGCAGCCGGCCTGGCTTCCTCTGCAGGTGTTGACTGACGGGCCGGCAGGGCTCTAGCCTGAGCGGGGCAGCGGCTGAGCAGGGAGGCTGTGGATCTGGGGGGCGGCCGTGTCTGCGGTCAGTCCCCCAGTGTGAGCCGATGCGCTTTCCATTTAACAGGACTCGGTGGTTTTTTTCTGCTCTCTCACTGGCACCACGGCCCCTCTCAGTGCTGCCTTTTTCTCTTTTCACATGTTTTCCCTCAGGCACGAGGCAGGTTGGGGGAGGCGGTTCACCAGATGCAGCCCCGAAGGCCAGTTGCTTCCCCCCTGCGTGCTCGTGGTGCAGGGACACAGGACGGCGGGGCCTTCACCCTCAGGCCTGGGCCGACGAGGCTCGCGCCGCGCACAGCTGGCCTGTCACCTTGAGAGAGAGCACATCCCAGCTTGGGCAGCCGCTGTGACATGCCCTTCCCGCAGTGGCGTGTGCCCTGGCGGCTTTCGTTTTACTGGCTAAAGCACGTCACCCGGACACACTTCCCCCCCGGGGGTGATGGGATGCAACCCTGCCACGCCCATGGGGGAAGAGCTGGCGACGTTTGGAGAGCGGCAACCACGCAGGGGGAAAGACAGCTTGTTTCCACGGGGAGAAAATCCTTCATTGTCCCAGGTGGGGCAGACGAGGACAGAGAAAGCTTGCATTTGATGGGCAGCGGGGAGGCAAACGGTGACCTCCGCAAACCATGTTTCATTGGGCAGTGAGTGTAGAAAACAGATCACAGTGGGCGGGGGTACAGGCGAGTGAGGCTGCTGCGCCAGAACACGTGGCGGTCAGGTGGGGGGGCCCTGCGCCAGCTGGCCTCCATCCAGGTGCACCTGTGCCACTGATGACGATGACGCATCCCGGGTGCCACTTAACTGCTCCGCTCTCATCTGATCTGCAAAGTGAGGACAGTGCCTACTCATCAGATATCTCGAGAATTAAATGAAGCTGTGCCTGTGAAATGCTGGGGTGGGGGGCCTGGATCGCGGGGAGTGTTGAATGAGCATTAACTACGAGGATGCCTCAGCATTTCAGCGCTTGGTGATGGGAGAAAGTGCAGAGAATTGTGGTTAGCACTGGCAAGCAGATGTGGATTTAAGGAAGTTCCGCACTTTCTTTAAAAAAAGGAAATTAAGGATGACTGTACAAAAGAAGCCCTACTGCTGATTAGAACCATCTGTTAGAGAGAGGTTGAAGGAGAAAGATGAGAGAGAAAGGGGGGGGGAGGCAGAGCGGGAGGGAGGGAGGACGAAAACCACGGGAGGGTGCCTACGTGGGAGGACACTGAAACAGCGGCAGGAATGACCTTGAAGCTCAAGTAGAGGACAGGCCAGGGGGGGCAGCTCCTCATCACTTGAAACATCGTTTTGGTTTGATCAAGAGAGGATGAGGTCATGACCTTCAGGGGCTCACTGAGCTCAGATGGGTGAGATGCAAGGAGGGGCAAAGCCGAGGACGGGTCTTCCACCCAAGTCACCATGAAGAGATGCGGGACAGGAGGATCTAGAGCTCAGGCCCCGGGCAGGTCTGGAAAGGCAGGTGGGGTATAAGTGAAGACGGAGAACAATTCTAGTCTGAGCACGCAGGCACGGATTGGCCAAGGTGAACTCACAACTAGTTGCCTCTCTGAGGTTAAGATCAACAACCCTCTCCCGTGGTGAAACACTAGGAAATGGCGAGGGAGGAGCTCGGACGGGGGCCACCACTCCCTACTCATGGCTGATCCAGCGTGAGCCTCTGACCGGCTTCCTAACCAGCTCAACATCTTAACTGGTTCAACATCTTAACCAGTTAGCATCCTAACCGACCAGCGTCCTAGCTGACCAGCGTCCTAACTAGTCAGCATTCTAACTGAGCAGCATCCTAACTAGCTCTGCATCCTAACCAACTCAGTATCCTAACCGACCAGATTCCTACCCAGCTTAGTATCTTAACTGGTCAGCATCTTAAGCAGCTCAGCATCTTAACCAGCCTGCATCCTAACCAACCAGCATCTTAAGCAGCTCAGCATCCTAACCAGGTCTGTATCCTAACCAACTAGCATCGTTACTGGTCAGCATCCCAACCAACTCTGCATCGTAACCAACCAACATCCTAACCAGCTCAGAACCCTAACCAACCAGTGTCCTAACCAGTCAGCATCCTAACCAGCCAGCATCCTAACTGGCTAGTGTCCTAACCAGCTCAGCATCTTAACCAGCCAGCATCCTAACCAATTCATTATCCTAACTGACCAGTTTCCTAACCAGCTTAGAATCTTAACCAGCTAAGCATTCTAACCAGCCAGCATCCTAAATGACCAGATCCTAACCAGCTTAACACCTTAACCAGCCAACATCCTAAAGACCCAGCATCCTAACTAACCAGCATCCTAACCAGCTCAGCATCCTAACAAGTTCTGCATCCTAAGAAGCCAGCATCCTAACCAGCCATCACCCTAACCAGCTCAGTATCCTAACTGACCAGCATCCTAACCAGTTTAGTATCTAACTGGCTCAGCATCCTAACCAGCCAGCACCCTAACCAGCTCAGTATCCTAACTAACCAGCTTCCTAACCAGCTCAGCATTCTAACCAACTCAGCATCCTAACCAGCTCAGCAACCTAACCGACCAGCATCCTAACCAGCTTAATATACTAACTGGCTCAGCATCTTAACCAGCCAGCACCCTAACCAGCTCAGTACCCTATCCAACCAGCATCCTAACCAGCTTAATATACTAACTGGCTCAGCATCTTAACCAGCCAGCACCCTAACCAGCTCAGTACCCTATCCAACCAGCATCCTAACCAGCCAGCATTCTAACCTGCCAGCTCTGCCATGGTATAATTGTTTAGGAAGGTGAACTGGATTCAGAGCAGCCTGGGAGAAATCTCTGGTAAAAGAAACTGTGGGTCAGAGTTTACAAGGTCACATTCTTCACATGGGGAAAAAAGCTGGACTGGCCAATCCTGTGGCAGAATTGACTGGATGTACATTTATATGCGCAGGCACACCATGAGCACATATGCAAACATGTATGCCAATTTATATGCACACATACATCTTTAAGGTGGACCAGGAATTTCCAGGTCAAGCAAATTCATTTCTATAGGGCTTGAGAACCTTAGAGATGGCTTTCTGGGAAAGCCTGCACATGTAACATGCACTCTTGGTCTTAGGTGCAAACTTCATGCTATTTTGTGTCATTGAGAGGAAAGTTTATGGTTGATAATAAAACAGAATATTTTTAAAGTTACAACACAGCTGCTTGCTTCTAAAACCCAGCCTGTTTGCAGTCTTTTCATGCCTGATGAGTTTCCAAGGGTGAGAAGGAATACCAGAGACCCAAGACATATCTATATATATATTTTCAAATTGTTTTCCAGGGAGAGAATTAAAGTAAAATCTTAGCTTGAATTTATTTATTCTTTTCCACAAAAAAGGACAGAGAGAAGGAACTCATTTACTTTCTGGCTGGGGAATTAGATTGCCCACAGGATGGAAAAGTGATGTTTTGGGCAGTTTCTATCAGCTCCTAGGCTGGTAAATCTTACTTCCAAACTCTTAAAAGGATTTCTTTGAACACTTCTCACCATTAATTTTGACTTTTTTTCTAGAGAGTATTAGGGAAGGACACAAACTCTATGAAGTAGAAAACTCAAAAAGCTAAAATATTTCTGAAAAATATTTACATGCTCAAAGTGTTATTAATGAAAAAAAAAGATTCTACTTTTCCTTATCTGTTTGAGTAATGTTAGCAAGTCTGTGGGGAAAAGATATTTTTATACGCAATGGGTAGGAATGTGAACAGAAACAAAGTTTTATAGGCCAATTTACCAAAATGAATCAAGAGCCAAGAATATCTCTTGGAGTTGGCTCTCTCACTCCCCCGCCGCCCGCCACGCCCAGGTCTGCAGCGTTCGTGACGGCGGGCGCCGGGCGAGGGAGCGGCCACGCGCTGGCACCAGGCTCCGTGGAGATCGGGGGGAGGAGAGGCCACCACCGTCAGCGCCATTCGTCAGCTCGGGCCCCCGGTCTAACTCAGCTTTGTTTACAAGCACGAGCCTGGTTGAAAAGTAGGAGGCGTACGGTGGTCCATCTGACACGCGAGTGCACAAGCGAGGGTCTAAGGCTGCGCAGGCGTGGGGTGCCCTCGGCGCCCTGCTCAGCCTCTGGAAAGGAGGCAGCACGCGTTGCCTGACTCCGAGAGGACCAGAGGGCGACCGTGAAGACGTGGGAGAGGCTTGCCAGACAGACGGACGGCTGCGGGGAGGAGGGCCTGCCGAGGAGAGGGGCTGCTCACAGAGAATTCCCAGGGTGCGCTCTGCGAGGAGGCTCCGAGGGGCCAAGGATGGAGAAGGAAGGTAGGGTGGGGGCGGCCGGGAGCAAAGGCTCCCGCGAAGCTGCGGAGACGCCGCGGCAGCCCAGGGGCTCCCGAGCAGGCATGTGAAGGGTCCCATTGGGCCTCGCCCCTGTCTGAGGAGGGATGGGAGCCGCTGGGCTAGACTCTCAGGGTCTGCATCCCCTGCGCTTCCTAGTTTGCAGGAGAGAGAACCCGCCAGGCTGCGGGGGCCTGCATTTTGAAAACCTTTGACTTTGAACCTCTTCAGATCATATCGGAAAGTCTTTCTCACATTTACTTGCAAAGATGAGTTTTCGACCACCCAGGCCCCCCCTTTTTTTTAAAGATCTATTTTATTTATTTCTCTTCGCCTCGCCCCCGTTGTCTGCTCTCTGTGTCCATTCGCTGTGTGTTCTTCGGTGTCTGCTTGTATTCTTGTCAGCAGCACCAGGAATCTCTGTCTCTCTTTGTTGCGTCATCTTGCTGTGTCAGCTCTCTGAGTAAGCAGTGCCACTCCTGGGCAGGCTGTGCTTTTTAACCCGTGGGGCGGCTCTCCTTGTAGGGCACACTCTTTGCACGTGGGGCACCCCTATGCGGGGGCACTCCTGCATGGCAGGGCACTCGTTCTGTGCATCAGCACTGCGCGTGGGCCAGCTCACCACACGGGTCAGGAGGCCCTGGGGATCGAACCCTGGACCCTCCACGTGGTAGGCAGACGCTCTAGCAATTGAGCCACATCCACTTCCCTAGACCCATTCCTTTTAAGGAACTCAAGCTGTGTCGGTTCCAAAATCTGGAGGTGAAGCTTAAGATTGAATTAAAGGGAGAGTGAACAGGATTTAGGGGAACGAAGCTGAAGATCTAGGCTCTCCTTTGGAATAATGTTCAGTTTTTTCCTGCTAAATTTTGCACCGTATTTTAGCAGTATTTAGATCCGCCTCCAGTCCTAGCAATCAGAAGTGAGCCTCCCTGCTCCTTCCTATTTTGACTGTGTTGACAGGGCACGTCCTTCAGACGCAGCAGCCTCAGGGGGTCTGTGCAAATGTGGCCACGGCCGGCCGGGCGTGCTCCTCTCATTCTCCACTTTCCACTGAACGAGCCTGAATGCAGCCGTGCTGTTCCAGGCATTCTCATTATTTGCACATCATGTCAACTCCCCAAGCGGGCGGAGTGTATAACACCCCACACTTGAAGGAGCAAAGCACCGAGGGCGTCCACAGTGTGCAAATTCTAATTACCCGCGGCCAGCCGCAGCCCTGGCTCTGCAAGGCCGGGGCTCATCGGGCTTTATGCCCCCAGCCTCGCAGGAGATGCCACCTTGGCCCTTGCCTCTTGCTGACAAGCAGACTCTGTGCCCCAAAGGGCCAGGCCAGGACACTGCCCGGCACGCCCCCTTCCCACGCAGGGGTCTGCCCCCCACCACTTGCCAAGCTTGCTGCGTGTGGGGCCGAGCAGCTCTCGGTCCCCTGGGGGCACCGGGAGAGCTCCAGGGACGATGAGACCGTCCTCTGTGCCGCGTTTCCAAAGCCGTGAGGACACGGTGAATTCCTCTGCTCTTAGCCACGACATCTGTGTCCTGTGGATCTTTCAAATCTGTAAGCTGTCAAAGACGGAAACTGGACAAGCCGGGATGGCTGAGGCCCCGGGCCCCGGGCCAGTGTGTCTGTCCTGGCAGCCGTGCCGTAGACTTTCACAGGAGGGGTCAACAGGTGCAGGTGGTGGGGGGCACAGTTGGGGCTGCCTCCTAAGTGGGAAGTCTCAGCCCACCAGGAAAGGTTCGCTGCTGCATCTAGTTAGTTTCGGGGAGCAGAGAGTTCTAATCTTAGCTAATCATGACTGAGCTGAAGAAGGGGCAGCTGAGTGTGGACCAAAGGGGAAGCACCTGTACTTGCACCTGTACCTGCACCTATACCTACCTGTACCTACCTGACCTGTACCTGCCTGTACCTATACCTACCTGTACCTGTACATAACTGCAGCTGTACCTACCTGTAACTGTACCTACCTGCACCTGGCCTCTTCTGCAGGTTCAGCCAGACGGGGTTCTGTCTGGCCATGTGACAAGCAAACAGGGGGGCATGTTGTGAGAGAGAGAGTACGGGGAGCCTTGACTGAGTCATGGGAGCAACGGAGACTTTACTCTTGGGTTTTGGAAAACACGAGGTTAGCGCAGGGATCAGGTGAAGCTCAACAAGTGCATTTGGAGACTTCTAAGGAAATGAAATCTTTGATGACATTTTGAAAACCCACAGCACCTTCCTTCGCCGTGAAGAAGAGTGACCCCCAGCTCCACGCTGCTCCACGGCTGCTCTTGGGGCTCTGCCCAGTGGAGTGGGGCGTCGGCCTGCGCCAGAGAGGAGCGGAGCGCCCGGCTGCCTCCTGGGCCACGCGGTGCCACCGTCCAGGGCGCACTGCCTCCCTCCACCTAACGGGCCTGGCTCTCGCTGAGTAACCATGCCAACTCCCTGTAACGGTCTCTCGCTGCTATGAACAGGTGGGAGCCTCTGCCACACCTCGGGTCCCACTTGGACCCCTGCGCGTTCCTGGACAGGCGACTCTGCCCCAGCCCCGGGAGGGGGGTGGGGGCTCGCCCAGCAGGGAGCACAGCCCACTGCTGCCCACGCGTCTGTCCCCGGGCAGCGGAGAAGGAAGCTGGGTGCAGGCTGGGGGCCAGCGGGGAAGCGGCAGGTCAGGCCCGGGGCTCCTAGCCCTGAGCCAGCCTGTCCTCCGCGCTGCAGGACCCTGCGCTGCCGCCACTGCACAGACTCACCCAGGCCCTTGGCGTGGATGCGCATCACAGAGCTGCGTGGTAAAAGGAAGCGCAACTGAAGACCGAGAAAACTGCCTTCGTTTTTCTGTTCTGTTGCTGAGTTACCTGCCTTTTTCTCACTGAGGTTTTAGATATTCTTGACACTGTTTTTGTTATTTATATGTTACGAACATTACTCATTTATGGCTTCTTTTTTCATTGTTTTTATGAAGTCATTTGATGAACAGATGTTTGTATTTTAATGTAATCAAATTAATCAATCTCTAATTTTATGGTTACTGTTTATCATTTGCTTATTTGCTTTTTTTTTTCCCTGTAAGCAATTCTTTTCTACCATGAGGTAATTTTATGTTACAGTATCTCAGAATTTTAAGGTTCTGCCTTTCACATTATGTCCTTAGTCTGATCCAACTGGAATGATCCGCTGACGACAACAGAAGCGGACAAAGAAACAAGACGCAGCAAATAGACACCAAGAACAGACAACCAGGGGAGGGGGGGAAATTAAATAAATAAATAAATCTTTAAAAAAAAAAATACTTGCATATATGTGAGTTCTGGATTCAATTTTATTTCACCTTTAAGGATTCTGTTTGTTGCATGTTTCTGGTAAATAACATTTAATCAGGTTAAGAAGTTTTCTTAAATTTTCATTTTACTGAGGGTTTAAAAAAAATCATGAATGAATATTGGATTTAAGGAAAGACTTTTTGCATATGTTAAGATAATTATAAGGTAATTCTCCTTTAATGAGTTAATTTGGTGAGTGAAAATTATGTATTTTTCTTATGTAAACCCATTCTTGTATTCCTTGGATAAATCAAGTGTGATGCATTTCAGGATTATTTTGCTAACATTTTTGCTTAGAGTTTTTACATCTGTGCTCATGAATGAGGCTGGCCCATAACTTTCTTTCATTTTCCTTGTCTTTTTTGTTATCAAAGCTATACTCTATTCATTGAAGATTTGGAGAGTATTCTTTTTCTAGTCTTGGAAATAATTTATATAAATAGAGGATGACCTGTTCCTTGAAAATTGATAGAATTCATTTCTAAACCCATCTGGGCCTGGTATTTAATTTGTACAAAAATTTTTTAGTAAATATGGAACTTATTTAATATTTATTGGACTGCTAGAATTTCTACTTTTTTCCCCTAAGTCAACCTGATAATTTTGGAGGGATTTGTGTATTTTATTTGTTTTCAAATATATTCTACAAACCTGTTCGATGTTTTCCTTTTCTCTCTCTTTCAACATGTCTATATCTCAAAGGAATCTCCCAACTTCCTTATTAAAATTTACTTTTTATCTCCATCACCACCCTCTCCCTCCATCAGTCTCACCAGAGATTTTGATTAGTCTTTTTACAGGGCCAACTTTGTTATATTCTTTTATGTGTCTCATTCTTATCTTTATTTTAGATTGTGTGTTTTCTCTAAAATCTTTAGTTAATTAGTTCATTCATTTTACACGTTTCTTTTTCTTAATGAACATTATGAAGTTATACCTTTCCTTCAATATATCCCTTTTCCTAATCTCACACGTTTTGATAAGTGGCATGTTCTATGTCATTTACCCTTAAATGTCTTTTAACTACCATTATGATTTCTTCTTTGAACTGTGAGTAATTGAGGAATATGGTTATCGATTTGCAACTTGTGGGCTTTTAAAAATATTTATCTCTTTATTGCTAGCTTACAGTTTAGTTTTACTCAGAGTGTAGCCTATGACTGTGGGCTCTGCCTTTTGCTGAGATAAGCCTAGCAGGTGCTTCTCTGTCCCTTCTAGACTGTCTTGAATAGCTGAGTAGATGGACCTTCTAGCTTGTAAAGTTTTAAGCTTTGCTGTCGTAGTCTCTCAATGATGCATTTTAAATAATTTGTTCAGATGTATTTTTCAGTTTGTTGATTCTCTCTCTTCAACTGTTTACTCATCCATTAAGATTTTGATTTCAACAATTACACTTTTCATTATAGGGTTTAAATTTGCTTTTGCAGTCCTGCTAGTTTATTGCTTGTTTATTTTATAATGCCACATTTTAGTTCTTTATACATTTGATACATGGTTAATTTATGTTCCATCGTTTATGCTTTAACATTTGAAGTTCATGGGGCTTAAATTTATTGTTTGCTATTCCTTCGGACTCTCACGGAGCTTTTTTCTCTGGCATGTTGGTGACTTTTGAATCTGAGCTCATCTTGGGAATGACTTTTTCAGAAAGGATCATTTGGATTTTGCTAGGGCAAGTGCGCTCAGCTGACCTGGGACCACTTCTGCCCATTCCAGAGACGCTGCAGAGGGAGCCCCTGATCCTGCTCCCCTTTCCCCCTGCTGAGCAAGACGCTGCAGAGGCAGCCCCTGATTCTGCCCACCCTGCTCTGACCTGAGACACTGCTTCAAGCCCCCGTGACCTGAGCCACTCTCCGGCTTGCTGGTCGCCCTTGGGCGACTGTCTTCTGTCGTGATGATCACTGCTGCTTGGCTTCCACTAACGCTTTCCCGTGCCCCTTTCTTGGCAATTCCGTTACTTCCTACAGCCCTTGGGGGCATCAAGTAACGCTCCCTGTGGGATCTAATACATTTGCAGCAGAAAAGCCATTCAGAACTCCCATCTGCCATTTTATAGGAAAAGCATCAATTTCCTCCTGTAAAAGTCGTCTTTAATCGTGTCGATGACGTTTCTTGCAGATGAAGGAATCCGCCTGGCATAGTTCACCTGCTGCTCACGCGTTTGCTCTGCTGTGTGTCCTCAGACACAGCTCTGCCCTGCACCTGGTTTGCATCACCATCTCTTAATGGCCCTGTCCAGGGCTGGTCAGTCAAAATGTCCGATGAGGTGGGAGTGACTCGGCGAGGGCGTGAGTGACGCAGCGCCGCTCTAGAGCCGCGCCGAGTGGCTCCTGGTGCTGGAGGTAAGAGAGCAGGCGGCGGTCATCTCTAGAGGAACGCTGCGTGGCAGCAAAGATTATTCCTTGTGATTTGGGCCTCCTGCATCTGCACTAATTTTACATCATAAATTTTTATTATGTTTTTACGCATGAAAATGTATTAGCTCAGGCATTGTCTAGACTCACATTCTTAGTCAGCAGAATGAAGCTTTTATTTGAATTATAGATATTTTTGAGATTATTGACCTTGAAGATAATTTCTGCTGACCACTTTTAAAAAAGAATTATTATAAAAACAGGATGCTGTCCCCTGTTAATGATTTTATGCTCACTAATGATTTAATAACAAGTGCTCTTATTTCCAATAGCCTCGTGGTCACCCTCTCATGGTGGTCAGTGACCCATGGGAAGGTAGCCTCGAGGCTCTAATTCCCTTCTTGGCACCTCGTGTAAGGTGGCGTGAGCAGAAGGAGGCACGCTGGGCTCAGTCTGGCCCTGAAAAGCAGGGATGTCTGAGTAACTCGGATCTTGGTGAACAAGTGCATCACCGCGGCCTGGACTCACGGTCTCCTGAGTGTCCAGAGAAGGCTTGGATCCACGACGCAAGCTGTGCAGAATGTTCCGTCACACAGTGAGAGCTTTCCCACAGAATTCTTCTTTGCATCGATTTCAGCAGTTTCCCTTTGACAGGCCCCCGAGCTGTGATCAGTTGGTCCTGAGCAGACAAAGCCAGGTTGGCATCTTCAGGTGCACGGTAAATGCAAGATGCCAGCCCTGCCCCTGCACCTGTGCAGGCGAGCAGAGCCGTGAGCGCACTTTGGGCAGAGCCTGGTGTTGCTACTCTCCAAACAGCGGCGTGACCTTCACCACACACTGCAAGTTGGGGACGGTCACGTTAAAATCTCAAGTTTGCGGCAAAGATGAAATAAGATGATGTCCAGATGGAATAAGATTTGGGGGCCTGAGGTGGCACCCAATGAACGGTATTTTTTTAAAATCAAAAGTCTCATAAAAGCACATTTGTTTTCTTAAATATCACAATATACACTAAATCCACGGCACTGATGACAAGATCAACTCCTTTTGGAGCCACATCAGGGTGACAGAGCATTTGCAAAAGGATGGCTGATTGGCACGGCGGAGCTAGGAGCGGCAACACGCTCCTGAGCACTGCCTGCTCGGTCTCCCCAGGGCTCCATTTCAGGGGCACTGGCTCTTTTTCTCACTGGAATGCCAGCCCTGCAAGGGAGGCTCTCTGTCGTGGCCATGGCTGGCCTTGAGCAACCCTCGGTAAATATTTTAAAAGAAAAGCAGGAAGGCTTCAGAATCAGGTCCCGCAGAAGACGCTGGCAGGCAGCTGTGCAGCCTCAGCGCGGCTGTGCCCCGACCAGCAGGAGCCCTCGCCCTGCGGCACTGGTTCCAGGGAGCCGCGGGGACGTCCACTCACCAGCGCCGAGGGACGGGGTTTCTCCAGACGAAGGGAAATCCTTTCCACGAGTGGGCGGCTGGGCGGCCACGAGTCCAGCTTCCTCGACAGCACCGGACACCATCCATGGGGATGGATCTCGCTCTTGCTCCTTCCTCCCCACCCCTCGCCCGGCTTCATTCACCCGACAGACAAGAAAAAACAGCAAAAAGTAAGATAAAAATGGTCGGCCCTTCAAATCAGTGTTTCTAAGGCTTCAGCGTTACTCTAAAAACTTCCCAACTCATACCTACCCCTTTCGACCTTTGTTTTCAGAGCCCGTGGCACGTTCCTGTGAATAGTTCAGTGGTGGGAATTTGTGGACCACTTGGAGTGGCTTGAATTCCAGAATGAGCTGTCATTTCGACCCCGCAGGAAGGCCCTGCACACACAGCCCTGCCGGTGGACCCCTGGGGTTTGCCTGCCGCGGGAACCCTGCTCTGAGCTTCAGCCCTCCCGTGGGACGGGAGCTCCAGCAGAGCTCTGCATCAGCCCCACAGTGGCACGGGGGGCGCGGGGGCCTCGCTCGGCCCCTTACCTTTTGAGCTACACCTCACATAGCTGTTGACCTTTCTGTCCTGATGTCACCAGCCTCCTCTTACCTGAACTCCACTGTCACTGGCCCTGAAAGCTGCTTTCCAAGCTGCTGGGTCCTGCGCCGTGACACCTGCTGCCACGCAGCCCCGGCCTGCCCTGACATGTCTTCCTTTCTCACCTCCCCTGGGGTCCTCCACATCCCAGCAGGCCCCGTGGCGCCCCACGCTCCTGCTGCACCGGGGACACCCTGCACCAGAGTCGCAGCAGGGACCTCAAGTGCGCCCCAGGTGCGTTTGCACCCAGAGGCACCCTGGCCCCGGCGGAGTGTGCCCTCTCCTTTGGAGAAGGGTCACGCGAAGGCGCCTGGCAGCCGAGCCGCTCGAGGTCACAGGCCTTTGCTCCGACAGCGGTGGGTCTGCCCAGCCTCCGGCCCGTGGGACTCACGGCTAGCGGCTCTGCCCTCCGCCTGGCCGGGCGGTGACCGCTCAGCTGCCCACGGCGCGGGCCCCGGGGCTTTGCTGCGAGGCCGCTCCTCTCCTGTGGGGATGGGGTTTAAAAAGCTCGTCTCTTGGCTGCCGCCATGGGAACTGAGGTAAGCAGCGTCGTTGTGGGAAAGAACGAGACAACAGGAGGGCCTCCACCGCAGTTTCATGGCCCATTAGCAATTTGCTAATATTGTTTTAGCTTGCAAATTAGTGCAGCTCCGCGAGTAAGGAGAGGGTCCTTAGCTGCCATCCATCAGACGGAGACTCTTCATGCGTGAGATGAAAACGAGTTTTAGCCTTTGAGGTGCAGGCAGCAGTTACTGTAGCCAGAGTGGGGGGACGTGTCCCCCCGCCGAGCGCTGCTAGCCTTCTCGGAACTTTATTTCCTGATGCACAAGAAGGAAACTACAAGGAGTGCAAGCCATGGGGCCGGCTTTTCTCAGCCGCGAGTGAGTGTCAGCCCTAAAGCATGCGCTGTGCCTGCGGGAGACAGGCTGGGGCCAGCGTGTGACCAGGCCCCAAGCAGGGCCTGCGGGTGGATGTGAGCCGGCCTCCGGGCGAGCAGGAGGTCCACGGGATGGGCCTTCGTTTTTGGGGAAACCATGTTGCTCTTCCCCATTCTCCTCCATTTTAAACACTCATATAAATAAAATACTTTTACATTTTTGTATTTTAAAAATCAAGTAAGTATTTTGGTTGACACTCAGGAGACGTTTCCTCCGCAATCCTGCACCTGTTAGGTTGGAAGGCAGTTCAACGAACTGGTTGGGGTTTGACTCCGGCCCCGATTCTTTCAAGCGGATTATCGTCTTCATCCTTGAGCCTGCCGTCGTGAGCACCACCGAATTCCAGCAGGGGTCGGGGCCTGCAGAGCTGGGGCTTCTCTCTGCCCTGCCCCGGGACACCCGGCCCTCGCACTGGCTTGCAGTGTGGCCATTCGTCTGACACCCTCATCATCCCACTGCCCGTGACGGGTCCTGCCGCTGCCACCTCTGTGTCACAGCTGAGCCAGCAGCCACGCAGAGAGGACGGGCAGTGCTGGCCCCGCCCTCGCGGGCTTGCACGGTGACAGCAAATGCCGGCTTCTGCTCTGCGCTGCTTTTCCAGCGGGAGTGTCCAAAGGCCTTACACGTTAGGAACGTGCGCTCTTTGTAAAGCACGGAAGCCACAGCGACCGCCAGGCCTGCCTCCCGGGCACCAGCGTGGCCGCTGGAAGGGTCGGCCCGAGTGCCCTCCCACCCGCGCCTCCACCCAGCCCAGCGGCCCACTGTCGCCGACCACACGCTGCTCCCTCGTGCCTGCCCAGGCAGGCCCATGCATCCTGTTTAAGGCCATCATGCTCCTCACGTATATGCAACGAATGGCCACTTATGTTTCAATTTTCCCCAATTATTAGCAGTGCTACATTGAATACTCTTGCAAATGTGTCTTTGTAGCTGTGAGTGTTTCTGCAGGAAAAGCACATGTTCACCAGTAGGTTTCCCTCAGTTGACCTCCTGAAGACATGGAGGTGCTCAGAAGACATTTGTTTAATGCAAAATAAATTCCCAGAGGATGAAATGTTGGCCTAGAATGCACATGCATTTAATATTTTGATACATGGTGATAAACTGCTCTTCCAGAAATTTCTTCCTAGTTACTGTCCCAAAAGGGCTGTGTGGGGCAACTTGACCACACAATGCGCCAAAGCTGGGCTGATCAGTCTTTTGCATCTTGGCTAAGTTACTTGGCAAATAACAATGTATTCTATTTTGCTTTGCCTTCCTTTTGTTCTATTGAGGCTGAGTTCCTCTTCATGTTTATTCATTGGTTTTTGTTTTTATTTCCTCCTCTGTGAGTTGCTTATTTATAGATTTGACCATTTGTTTTCTCATGTGGGGTGTTTGCATTGACTTTGAGGAAATTTCATATTTCATAACTATTAAATCTTTGTCTGGCATATAGGATGCAAAGTTTTCACAGCTTGAAATTCATGTATTCATGTTCTTTGTACTTGCTTTTAACACTTTTATATAGCCAGTTCTTCCTTTTTTATGGTATGAGTTAAGTGCTTTAAAAAAAAAAAGACATTACCTGCAAAAACTGTAAAAACATACCCCTTATTTTATTTTGGTTCTTTTAAAATAATTAAGTCATTAATCTTCTGGAATTTAATTTATATTGAGGAGACCTCCCTTCCACAAGAGCTTAACAAGTTGTCCAGCGCCACTTAGCAAATAATCCATCCTGAATAACATTATTTGAAACAGTGCTCTTTTACTTTGACAGAGCAAATGAAAGTCTTCTTTTATTCATTCATTGATTCAACAAAACAAAATACAGATGCTGCCCCAGGCCCAGCGAGGATCAAGCCCTGACTGACCCCCACTGCGTGCCCAGTGCTGTTTCAGATACCAGGCTCGGTGGGAAGAAACGGGCTCAGGAGCCCTCGTGGCCCTTCCTTCCAGCTGGGAAAGCATCTGCGTCCCGGGCAGCAGCCTGGGCTGGTGGCACGTGGGCGGTGGATGCGCTGCCAGGCCTGCTGTGCTTTGGCCAGCATCTCACTGGGACAAGCCTCTTCTAGTTTCATGTTTCTATATAATTTATGCACCTAATGTATGTAAAGTGTATATGCATGAATAGTATAGGTCTATATAGAATGTAATGCATTATTGCAAAATGAGCAGAATGATCGTATCTGACTCATGAGCTTGCTGTGAGGCTCAAACGTGACCCCATAGTAAGAGCTGACTTGAGTTGGGCAGCAATGAGCAAATGTTAGGGGGTGCAATGTTTGGTGATGGTGAGAAACAAAGCTGGGAAGGAGAGAAGTTGTGTGCCCTGCTAAGAGACCACGGGGACTTCTGTCAGTGGGTCTGGGAAACGTTGCTGAGGAAGTGGTTTACAAGTGGACATGTAGAGCCCAAGGAGGAGGGAGAGAGCCAGGGGAGGGGGGAGGAGCTTCCAGGCAGGGGTGGAGCTTCCCAGTAGGGGAGGAGCTTCCAGCAAGGGGAGGAGCTTCCAGGAATAGGTGGAGCTTTCAGATAGGGGTGGAGCTTCCAGACAGGGAGGAGCTTCTAGGAATGGGTGGGGCTTCCAAGCAGGGGGAGGGGCTTCAGGCAGGGGAGGTGCTTCTGAATAGGGGAGGAGTTTTCAGGAATGGGTGGAGCTTCTAGGTAGGAGAGGAGCTTCCAGGCAGGGGTGGAGCTCCCATGTGGGGGAGGAGCTTCCAGGAATGGGTGGAGCTTCCAGGCAGGGGTGGAGCTCCCATGTGGGGGAGGAGCTTCCAGGCAGGGGGAGGCCTCGGGGCAGGGAGGGGATGGCTGAGTCCAGAGATGAGGGTCAACCATGGGCCAGAGGAGATGGGGATTGCTACCTTTGTTAGCTTTATATGGACTTCAAAGGAAAGACCAAGTTAGAAGTCACGAACCCGAGCAAAACTGGCAATGGTTGAAACTGAACAATTCAAGATTGATGGAGGAATGAATTGTGCTTGAAAACAAATTGGATGTGTATAATTTAAAACCCTGAAATTGGACTTTATTAATACAATTGCCTCAAAAATCCCTAAAAGCATAAACTATAATCAGTACAATGGATGTGGTTGAAAAGACTATTAATCGTATCTTTATTGAAAAAGAAAAATGTAAAATGTGTGCTCCCAATGAAAATATTTCAATAAAATGAAAATGAAAACATTGCAAATGTTTTATCTGCCCACGGATTGAAATTTGATCAAAGAATGAAGTTGGTTTAACAGAGTTTAGAATATTCCCCCTCGATGGGTGCTCACCAGAATTCGCACAATTCTGATGAAAGTATTGGAGTGAGAAAGTCTTTCCTGGTTATTGACTGATTCCAGATGTGGCTCAGGGAAGGAACAAGAGGTGTTCGGCATGTCTCATTGTGCCAGAGAGTAAGAAACTGCTCAAAAAATGATGGGAAGACACTCTGAGGACACAGGAGTCCCTGGCCAAATCTGGGAACTTTAAACATTAGAATAATTAAGGACAGTGATAAGTGATAAATCACTGTAAAAGAGGGATCCATGAGTTCCCGGGATGGTACGTAAATAGATAAATAAACGGCAGGTGTGTGGGAGGCCTCTTCCTTACCGTAGAATGTCAACTGATGACACTTTGCATCCACCATAGAAACTGTTGGTTTGGGTAAAATCAACTGAGGGGTGCTAAATTTAGGGGGGTTATTTTATTACTTTTACCTTTTAATTTTGAAGTAATTTCAGAATTATGGGAAAGCTGCAAAAATCTGTTAGAGAATTCCCCAAACCTTTTACCCTTCTCCTGAAATGTTACTATCTTACATATTAAAATGGCCCAAAGAAGGATGCACTTCTTTAACTAATCTCAGATCTCACGGGAATGTCACTGACTGTCTCCCTCTCGTCACTTTCTGTCCCTGGATTCAAGCCGGGCTCCCACCCTGCATTTGGACGTCACGTTTCTTCAGGCTCTTCTGGCCTGAGATGGCACCTCAGTTTTCTTTTTGTCTTTCTTTCTAGACCTCCATGCTTTTGAAGAGCACAGGGCAGCTCTTCTACAGACTGCCCTCGTTTCCTCAGACACGTTGGCAGGAAAGCCCCTCGAGCGCGCTGGCTCGGGGCCCGGGAGGCAGTGCGTCCCGGCACAGGTGGACTCGCCTGCTTCCTCGGGCCATCTGCGAGCATTGTTTGGGGAGCTGCTCCGAGCCCATGCTCGGTTTGTCCTGCTGCAGAGATGTAGACAGATCCGTGGATGATAGCTGGCACTAACTCAGAGTCCAACCCCACCCCATATGGGGAGACAGAGGTGAGGAGCAGGGCATTTTCATGTTCTTAAATGGTCTCAACAGTTACAGTCAGAACTAGAGCAACTTTGCAGGGGAGAAGAGAGATCACCTGTTGACAAGGGGATGGAAGGCAGGAGCCCTGAGGAATGGCAGCTGGACGCGGTGGGGCTCCCGAGGTCGTGTCCTGAGAAGGACGTGGCGTCCTGCAGGTGGCATTCCAGCCACGGAAGCAGAGCCAACACAGGTCTATATAATTCAAAGGAAGCCAAAGACCGCTGGAGGGGCTACTCCACCCTGAAGGAGGCTAAGCGATAGGGCGGCTCAGTGCACAGTGAGCTCCCGGTCTGGATCCCTCACGAGGGGAAAACGCCCTCAGAGGAGTGTTGGAGCAACTGGCAAAAAATGGAATACAGCTGGTAATGAAGTAAAAGCATTGTCCCCATGCCGGACTCCCGGATTTGCCAACAGCACTGTGGTTATATAAGAAGAATCCTTTTTAGGAAATAAACTCTGAATATTAAGGAGTAAAGGGCTGTGATATGTGCAATCTAATCCCAAACTGTTCAGAGAGAGAGAGAGAGAGAGAATGATAGAGTAGGAGAGATGCTAAAAGTGGCAAAATATTAAAAATTGGTGATTTGGGATAGAGGCATGTGGGGTTGTTTATTATTCTTGTAATTATTCTGTTGGTTTGAAATTATTTAAAAATAAAAATCAATTAAAATGTATTTCTAAGGTTAAAAACAGCATCAACCTACAAGTCCAAACCACCGTAAGACACCACTTCACACCCACTAGAATGACCGTGATTAGAAAAGCAGAAAATAAGAAGTGTTGATGAGGCTGCCTCATCACTGCTGGTCGGGATGTAAAGGGCTGGAGCTGCTCTGGAAAAGAGCCCGCCAGTTCCTCAGAAAGGAAAATGTAGAATTTGACCTGGCTATCCCACCTTTAGGTATATAAACAACAGACTTGAAAGCAGGGACTCGAGCAGAAACGCGTGCACCAGTGTGCACGGCAGGCTTATGCCCAAGAGCCAGAAGGTAGAAAGAACGCAAGCGTCCATCTAGGCAGGGGTGGGGATCCACGTGCGCTGCCTGACGCAGCGGGAACTACGCAGCCGTGAGCAGGAAGGAAGCACTGACCTGTGGGAGAACATAGACGAACCTTGCAGACATCATGTTGAGAGAAAAAAGCCAGACACGAGACAAAAATTGTATGATCTCACTTACATGAAATGCCTCGAATAAGCAAGTTCATAGAGACAGAATGTGGGGTACAGGTGGCCAGGAGCGGGGATGGAGGAGGGGCAGAGGAAATGCTGAATGGGTGCTGCATGTCCTTTTGGGGCGATGGAAGAGTTTTGGTCATGGATGGCGGTGATCGTTATACGACATCGTGAATTGCAATTAATAGCACTGAACTGTATATGTGAACCATTTAAAATGGGAAATTGTATGATATATATGTGTTACCACAATAAAAATTTAAACACACATGCACGCCTACAAGCACAAGGCTAGGGTCATAGTATGTCCCTTTTGCAATTATGAGTGGAATTTTCCCATGAGGTCTTCTGGCGGTTAAAATTGACATAAAAATGCCATTGGTTTTGTGACCTTACGCTGTCACCATCCTTCTCTATGGTTATGTGCATCCTCACTTGATTTTTCTGAGATTGTCAGTGTCCAATTACTTTATTTATGGATAATATTTATTTTGCACAGTGGATTTTGCATTTGATATTACTGCCTTGGCTGGAGTTTGGCCTGTAATGATGATCTGAGCAGACTACTGCTTTGCTCCTCACTTTAATGAAAATATTTCATTTTCATTTTAAGCAGGGCACTGATTACACGACACTGCCTGCGAAACACACAAACACATATGTTTTGTTGAGTTGAGAAATTATCATTTTATTTCAACTTCATCAAGTACTTTTGTTAGGAATGTAAAACGGATTCTATCAAATATCCAAGTAGAAAAAGACGGTCTCACTTGGCTGAGGATTCACATTGCGGAACTCAGAAGTGCCAGACGGCTGCACGCGTGGGCGTGGGGTGTACGGGAAAGAAGAGAACCTCAGGGAAGCTCAAACTTTGTGAAAGAATTACGCTTAAGCCATTAAGCTCTTATCCAAGGATCAGAATGAATAAGGCAGTGAGGTGGATAAACAACGGAGCAAAGAGCTCAGCAGCTGCTCGTCGTTGGGGCCCCTGACGACTGGGGCCCAGACCTGGCCCAAGTATGGGAGCACCACTCCCAGCTGTCAGCTGAGATCCCACAAATGTCCTGCTTTAGGAACAAGGGAAAAAACCCTCAATCAGACCAGCTGTAACGAAGCCTGCATCAAAACGTCCATAAGATATAAACAATAAGATCAAACAATTGTTTATGAGAGTATTAATATTTCCTTCCCACAAGAACAAGTAACCCTCGCTGGAGAAGGTAGCTTGATTAAATCCTCTATAGCGTTTTGTCCATAATATTTATTGTCCAATTGAAAACATTTCAAGACTTGCTAAATAATAAGTAAATAAATGAATAACCAAAAATCAAGAGAAAAAGGCAATAGAAACAGGTGATCCAGATATAGGAATTATCAGAGAGAGACTCGAACTTTGAAAAAAATACTCCAAACAGAGACTTTCACCACACACCTGAGTTTGTATAAGAAAGGTCAAATGGAAATGTGACGAGAATGTTGAATTTAGTAGTTTATGATGGTGAGTTAATAGAAAAATAGGACTATTACAACAGAGGACTAGTGGATCGTAAGGCTGGATGTGTGGAAACATCCCTTTTAAAACAAAGGAAAAACCACATGGCACATCCTGAGGCATGTCAGGGCCTTGGGCAGGGCTAGGAGCTGACCGCTCTGTGAGTGGCCTGAGCAGGACGGGGCAGGGGGTGGGCAGAGCACGGCGTGAGGAGGCGATGCCCAGGAAGTCTTTGAAGAATGCCCAGAACTCGAGGCTGATGAAACACAACAAACTGAAGATTCAGAAAGTTCTATGTTCAAGATATACGCAAGAAACCCAAATCTAGGCACAGTAGAGTGAAACTGATGAAAACCAAACACAAAGAAAATCTTAAAAGAAAAAAGAAAAGAGCTGAGTGCAGTGGGGAAAGGCACTTGCCCTTGAAAGACCGACCACGAGGTCTGCCACTGACTGGCTCCCTGGCAATGGGGGAGAGGGTTACCAAAGGAAAACTGGTATGACCTCATGAATACCAGACAAAGCAGACTGAGGCAAAAGTATTATTAGAGGTAAAAAGGACATTTCATAATGATTAAAGGGTCAATTCACCCAGAAGACATAATTATAAATTGCTAGGCACGTACAAATGTGTAAATTTCTAAGGAGAAATAGACAAATCCACCATCCTGTTTGGAGACTTTTGGCTCATCTCTCAGTAACTGACAAAAGAAGGAGGAGAAAATCAGGGAAGCTGCCAACAGAGGACAGCAGGTGCACAGGTATCACACCCCAATAAGCACGCGTTACTCTACGTCCATGTGCTGTACGGCCATCCAGCCAGTCTCAACAGACACGAGAGGACAGACATCAGAGGACTGGAAGGCAACGGAACCCAGTCCCAGAGTGTTAGAACCACAGAGTCTGGTAATGAAGCGACACTCCTTTATAGACTCGTCAGCCAAAGGAAACCACGGAGGAGATGATGCAATCTTCGGTGCCCTGGCCGAGCCCTCCCACCCCTGCTCTCTGTGGGAAGTGCCTGGTTTGCTGAGCCCCTGCCCTCACCCCTGTCCCCCCAGTCCCTTCCCCACACCGTTTGTCTTCTCTGGAGGCCGAGACGATGGTCTGATGAATCAAGCAGACGAGACCCTCGTCAGCTACTCTCCAGCTTGTTCCTGCCACAGATTTTCAGCAACTGGCACAGTCGTCTCTCGGCATGGTGGCCTGGAGGTGGAGGATTTTGATTTCTTTCTCCAAAGCACGCCAGCCATCCGCTCCCTCCCTTGCCCCTGGCGCCCTGACCTGGTGGGCCAGTCCTGCCGGGCACCGTGAGAGGCCCTAGGAGCCGTAGGCAGCTCCGGCTGCTTCTCTCGTGCCCCCCCACGCACAGCTGAGGGCATCTGCAAACAAGTGACGCCACGCTCCCCGCTCAGGAGCTGCTCTCCTCGCCCATCGTGACCGCCTGACACCCCTCTCCTCCGGCTCCTTGTCCTTGCCCCAGGTAGAAGCACAGCTCCCGGCTCTCCAGCACCCAGGCCCTTGCCTGAGGCCTGCTCCCCTGTGCAGGTGGCCTCCACGAGCTGTCACCTCCTGAGATGAGCATTCCTGATCCCCGCCCCTCGGCACAGGTGACTCCTCCTGGCTGGCAAGGAGCCCTTCCGCTCGCTCGGGCGTCCTGTCCCTGTGGAGCGCCGGCCGTGGCTCCGCGCGTTTGCGGGCGACTTCACTTCGTGGGCGACGCCGAGGCTCGCGTAGGGTTGAAATGCTAGATTACGGGTGTGAAGTTCAGCTGGAAGCTCGTCACTCCCCGTGCCCTTGGGCTAGTCAGCTGGGCTTTGCGCTTCCATTTTCTCATTAAAGTGGAGGTGACAGGAGAGCCGGCGCAGAGGGGTGGACCCGTGAGTTAAAACACGGAGAGGATCCAAACACCCGCACGCAGGAATCACGCACGAGGATTAGCTGTTGCTGCCGTGATTTCCAGGCAGCTCGGGAACAGGAGAAGGTGTTCAGACCGTGAGCACGGCGTCCGAGGGGGGTGAGGGCCCACGGGTGGGACACGATCTACCAGCCCGGAGGTTTTTAAAGTCATCTGTGATCTCTCTTCAGCACCATCTGCGGGCAGGGAGAGGGAAGAAGAGGTGTGGTGTGGGGCATTTTCAGGGCATGAAGTTGTCCTGAATGATTTTGCAGGGACAGATGCTGGACATTGTGTGTCCTGCCATAACCCACTGAGTAGAGTAGGGGAGAGTGTAGACTACAGTGTAAACCACTGTTCACGTGGGGCAGCCGTGCTCCAAAATGTATTCACCAGAGGCAATGAGTGTGCCATGATGATGAGGGAGGTTGTTGATGTGGGAGGAGGGGGGGGGTGTGTGTGGGGTGTGTGGGAACCTCTTATTTATTTATTTATATCCCCTCTTGAGGCTTGTTCCTTTTCTTTTACTGTCTCTTCTCTGTGTCCATTTGCCACACATTTTTTTCTGTATCTGCTTGTCTCCCTTTGTTGTGTCATCTTGCTGCACCAGCTCTCCGCGGCGCACGGGCCAGCTTGGCCTTCACAAGGAGGCCCCAGGACGTGAACCCAGAGCCCCCCATAGGGTAGACGGGAGCCCACCTGATGGAGCCACAGCCGCTTCCCCCTCATATATTTTTTTAAATATTTAATAAACTTTATTCTGTACTTTCTGCATAAATTTTCTGTAAACCTCTTATTTTTTTAATGTAACATTTTTTTGTGAGCTATGCATCTTTAAAAAAAAATTAAACCAAAAAAAAGCAGGCTGAGTGCAAACTCTCTAACCTAGATCCCGCCCACAAGTTGGGTTGTGAAACGCGCGCTTGGGTCCATCCACGGCCAGAGCAGACCTTCTGACAAGCCTGCGACTGAGATCCAGGCCCCCGACAGCCATGTCCCTCCAAAGCCCCGTGTCCAGATGGAGGCTTGGGGGCAGCTGGGGAGAAGCAGAGCCACACCCACAAGACCAAAACACAGTTGATTTTCCTTTCCTTAAATAATCATGTTGTGATGCATAATTTGTGTATTCTTACTGTAGAACATTTGGAAAACACAAGCAAAAAGAAAGAAGCAAATGGCCATCATCCACTGTTCTGTCCCCTGGAGATATGTCATTACTAAATATTGGGTAAATTATTTCAATCAATTTTTTTCATTCACACATTTCAAGTCACTGAGCACATAAAATGCATGATGTTTTTCTCTCTGCTCTAACTCCTAAAATTAAGAAAACCGGCAGCAGTCAAACATCCCACTCCAGTCACACGGTGCCCCTCGCCTGCCTCCTGTCTCAGACGCCCCAGCAACGAGCAGCCGAGCCCTTCGGAGCTGCCCCTGCCTTTCCGCGGCAGCCGACACCTGCGCTGGACCAGCTGCCCCCTCAAGCCCCACGCTGAGCCCTATTCTTTTGTGTGTTCACTTTTAGAGATCCTGTATTCAAGCTCACTGATTGTTTCTTCTGTCCCTTCAAATCTGTGCCTTTCATTCCCATAAGATCCATTTATATATATATTTTATTTGCTATTTTTCTATATATTCCTTCAAATTCTTCTTTGTGCTCACCCAGTGTCTTTTTGAAGTCTTTAATCACTTTAACCATCTCATTGAATTTATTAAGGTGATTTGTTTGAACATCTATTAGTTGTCTCAATTCCTTTATGTCATCTGGAGGTTTAATTTTTTCTTTTAACTGGGCCATATCTGCCAGTTTCTTGGTATCAATTGTAATTTTTATTTTTGGTGTCCTGGCATTTGATTTACTAGATGTGTTTATTTTTGTGTCCTTTCCTCTCATTAGTCTAGGACTATCTATTTGATTGGTTTGTGCTACAGCCCCTTTTTGATACCTAAGTCAACTTAATTTTGAGCTTTATAGTAGCTTATGTTTAGTCAACCTGAATTTTTCCAGCTCGTTTTCACCCATTTCTTGCCCTTTCTCCCTTTCTGGTTGTGGAATAGGAGTTGGTCCTGTAAGTCATGGAGGCTGACATCCCCATTCTCCAGGAACTGATAAAGCTTCTCCCATCTTTCTCCTCTGCCAGGGGTAGGGATGGAGCCACACTGTGTGCAGTAATCAAGCTGTGCAGGTCAAGACCATCTCCAGTTTCCTAAAGAGACTGATGGGGCACCAGCCCCCTTCCCCCTGCCAGGGGTGGGAATGTAGCCTCCAGTGCTCCCAGCAGCCTAGTCTGTGCATGACTGTCCTTTCCGCCCTGTCAGGCAAGAGGATGGAGCCACAGTGTGTCCAACAATGTAGTTCATGCTGTCCGAAAGTGACCACAGTTGCCAGGAGAGGCTGCAGGAGCGCTGTTCCTTCTGCCCTGTCAGGGGTAGGGGTGGACCACAGGAGTGCCCAGCACTCTACTCCATGCTGGCCAAAAGCACCTGCAGTTGTCCTGAGTGGGTGAGGAAACACAGCCCCCCTGCTGTCCTACTGGGGGGGCAGATATGTCCACAGGTTTGCCCACCAGTCCAGTCTGTGCAGGCCGAAAGCACGTGCAGCTGCCTCAGAAGGCGGGTGCAGGTGCTCCGGCTCCCTTGCTGGGGCAGGTGCTCCGGCTTCCTTGCGGGTGCAGGTGCTCCGGCTCCCTTGCTGGGGCAGGTGCTCCGGCTCCCTTGCGGGTGCAGGTGCTCCGGCTCCCTTGCTGGGGCAGGTGCTCCGGCTCCCTTGCGGGTGCAGGTGCTCCGGCTCCCTTACTGGTGCTCCGGCTCCCTTGCGGGTGCAGGTGCTCCGGCTCCCTTGCTGGGGCAGGTGCTCCGGCTCCCTTGCTGGGGCAGGTGCTCCAGCTCCCTTGCGGGTGCAGGTGCTCTGGCTCCCTTGCGGGTGCAGGTGCTCCGGCTCCCTTGCTGGGGCAGGTGCTCCGGCTCCCTTGCGGGTGCAGGTGCTCCGGCTCCCTTGCTGGGGCAGGTGCTCCAGCTCCCTTGCGGGTGCAGGTGCTCCGGCTCCCTTGCGGGTGCAGGTGCTCCGGCTCCCTTGCTGGGGCAGGTGCTCCGGCTCCCTTGCGGGTGCAGGTGCTCCGGCTCCCTTGCGGGTGCAGGTGCTCCGGCTCCCTTGCGGGTGCAGGTGCTCCGGCTCCCTTGCTGGGGCAGGTGCTCCGGCTCCCTTGCGGGTGCAGGTGCTCCGGCTCCCTTGCGGGTGCAGGTGCTCCGGCTCCCTTGCTGGTGCAGGTGCTCCGGCTCCCTTGCGGGTGCAGGTGCTCCGGTTCCCTTGCTGGGGCAGGTGCTCCGGCTCCCTTGCGGGTGCAGGTGCTCCGGCTCCCTTGCTGGGGCAGGTGCTCCGGCTCCCTTGCGGGTGCAGGTGCTCCGGCTCCCTTGCTGGTGTAGGTGCTCTGGCTCCCTTGCGGGTGCAGGTGCTCCGGCTCCCTTGCGGGTGCTCCGGCTCCCTTGCGGGTGCAGGCGCTCCGGCTCCCTTGCGGGTGCAGGCGCTCCGGCTCCCTTGCTGGGGCAGGTGCTCCGGCTCCCTTGCGGGTGCAGGTGCTCCGGCTCCCTTGCGGGTGCAGGTGCTCCGGCTCCCTTGCTGGTGCAGGTGCTCCGGCTCCCTTGCGGGTGCAGGTGCTCCGGCTCCCTTGCTGGGGCAGGTGCTCCAGCTCCCTTGCGGGTGCAGGTGCTCCGGCTCCCTTGCGGGTGCAGGCGCTCCGGCTCCCTTGCTGGGGCAGGTGCTCCGGCTCCCTTGCGGGTGCAGGTGCTCCGGCTCCCTTGCGGGTGCAGGTGCTCCGGCTCCCTTGCTGGTGCAGGTGCTCCGGCTCCCTTGCGGGTGCAGGTGCTCCGGCTCCCTTGCTGGGGCAGGTGCTCCGGCTCCCTTGCGGGTGCAGGTGCTCCGGCTCCCTTGCGGGTGCAGGTGCTCCGGCTCCCTTGCTGGGGCAGGTGCTCCGGCTCCCTTGCGGGTGCAGGTGCTCCGGCTCCCTTGCGGGTGCAGGTGCTCCGGCTCCCTTGCTGGTGCAGGTGCTCCGGCTCCCTTGCGGGTGCAGGTGCTCCGGCTCCCTTGCTGGGGCAGGTGCTCCGGCTCCCTTGCGGGTGCAGGTGCTCCGGCTCCCTTGCGGGTGCAGGTGCTCCGGCTCCCTTGCTGGGGCAGGTGCTCCGGCTCCCTTGCGGGTGCAGGTGCTCCGGCTCCCTTGCGGGTGCAGGTGCTCCGGCTCCCTTGCTGGTGCAGGTGCTCCGGCTCCCTTGCGGGTGCAGGTGCTCCGGCTCCCTTGCGGGTGCTCCGGCTCCCTTGCGGGTGCAGGCGCTCCGGCTCCCTTGCGGGTGCAGGCGCTCCGGCTCCCTTGCGGGTGCAGGCGCTCCGGCTCCCTTGCTGGGGCAGGTGCTGCCAGGGTGAGCCTGGAGCCTTGGCTGAGGCAGCACTCTGGCCTGAGGGAAAGAAGCTGGTTCTTTTCAATCAGCACCACCCCGCTCATGCCAGGGGCAGAGTTAAAGTGGAGGCTGTTGGCCTCTTTCTGACTAGGACAAGCTCAAACTTAAGCTGTTCTTAGGATTGGGCTTTAGCCAGCCAAATTTACTAATCAGTCGCTGAAGTCAGCGCTCGATCATCGATTCCTCCCCAGGCTTTGGGAAACGGAGCCTCTCACCCCAGCCAGGGAATAGCTCCTGAGGTGGTTTATGCTGCCAGGAGGATGGCCCCTGGCTTCTGTGGCTTGGAGAGCTTTACTCGTGAATCTCCACCGCAGATGGGCAGTCTCCTCCTGTTCTTCCAAGGATGTCGCAGGATGCTCTCCTGGTCTCCTGGGCCCCCCAAATAGGATGGGTGATTCCTAACTGCCCTGTAGGATGATTCCTGACTGCGTCGCAGGGTGAGCTGACTCCTGGAGCTCCTCACTCTGTTGTCATCTTGCCCTTCCCCACCTTCATTTTAATCCCCACGTTCTCCTGTCTGGATTTAGTGGCCCACCCTGGACATATTACAGGGCCCTAGAAAAAGCACAGCCTTGTACATGGTGCATCATCTTTCCTTGCACACCTGCACTCAAGCCACTGAGTTGTGCTTCCGAAGAAAATCACAGAATCTGGAAAGCTGGTATTACAGAAATACATTGTGGCCAGCCCATCTCAAGCACGGACCCAGGCATGATCGGCCAGCCCATAGGTCTTTCTAGTGAATTGGCTCTGCCAGAGTCCACAACAAATATTCCCTCCCCCTTCCTCAATACTCAATCTTCTCTCTTCTCCCATCTCTTTTTCAGCTTATCACCTTGCTTTGTGTTTCACTGAGAGGCCATCAACTACTACATGTAAGCTTTACTTAGGCTTTCTGCTACTGAGTCTACAAAACTGCCCGTGTCTGCCTTGCCTCCCTCTTCCTTCCTGTTAGACAGAGGAGGATTCACCTCCTGCTGAAGTTCAAAGCCTGGACCGTGACCCCTTTCATGCCTTTAAGGTTTTCAGGTGGCAGATTATCCCCATTCTTTTTCTTACTTTTAGCTTATCCTCTTAAACAAGTAATTTCCATTAGCTTAGAAATGTATTCTGGAATCTTCTAGTCTCAAACAAGGAACCAATGAACAACACGGGCGTCTCTTAAACCAATGCATCCCTGCAGTTAGAATCCTCTTTAGCTGCTACTGTTTGCAGCTAAAGACTTGTCTGTACATCATAACTCCACATGTCATCAGCCATTAATTCTTTCTGAAAGTTTTAGTCTTTGTCAAGGTTATACTCATGCAGTTTTAGAAGTCAAATAGCTTCATAAAGGCTTATAATGAAAAACTACAGTCTCCTCCCAACCTCACTTTCCTCTTCCTAATTATACTTCCCAGGGGCTTCGCTTTTGACGGTTAAAGATTAACTCCGTCAACTCAGAGGCTCGGCAACGCAGAAGTTTAATCCTTGCTCGAGTCAAGTTCAAGCAAAGTTCTCCTGATCAGCAGGCGACTCCCTTCCAGCCAGTGGTTTAGGGACCCAAGACCCCCCACCTTCTCACCTCCCCCATCTTTGATTTATAGCTGCGGGGACTCTGAATTCTTGCCTCAAGCTGGCAGATGAGGACTGAACATGGGAGTTGACGCGTTGAAGCTCTTGACGCGCAGCTTGGAAACGGCACTCCCCATTTCTAACACATCCCATTAACTGGTAGCTTCATGACCACACTTAACTACAGAGGTCCCGGGATACTTGAAGTGTCCCCAGGAAGAAGAGGGGACGTGTCTTGGAAGGAGGTAGGTAGTGTGTGCCCTTGATAAGACCAGGGGACCCCTTATGGGGCATCAGGATTTCTCTTCTGTCCCCCTTTGAGCCCCTCCCACATGGGCACTTCCCTTCCTTCTATTACTGCAGATACGATTTTACTAGATCAGCATTCAACATTTGTTATCTTGACTATGCAAATATTACTCACAACTGAGTTATATAACATATTTGGATTATTTTCTTTTTTTCCCAATTTTTTTTTTATTAGAGAGGTTGTGGGTTTATGGAACAATCATGCATAAAATACAGATTTCCCATATACCACCCATTATTTACCTCTTGCATTGATGTGGAACATTTGTGACAACTGACGGAAGCATGCTTACTGTATTACTATTAACTATAGTCCATGGTTTAACTTAGGGTTCTCTGTTTGTGTAGAGCAGTTCCATGGATTAAAAAAAAATAATTTATTTTGCTAACATACATATAATTTAACATTTTCCCCTTTTAATCACATTCAGATATACATTTCGCTGCTGTTAACTACGGTCACAATGTGCTACCATCACCATCATCCATTACCAAAACATTTCCATTGTTCCAAATAGAAACCCTGGACATTTTGTTTGTTTTTCTTAATTAGAGAAGTTGTGGGTGTGCAGAACAATCACGCATAATATACAGGGTTTCCATATCCCACTCCATCGCCAACAGCTTACATTGGTGTGGAACTTTGTTACAATTAGTGCTAGGACATTTTTATAATTCCACTATTGTAGCAATTTACAATTATCTGTGGCTTAATTTAAGGTTCACTGTTTGGATAGTGTAATTCCATAGATTAAAAAAAATGATTCTGACACCATATATAAAATCTAACATTTCCCCTTTTTGTTACACTCAGATATATATTTCAGTGTTAATTATGTTCACAATGATGTGTTACCATCACTACCATCCATCACCAAAACATTTCTATCATTCCAACTAGGAACACTGCACATTTTAAGTCTTAACTTCCCATTCCCTATCCCCACCTTGTCCCCTGGTAACTTATATTCTAAATTCTGACTCTATGGGTTTGCTTATTTTAATTTTTTCAAATCAGTGAGATCATAAAATATTTGCCTTTTTGTGTCTGACTTATTTCACTCAACACGACGGCTTCAAAGTTCACCCATGCTGTCGCATGTATCAGGACTTCATTCTTTTTAGTGCTGAATTATATTCCATTGTGTGTATATACCACATTTTGCTTATCCAAGTATTGATGGACGCTTGGGTTGCTTCCATCTTTTGGCAATTGTGATTAATACTGTTATGAGCATTGGTGTGCCAATATCTTTTTGAGTCCCTGCTTTCAGTTCTTTTGGAGTATGTACCTAGCAGTGGGATCGATCTTTGGGCAACCTTTTATCTGGAGTTGTCTCCTTTCATTTCTGTTCTTATTTTGACACTCCAGTCACTAATTTACTCCCAAACTTGGCCCAGTGTGCTGCTGCATTCTTTGCTTTGATGCTGGCCGTCCTCCTCTATCAGCTGAGGAACCAATGCTCGTGTTATCAGTGTCCACGGAAGAGCCTAATTCCAGGACCATCTCTCACCCAGACCTTGGCTATGCACCCAGAGCTCCAGCTTCCTCTGGCCACTGGGCATTGCTTCTGGGATGGCCCCCAAACCTCTCAAACCTAGCATGACGAAAACCGAGCTCTTTAACCCCTTTCCCCTAATGCAGTCATACTTTTTTCATTTTCAGTCTCCCCCATCACACAGTGTGGTGTCACATGATTCACATGGTCGCTTGAAGCACACAGGTAGGGGCCATCCTTCCTTAAGGCCCCTCTCCCTAAAGCGCTTAGCCAGTGCTGGGGATTTCACTTCCGTGACCTCTGGAATTGGTGTGCTGCCCATTGCCCCACCACCCTGCAAGCTCAAGCTTCTCTCATCTCCACCCTGGCCTGCAGCTGCTGCCTCACTGCTGGCCGTCTCAAGACTACCTGCCCTGGTAAAGCATCTACACTGCTTTCCCTCTGCATTTCCACTAAAGCTACACTCCTTCCCTGGGGCAAGACTTTGCTTCGTTAATTAACTCCCTTCGGAAACCTCGTCAGTGCTAGGCAAGCATGCTCTCAAACCCTGCATTGGAGGCTGATGGAAATGGCTCTCCCCCCTTTAAGAGGCTTGGTCCAACGGCCACAGTGAGGACTCCTGCCCTCTCCAGCTTGCAATGAGAAGGCCCAATACGAAGTAGAGATTAAAGTAATGAAAATCCCGGCTGTAAAACTTGAGAGTTTTGAAAGAAATGCATGATGTGGTGTCACCGTTCAAAAGATTCTAAATAAGCCTAAGCTGAGAAATTTCTTCTCTACATTCTGTCTTTGGCATATTCTAAGGAGCATAGTAATTAGAGTCAGCACAGAAAGAGCAGGTAAGAGCTGTGTTTAGAACCTCCAGTCCTTTCTCCAGGTAGATGATGCTGAGATCCCAACAAGTTTGCGACAATGTTGGACGGGTGCTGAGTGTCGTCTCTTGTTGTCCAAAGTCTTGTTCTGTTCATTATCATGACTCCCTTATACTTTTGTTGGTCCGTCCTGGTGCCCCAGCCGTTCTGGAAGAATGCTCATTCCCACTCATTAAAGCCTCCTGCACTCCTGGGGGGAAGGGGATGAGGGAAATGCCTGGTGTTATGCTGTGTGAACACCAGTGGGGCAGAGTAGGGCTGCTGGCAAGCTCCCAGTGGGAATTCTAGCTCAAGGTGGAGAAGGAGCACAGCGGTATAAAGGAAAATAAAAACAAAGTTACAATATGAGAATGGTCACTGGGTTTCAAACTGTTGAAAAAGAACCTCCACTGTTTATATTTGGTTTCAAAATCCAGCCCCCCTCATTTAGCTCACAACTGCCTTGTGTGTATGGAAAATGGGGAATCGCCTCTAGCTCTACCCTTAGCACTTAAACCTGGAACGTTCACAAGGAGGTGGCCGAGTCTGAGCCTCCTCCATTGGTTCAGGCTGTGGGAGACGGCGTGTGCACGCCCCGCTCAGGAAGCCCCGGCGTTCAGAGGACGCCCACTGCCCCCTGGAACCCTCGGGGCCAGCTCTGTGCCCTGTCTGACCGGCAACCTCAGACCCGGCAGGGAGGACGCGCCTGATGCCCTGTGCCCACCACGAGGTCAGCGGGCACCAGAGGCGTGGTCTGGGAGCTGGGCCTGCTTGGATTCCAGGACCACATTCCCATCCAGAATTCCAGAATTCCATTTCATTTTAATTTTGACTGATCCACCTGAAATTTCCATTACCTCCTGGGGAATGATAAATTGTGATAAAGTGGACAGAATGCTTGAGCTTCCAAAAAGACCTCTGCCTGGGCACCTGCTCCTGAGTTTTTGCTGCACAACCTCAGGGTTGACCCCCCAGGGCCTCAGTTTACCCATATGTAAAACAAATGTCTGCGCTGGTGAGTCCTCAGACGCTGGCTGAATCTGAGCTCTTAAGCAAGTTCGGGACTCAACTGGAGGGAAGTGCGGAGGGTTCGGGCAATGCAGTGTAGACGTGGTCACCCCAATTAGGGCTTCCGTAATTGAACTCTCCTGCACTGAGCTTATCACACTTAGATTTATTTATACCCCTTTGTGTCTGGACAACATAATGCAGTCCATCAATCAAAAAAGTAATCATCCATTTCTGTTTCTTTCCATTAAAAGGGGCATTTCTCATCTGCTTGACAAAATGAGTTACGGGCTCCATTTCAAACTTCTCTTTCAGTTTCAAGTTCACTTAGGAGCATCTAAGGAGCAAAAGGAAGCAGGAGGAGAAGCTGTCACTGTACTTGCTCCACATAAACGCATTTTTATTTATTTTGGCTATTCTTTAGAATTAATAAATGGGGTCCCCCTAGGGCGCTCTGGGCATTTAGGAGATGATTTAATTTACTCAGGAGGACTGGTCGTTCTTGTTGAGCTCACTCTTCATGTTGCACTCCTGACTAATATTTTCTGTCGCATTTATAGGACCAAATAGAAAAAAAAGGTTAAAATATGAATCATATTATAGATTTCCAGGCTGTGAATATTTTACAGCTGGATTCATCAAAAATTTAGTTCAGAGGCTGCTGACACGGCCATATAAAATGCTAACCTGTGGCGCTGAATCTTGATTCACGAGAAAAAGGAAAAGCTTGTTTCTGGAGTTGAACAATAGGAATCTGTTTTAACTATTATTTCCTTTCCTACTCTGCATTATTTACAGAAAGCTTAGGGCCAAAACAGAACTCCAAGAAACTCTATTTCAAGCTCAGTCCGTGTTTCTGGAGAAAACACTCTATTGTGGCAAACTTTGATTTGGAAAAAAAAAAGCACTAATTCAGGGAAAAAACTTCAGTCTTCAGGACATAAAGTCCAGTCAAATGTACTTCCTGCTGCCCGGGCCCCAGAGAGGAGTCCCTGACGCTGGCCTCCCCTTCCCCTCGCGCCCACCCAACTGCCCGGGTGAGCCCAGGCCCTGGGTGGCTCTAAGGGTGTCTGGGGTGGCAGGTGGCCCAGAGACACCTGTCGGGTCAGCGTCGCAGAGGCCAGCAGCAGCCCCTGCTTCGTTCCTCCTTGCGCTGGCCTCGGGTGGTCCCTCAACGCCTCCAGCCCTCTGACGGGCACGGGCACAGCACACGGCCTCCACGGCCCCACCTCCCGCCCCAGCGCTGCCCCACATCCCTGCTCATCAAACCTCCTCCCTTATTCCTGCACCTCAACAAATCCTTCCGGTTTCCAGAGGGAATATCCCTTCCTCTTTGCTTTGATACAATGCGGCTTGTGCTTTTTCTGAAACAGGGCGCCATCTCCCCGCACTGAGTTTGGGGTGTGTGTACCCCACGATGTGACGGGTCTCGAGCTTCCCTGGCGGCTTTCCTCTTCCTGCGCGTTTCCCACCCGACGAAGGCGCTGAACAACCTTTTGTAGAAAGTGTCAGCACGCCCGAGCGGCCGATGCCGCGTTGAGGGAGTCATCACTAATTAAAGTAGAATAGCGACTTTTCCAGTTTGGACTTTGGCTTTTCTCATTCCTTGGGGCCGAGTTCTCCGTATTGTGAAGATATTATCCCCTTGTCCTCCGACGCCTGCTTCTGCGGGGAGGACGCTGCTGTCGTTCTCATTGTCCTTCCTTGGCTGGTGACGGGAGCTCCCCGTGCAGGTCTTAAGAGTTCCTCTTTCTCTTTGGACTCAGCGAATGAATGAGGAGCTGTTGTTGCGCTGGCTCTGGGGCTCAGTGTGGCTCCCCTACTTGAAGGCTTGTTCTTCTGCCCTCTTCTCCATTCTCTCTCATCTCTCTTGATAGAGCAGAGATCGTTTCTTTCCAATCCTCTCTCTCTCTCTTCATATTTTTCCCATGATGTATTCTGGGTACTTCACTCCCATCTTTCAGCTTACGAATTCCCTCTTACGCAGATTCTTGTCTGTGTTTAGTCCACTGGAATGAATTGCCTTTTCAACATTGTCTTTTTGAAATATTGCTACCAGAAGATAATTTATATATTTTATGCAAAGGGTTTAAAAATAAGAGTACCCACCCCCAGCTTCTGAGAGAACTTCCAACTTCCTGGGGTTCTCCTGGGTTCACTCCCCGCTCCTCCCCCCCGCCAGGTGAGCTCAGCCCTGAATTGTACCTGTCTATCTTTGGCTGCATTTTTTTGTTTTTATGTTTATTTCATTGAGGGCATGGAATTGAATTTGCCTCAGCGATGACCAGGCAATTCTCTTTCTTCATACATTGTAAATTATTTTAAATCCAGACAATAGGTTATTAAAAATGTGAGGGCATGATATTCCAAGCATGGGCCTCAAGAATCTCATCTCTGTTCCAACTTCAGAGTGTTTTGGTTTGATATGGAATATTCTGGGTCAATTTTGCTGTTGCTTGAGAGATAGATAAATGCTGATATAAATCAGTCAAAATGTTCAATTTTCCTGCTTTGCTCAAAGATTTACAAAAATGTACTCTTGAATTTGAGGGAGAGTTGAGCTGACAAATGTCAAAATATAAGCCTGAAATTGCATGAAATGAGAAATTCCAGTAGATTCTGCTTCAGACCGCACTGTCTCACGCTGAGGACTTGGAGGGACGTTGATATTTGTTTGCATCCACTGGAGAATGCAGAAGGCTCATCCTCCTACAACTGGGCAAGTGAGAGCCCTACGTGTTTCATTCATGTCTCAGATTGTTAAATATTTTATAGATGCATCTCCAAGTTCAATTAAGTTAGAGTATCCATTGCCAGATAAATTACTGCACAACAGACTCTTCTTTTTAAACATTAATTTAATTTATTTATTTCTCCCCCCCCCCTCCATCCTCTGCTCTCTGTGTCCCTTCGCTGTGTGTTCTTCTGTCTGCTTATCTTCTCCTAAGGTAGCTCTGGGAACTGATCCTGGGACCTTCCAAAGTGGGAGAAAGGTGATCATTCTCTTGCACCACCTCAGCTCCCTGGTCTGCTACGTCTCTTGTTATCTCTCCTCTGTGTCTCTTTTTGTTGTGTCATCTTGCTATGCCAGCTCTCCAGTGGGCCAGCACTCCTGCGTGGAGCAGCTCTCTGTGTGGGCCAGCTTGCCTTCACCAGGGAACCCTGGGTATCGAACCTGGGACCTCCTCTATGGTAGGCAGGAGCCCAACTGCTTGAGCCACATCCACTTCCCATGCACAAAAGACTCTTGCTTTGCATCTGAGCTGCTCACCAGAAGGCTGAATTGACCCAGGGCTTTGTACCCTCCTAGGGCAGATCGCAGGTGTAAGGTGAGAAGCGTGACGGTGAATTATCCCAGAGGACAGAAGCTTTCCTCACTTACTAGTATCAGTTAAAGCAGGGGAACTAGGTGAAAAATCCCTGCCGTTAGACAAACCCCTTGGGGAAGGGAGCATCACACCTTGCAGCGGGGGCCTGTGTGTGACAGACATATGGATCGCAAATACAGGGAAAGGTGCTGGACCTCACTGGCTATCAGAGGAATGCAAAGTAAAACCAGAGTGGCATGTGCCAGCACACGCCTGCGGAGTGCCGATTATCAAGACCCCGGAGGAGCCCCTGAGCCCCTGTGTGGCTGCAGGTGGCACAAGCCCAGGTGGAGGAGGAGCCGTGGCCGCGTTCACATTAGCTGGGGGCGGCTTAGAGCGCCTCACTTCCACCTCAGCCCAGCTAATCCACGTGCGTGGAGAATTCTCTGCGACGAGGACCTTCGACATCGTGTTGCAATGTGATTTTAATGGCTGCATGATATTCGGCCACTAATGACTGGACATGATACCTTGATGATAGTTTATTCTTTTTCACAGACCCCCTGGGGGTAACTCATCACCCATAACTCTGGAGAGTCTCCGAGGCACTGCTCAGATAGATTCACCTGCGCCAGGGTTCAGGTGTGTTTGTAGAGTTTCCAGGTTCCCCCTCCCTGGCCCACGCTGGGCCTGGGGTCCTGTAGGCAGGGCCGTCTCCACGGTTACTGCCTGGGCTTGGGCGAGGCTGTGGCAATGTGGACAGTGTGGTCTGGATTCTGTGTGAGACCCCGTGGGTGACCCCACCTGCTGCCGGCACCTCGGTCCCCCTTTCCCTCCTCCCAGCATAGGGAGCTTTTTTTTCCCTTTTATATCACTCAAATCTCTGGTTATTTCAGAAAGAATTTGTGGATTGGCGTCTCATGCTAAATTTCTTGCCAGGTCTGTTTAGATGCTTATATTTTTTTGTGGATTTTACATTTCATAAAATAAAATCTTTGTTTAATGTGATGTGAAAAGAACTCTAATTTGATTCGTTCATTCATTTCAATTTTAATTTTCCCTTCCTGGATGAGATGATGGGACTTTAGAAGGACTCAATCTCTTCACCAGATTCAGGTAGCTTCTTAGCCTTAAAGCAACGATTTATACCTGAAGTCTCATTCCAAATCTCCCTAAATTCAAATCCAAATCTTTGTACGTACTAAGAAAGATCGAAGCAACTAGCATTGCTACCAGCATTTGGCATCCTTGTTTTTCAGTAGTTCTCCCCACATCTCCATTTATCATCATTATCAAGGTCATTTGTCTTATTTTGACATCTTAATGCTTTCTGCATCTTCTTCCTTCTTATTTTTTTCTTTTCTTACCTTTTTGCTCTTCCATGGGTTTTCAATCTTTTGGCATATGTACTATGTTTTATTTGATTTCAAATACCTTATCTAACTAGAATATATTCTTTAATTCATCTAGTGGTTGTCCCTTTAAAAAAAAACACAATGCTCAGACTAATACAAGCACCAGCCTATTGGTTTATACTGCCCTCAGGTGCGGTGATGGGGCTGGCTTATTAAGAATGGCTCATTCTTCTTACTCTGCCCCTCCTCCTTGCTGGTTATCGTGGATAAAGTCTAACATTTTAAACATGATTCTTTCAAGTTTAAATTACCAGCATTGAATCATTTAGCTCTTGTTCCAAGGATGATTTATGGCAATTGCATTTGGTATTGAATGCATTTTTGAAATGGCACAGGATTCGCTGTTTAGAGTTTTTCCTTCAATGGCACCACGGGTCACTTAGTGAAGACACTGAGAATCTTAAGATGCCTCTGCAGGGGACAGCTCGCCCACTCCCAGCTCTGGGACGATTCTACTGAAGACTCTTGCTGAGGACTTGCTCTCACTGAGCAGGCTGGTCCCACGTGGAAGCTGCTCACAGCCAAGGCTGGCTGGCTCAGGGCCGCCGCAGGCCCGAGCCCCCACCCTTCCTTGACGACTCCTGGTCCCAGCCCTTCCCTTTGCTGGGCACCCTCCTCAATGAACCCTTGTCTCAGACTGCGCAGCTGGCGATGCCGCCCTGAGATAGGAGCCCTTTGCTACAGTCCTCTGAGGGAGATACTTGCCCCACCTAAGATGGGGAAACTGAGGCCTGCTGAAGGACACAGAACAGCAGGTATTAGGATTTGCAGCCACACTTAAATGTGCCTCAGGAATGCCTTTGAGTCTTAAGACTCATCTCCTCTTTCTGCATGCCTTACCTTTGACCTGCTCTCCACCCTTTCCTTTTTTCCTTTTCTTGTGAACTTTGAAAGTAAGGCTCACATTTGTCCTTCATGAGTCAAGCTGATTTCTTGCGCTATTGAACTGACTTTTTACTACACTTCCCTTTATAGTTTCTTTACATATTCAACCCCTGCTCTACAGGCATGCTGGTCTACCTGCTTTACTCACCCCCTGCTCTATAGGTATACTGGTCTACCCGCTTTACTCAACCTCTGCTCTATAAGTATACTGGTCTACCTGCTTTACTTAACCCCTGCTCTATAGGTATACTGGTCTACCTGCTTTACTCAAGCCCTGTTCTACAGGCATACCGGCATACTGGTCTACCACTTTGCTCAATCCTGCTCTACAGTCATACTGGTCTACTGCTTTACTCAACCTCTGCTCTACATACATACTGGTCTACCTGCATTACTCAACACTTTTTAAATTTTTGTTGCCAATTTGGTGGCTCCATTTTTTCTCATCCTGTTCTTTCAACTTTTATCTCTTATTTCACAGTCTATTTCTTGGAAAAAGCATTGACAACACATTTTCTCTCCTGTTCCTGTTTCTTTTTCCTAAACAGAGGTTTTATTGTGTTTTGCATTGTGTTTTGCTCCAGTTTAAAAAAATCCCTGAACAAGAAGAGGGCTATTTAACTTGTCTGAAATCAGGGTGCTTGTTGTCCTGACTCCTCCCCACACTGCCTTGGTGTCAGGGCCCTCGCAGGTCCCCATGCCCCTGCACCGGAGGCGGCCGGGAGGAGCCCTGTGTGCAGAGGCAGGCTCCTCTCGGTCCTGTGGATCCCACAGGATGCCTTGCTCTGCTCACTCTCCTTCCTCATACGCTGGGGCACTGTCGGTTCCTAGTGCACGGGCTGTTGGGAGGATTCTCAGGGTCAATCCACTCAGCCGTGAGGGGAGGGCCGCCTGCATGTCGGTCTTAAACCTCTCTGCTGGACCACAGTCAGTGGTCAGCACTGGGCAGACGGGAGGGGAAGTCGAGGCCCTGGCCCCCAGCCTGGGGAGCTCGGTCTCCACACGGTCCCCCGTCTTACGTGAGGCTGTTGTGCGAGGCGCCGGGCGCTTGTCTCACGGTGGGTCTTGCCAGCCCCTGCTCCAGTCTCCACTGCACACGTTTGCTCTCGGGCACGCCCACTGTCTCGGAGGCACCACCCCTGGCTCTGTGCTTGGCAGGGAATCACACAGGGCCAGGGCTCACTGCCTCCCTTGACGGGGCCTCCTACCACCCGTCAGCTCTCCAGCAGAAGGGGTGCCACGTGTCCCCCAACACGGGCTGCTCCGAGCCCAGCCTCCTCAGACTCGCCACATCCATCACTCTCCCCGGCTCCCCAGCTGCCTGAGCTTCTTTTGGGCTGCAATTTCTACTTGGCCCTCGGCGTCTTCCTCTAATCCTGGTTCCATCTGCAGTGTGGCCGGCGGATTTCTCTTAAGAAAGAGTCCTGGCCGAAGACACAGATGGCATGCTCCCCTCCCCGGCCAGCGATCCTTTTATTATTTATTTATTGGCTAATTCTAAGAGGGAGCTGGAGGAGAAGTCGCTGCCAGTGCTAACAATCTCTTCTCCTTTGGAACCCTTCCCCACTCAGAGGCTGAACGGGTCCCTGCCAAGGACCCAACGGAACTCAGCACGAGAAAATAAACAGCACGTTTGCCGGGAGGGGTGTCATGTTCTAGAAACCGGAGCGCGGAGGAAGGGCACCTCTGGTCGGGGCGCTCTGAACTTCCTGGGACCCTCAGGGGGGAGAGGGCCTTTTCCTCCAACCCCCAGGCTCGGGGCCGTGTTCAGCGTGCACAGATGCGCTCGGACAAATGGGCTCTTGGTGTCCGGTGAACCCCGGTGGTGGCCCTGGAACTCTCCCTGTGGCCGAATGAGGGAGCCTGGCTGTCGGCCATGGTTAGTTGGCACCGCTTCCTGCCGGCTCCTGAGCCAGCACAAGGAAGGTTCTGGAAATCTCCCTCTGAGAACCAGCAAATGTGAAATGGTCCCAGTGCGAGGACTTGGCTTGGAAGGCTCTCCCGCATCTGCACGGCTGCGCTGACCTGGTTAATTAGAATTCAGGGACAATCCCTTTAGTGGAAGAGTAATTAGGGGCCACTGCTCGCCCGCGTGGTGGAAAGCGCTGATGATGAAAGGGAGGGGGCTGGAGGGACCCAAATTCCCCCGATGGGAACCTACATGTTCCATGCGAATTGACAATCGCCAGCCTTGCGTTTCCATCTGCCCAGAGGAGATGTGCTGGAGTGCGTACAAAAATAATTCTGAGTTGCAAATTGGCCTCAGCCTCTTAGCTTTGCAGAGGTTGAGCCTGGAATCACAATTTTGCATCTAAAATATTCCTTCTGTGCCCTGACTGGTCACGGAGGGTTGGCCTTGCTGCGTGGTGGGTGTACTTTTTACGGCTCATTCTCTAAGGATGTGTATGTGTGCAGATATCACCACTGTCCCGATGCTGCTGGAGCTATGCCTTGAGCTTGCAGTCGGCTCGTTTGTTTACTTGATAAGTATTTACTGAGCCCACATCGTGTGGCAGGTCCTAGGAATGAAGCAACGGATGGATGAGACTCACGTTGGAGCAAGACGCGCTAGACATTCAACAGACATTCAGCAGGCGGGCACACATTTAATTGATCAGAGTTTGCAGAGGGTCACCGAGGGCAGCCCCAGGTGCTGGCCCCAGGCCAGCCTAGAAAACCAGGTGGTGACGGGAAGCTGCCCTGGGCACGGCTGAGACGGAGAAGACAGGGGAGAGGCCAAGCATGGACGGACGTGGGCGGGGCAGCGCCACAGGCCGACAGCGTGTCCAGGAGGCCGGAGGGAGGTTGCAGGGTGGACTGATTCAACGTGTAGTTCAAGAGCATCCTTGAGCTGCTGCATGGAGAACGACTGGGGCGGAGCGGGTGGAGGTGGGGGTGAGCGGGGTCACTGGGGCAGACAGTGGGGTTTGTCCTAAATGAACACAGAGGCGGTAGAGGTAACTGGTGTGCTCGGGGCCCCAAGAATTGGTTCGTGAGTGAGGGGTCAGGATGACAGACCCGGGACTCGTTCAGCTTCCAGAGAGGAAGACGGTGGCGGTCAGTGCCCGGGAGAGAGCGTGGGTTAGTGTGGGCAGGGGTGTGCTGTGCTGTGGATTGTGAAGCTGGGATGTAGGATGGGTGCTAAGTTTGGAGAACACACTTGGGTGGGAATTGAGAGCATTTCGGCTTTTAGAAGGGGGTTGAGGTACTGGTCAGAGGGAATTATTGAAGGAGCTGGAAGGAAGAAGGAATCTGGTTGGTCTGTACCTGTCCCCCCCACTGTCCCCCCTTCTCTGCTCCTTCCAGGGCACCTGCCCCTCCTTGCTCTCTGGGGTCTGGCTGGGATCACCCGGTGGGAGGCTTGACCGGGGCCGAGCAAGGGACGGAGAGCAGGGCACAGGCCCCGGGCGCGTCTCCATCAAAGGCCCCTCCTGGCTGGGCCCCTCCTGCCCATGGCCTCTGTCCACCCTTCCGGCTGCGGGGCAGAGTGAGGGCCCTGCTGCTGCCAGCTCTGGGGCATCCTTGGCGCTTCCCTATTCCCTGCCAGGGCCCCAAAGAGACCGAGCTGTAGCAAATACTTAATAAGGCTGAAAGCCTGAATACTTACAGGTTGCGGTTAGAGAAAAAGGGATGCTGTGGAGCACTGCGTGGCGGCAGCTGGGGGGGCAGGAGGGCCACCAGAAGAGCCTGATGCATCAACGCCCAGCGCCGGGCGAGACTCAGGAGGGAGGGAGGGAGGGCCTCAGCGCCGAGGCGCACCCGGAAAGGCTGGCAGGTGAGCGGCCACAAGAGGCGTGGACCTGGTGGCCCCAGACGGGAACCAACAGCAGGCGTCTCCCCTCAGAACATGCTGGTTCTGGGCGCAGACGCCTTTGCTGGCCACATAATCACCCCGAATCCCCATCCCACCCCTAGCTTGGGCCGCTCAGAGGAAACTCTGGCGTTTCCTGCTTCCAAGCCATTTGGTGCTTTTATGATATGACTCTGTCTGTGTTAAAATTGTTGCATTGAGAATTTATTAAAAAAACAAACAACACTTTAAACGCCATTGCCTTACCTTTGACAGTGAGCAAATCGAGGTGAAGCTGCGCTCGGTGTATCCACTGCATGGACTGCCCCAAAATCTACACCCAACTTTGTTCTTATCAGCCCAGGCTGCCAAGCAACATGGGGGCAGTTCTGTTTTACTATGTCCTGCTTTCCTTTAAAATACAGAATCAGGTGAGCTCATAAAATAATAACGGCCAGTTGCCATCAGAGTAGATGTGGCAAGGAGAAGCAGCCCCTTATCAATGTGGAAATGGGGGAAATACGGGGAGACAGAATGCCCCCACTTCTGCTGGCAGGGACGGGGGTGTTGTAGGGAGAGAGCTGGTGAGTACCAGGGACAGGCCCAGACCTCCGCAGACTCGAGCTTTCCCTGCCCAGGTAGTGGCCCCCTTGCCCCACGCGTGCCAGGTGGGGAGCTGCCCAGCGTGGGCAGGGGGAGAGTGGAGGTGCAGGTGGGGCCTCCCTGCCCTCTGTGAGGAACGCTCATCTCCCCTGTCCAGTGGGGAGAGCATCCCCAGGGCCCAGTGCCCCCTGGCCTCCCCGCCATCCCCAGCCATCATCACTGGTCCTGGATGTCAACACTTGAAAAAAATTCCATTTTGAGGTGGCTTTTGCCAAATTAATGAACTATTCTGAAAAAGCACCAGCTCACCTAACCCAGAGGACATGTGCAACGAAGGCAGGTTTGCTGGGGTTTAGAGGAAAGGTCCCTGTCCACTCTGGGGAGAAGTGTGAGTGGGAAGAACAAAATGACTGGGCAGGTTATAGAATCGAGCATGTGAAAGGGGTTGCTAATTGGATTTTATTTCCTTTGTCAGATGCTCAATACATTACATGTCATTCCTACACACTGAGCTATTAATCCTGTCCTCCAAAATAAAATTAAATAAATAAGACAGCAGATGAGTTCGCATACCCTTTAAAATAAAGAAACACGCATTCAAACAAATAGGAGCTGAATACAGAACTCCAGGTCTCCAAGTACAGGTACAACCTATTTCTTTCCTTCCTTCCTTCCTTCCTTCCTTTCTCTCTTCTGTACAGAACTTGTTTCTCTCTCATGAGAGGAATCATATAACTTTAAATTGAAGATCTCAAGTAACTGTAAGTTCTATTTCAAAGTATCCTGCCCCAATGATGGTGTCTTAGCCAAAGGGGTGCTGATGCAAAGTACCAGAACTCTGTTGGCTTTTATAAAGAGTATTTATTTGGGGTAGAAGCTTGCAGTTAGTTACAAGACCCTAAAGAGTCCAACGCAAGGCTGCTTTCTCACCGAAGTCGGCTGCCACGCGTGAAGCAAGATGGCGGGCGAGCTCTGCTGGCCTCTCCCTCCCCTCCGGCTTCCACCCTCTCCCGGTTGGGGCTCGTCCCTCAGGGCTTCCTCCGTCAGCCTGGCTCTCCTCCCACGGCCAGCTGTGAGCTGCCAGGCAGGCGGCCCACTCCCCCGGGCTCCAGCTGCTTGAGCCGCCTCCTTTCTGTCACATGGCAGGATCAGAGTGACCCAGCTCTCCTCTGTGCATCTTCCTGTGTCTCTTGAGTGAGTGTCCACCGAGAGGGCAAGGACTGAAAGAGTTACACCTTACTGACATTGCCCAATCAGAAGCCCTAACTTGATTTTATTAAGTAATTAATCAGAAGCCCCTTGCTGAATTTAATAAAATCAAAGGATATCATGCCCAGGGGAATAGATTAGTTTACAAACATAATCTTTCTCTTTTGGGGCATCATAAATAATCTCAAATTGTCACAGATGGGTAGCAATAATTTTCAGAAAAAACTCATAGATTTTATCAAACCCACAAAAAATATCAATGTGTTCCAAAATGCAGAAGAGTACCAAGCTATAAAAAATAAATATCTTTCTATATATGAGAAATACTATAGAAAAAAGCAAATTGGGGAAATATTTCAAATAATTGAGGACTATTAGGCTTAATAAATAAAGAGCAAAAACAAATTAATAATTTGTAAAAATAGAACTGGTATCAAGTTATTATAAAAGTAAATAACACACAGATCCCAAAACAAAAATGAATACAAAGCTGGTAGAAAAAGTGATTAACTTCCCAAGTAATCAAATCAATGTATAATTTAAACACAAGTCTAAAAATTCTCCCCATTTAATAAACAATTCATAATAATGACAGAATTCTGCTTCCAGCAATGGCAGTTTCGCTTTCTGAAAACCAAACCGGCCATCGAAAACAACTAGAAAAGCTAGACATTTATAAAACCTATTTGGAAGCATTGGAGGACTTTGGGATAAGATACTAGGGGAAAGAGAAGCACAGAGAGGAGAAAACATTTGCAGTGGCTTTTCCTCTCAGAGGATCTGTGGCTTCAAAGGCAGTGGTCAAAAGGCTGAGAATCTGGGCAGAAAAGAACAAACAAAGGCCTGAGAAAATGTGCAGAGCTTTGACAACTGTAGAGGACACAGCTTGCGCCATCGAGCCTGCCCAAACAGTTGGCTTCTGTAAGATCACAACTTTAGGTGGACTGTAAGGGGCTGCCCCGGCGGGGCATGGGGCCCTAGAGGCCAGCCTCACAGGCAGGGACGCTCAGCCCGGTCAGCTCCAGACCCCTGGTCAGGTGGGATGTGCCGCCATCTTAAGCGCCCTCTGAAGAAGCCAAGTCCTCTCCTTGAGAGCCTTGCCCCCAGTCAAAATGAACCAGGCATACGAAACACCAGAAACGACCCAAAATGTAAGTAACTATGGCTAGAGTTAATAATCATGCCAATTACAATTAACATTTAGTAAAACAGATGAGAAATTCACCGAAGAACTAAACTTTATATAAAGAGTCAAATGGAAAAACTTATAGCTTGAATATACATTAACTGAAATAAATGATTATATACTATACTAATGAAACAAAGGGGGAAAATTACATGATCCTCTCAATAGATTCATAAAATGCATTTAACAAAACTCAATACCCTGTCATAATGAAAACACTCAACCCGATTAGGAATAAAAGGAAATTTTCTCTACCTGATACAGGAATCTACAAAAAGCCTCACAGCTAATATCACACCCCATGATGAGTAACTGCTCCTTTCTTCCTAAGATCAGAAACAGGACAAGGGTGTCTTTTCTCTCTTTCAATTCAAGATCAAGCTGGAGATTTTAGCCAGGGCAATTAGGCAAGAAAATAAAATAAAAGTCATCCATTTTGGAAAGAAAGTTATTTCTATTCATACAAATAGGGTTTTATATATAAAAATCCTAATTTACGTGCTAAACACTATTAGAACTAATGAAAACGCTCAGCAAGTTTAACGTGTTCAGCAAGGATTACAGATCCATCTTCAAAATCAATTGTATTTCTATACATTAGCAATACAGAATCCAAAAATGAAATTAAGAAAATAATCTAATATAAATTAGCATAAAAAGAATAAAATCCTTAGGATAAAATTTACCAAAGGAAGTGTAAGACAAACACATTTAAAACTACAAAACATTGTTGAAAGAAATGAGAGATCTAAATACATGGGGAAAAAATTCACATGGACTGGAAGATTTCTTGATAAGATGGAAACACTCCCCATATTTACCTCCAGAGTCAATGCAGCCCCTTCTAAATACTAGTTTCCTTTTTTTGCAGAAATTAAAGAGCAAACCCTATAACGGATATGGAAATACAAAGATAATAGGCAAAATAATCTTAAAAAAAACACATTTGAAGGACTTAAATTTTCCAATGGAATATAATTCAGAGTTCGAAATAATCATAATGATATACTGAGTTTTCTTTTGGGGGAAGATTTTTGATTATGAATTCAATTTGTATAATAGATGTAGGTTTTGCTCAATTTTCTGTTTTCTCCTGTGTCTGGTTTGATATTTTGAATTTTTCAAGGCTTTTTCTTGTTTCACTGAAGCTGTTGATGGTTTCATTAGAGAATCCTACCAAATATTTAAGGAAGAAACAGCATAAATATCACAAAAATTTTTTCATAAAATAGAAGAGGATAGAACCAGATCCCAACAAATATTAGAAAGTAAAATTGCAGCCAATATTGATCATGCATGCCAATGTAGAGGTACGTAATAAAATATTACAATTAAAATCCATTAATAAATAAAAAGGGCAAAACATTGTACCTAAGTTGGTTTATTACAAGAATGTGAGATGGGTTATAATATTCACAAATCAATGTAACAAACTGCCTTAAGAGAATCCAAGAGGAAAAAACAAACATGATTATGTTAATAGATGTACCAAAAGCATTAGATCAAAGTCAACAATCCTTCATTGTAAAAATTCTCAGCAACAAAGGAAGTGGATGTGACTCAAGAAACTGGGTGCCGGCCTGCCATGGGAGGCCCTGGGCTTGGTTCTCAGGTCCTCCAAAGAAGACAATCAGTTGCTGCAACAAGCGGGGGGTGCAATCAGCAAACACTGCAATGAGCAGACGCCACAATGAGCAGACACCGCAACGAGCAGATACCGCAACGAGCAGATACCGCAACCAGCAGTTGTGACAGCCAGCAGACACTTCAACAAGCAGACACTGCAACCAGCAGACACCGCAACTGCCATAACAAGCAGATGCCTCAATAAGCAGACACTGTAACCAGCAGACGCCACAACTAGCAGACCCTGCAACCAGCAGATGATACAACTAGCAGGTGCTGCAACCAGCAGATGATACAACGAGCAGGGAGCAGAAGTGCCGCAAGCAGTCATGCACTCTCCTCCCACATGGGAGGCCCCAGGTTTGGTTCCTGGTGCCTCCTAGAGAAGACAGCAGACAATGCGCAGATGAGGGAGCTATCTCAGGGGTGGTGGAGGGTGGCGTGTGGAATAAAAATAAAAATAAAGGAAGAAAAGGATGAGAAATAGACTCCCTTAATCTAATAAAGGATATCTATGAAACCCCTACAACCAACATCTTAGTTAAATGTAAAATACTGAGCACTTTCTCCATAAGAACAGGAGTAAGGTGAGGTTGTCCCCTCTTAGCACTTGTGTTCAAAATTACACTGAAGCTCCTTGCAAGTACAGTTTTTTTTCATTTTTTTCTTAGAGAAGTTGTGGGTTTCTAGAACAATCATTTCAGAAAATAGAGGATTCCCATAAATTTTTCTATTATTAACACCCCATATTGGTATGATACATTTTTTACAATTGATGAACACCCATTTTTATAATTGTTTTATAAAATCATAAAAATTATCAAAAAGGAAAATTATAGTTTTTTGTTATAGTTTTATAGTTTTAAACAGGAAATAGAACAATGAAAATTGGAAAACACTACGTCAAAATTTTCCTGCTGCTGGCAATATGAACTGTGTACACCGAAAATTCTAAACAAATCTATAACTAAACTACTAGACATAAATTAATTTAGGAAGGCCACAGGATAAATGTTTAATATAGGAAAATAAATTTTATTTCTATGTATTAGTGACACTGGAAAATGAAATTTAAAAACATATCATTTGCAATATTATCAAATAATAGTAAATACCTAGGAATAAATCAAATAAAATTTTACGACACTTCTAAACTGAAACTAAAAAAAAAACACTGTTGAGAGAAATTAAGACATTCCAAAATTGTATCCAGGATAGATCAAGAATTCCTATCAATCAACAATGGAAAGATGAATCATATAATTTAAAAAAAAATGGTAAGTAGAGGTGAACAGACCTAAATGGTCACTAATACTTGGAAAGGTGCTCAACATCATTAGTCAGCAGAGAAATTAATGCAAATTAAAATCACCATGAGATACCGCTTTATTTATTATTTATTTTATTTTTGTTGTTGTTCTTTTTTTGTCTTTATTATTTTAATGTTACATTAAAAAATATGGGGTCCCCATATACTTCCCAATCCCCTCATCCCACTCCTTCCTCCGTAACAACAACCTCCTCCATTACATGGTCAGTCCAGAGATTCAGGTCCCCTGGGTATACATTAAACCCCAGCACCAACTACAGTTCCGGTAAAAGTAACAGGAGAGGCTTGTGGGAAAAGATCACATCTGAGTCCAGCTCCATCACACAGAAACACAAACTCCAAAATGGGGCCAACTGACATGGCACTGAACTCCATCTGCCATGACCATAGAACCTGTGGGTCTCTGTAGCCCTCAGAAGAACCAATACCTGGGGTTGTATCTACTTTATCTGTCTCCAGAGCTCTACTGAGGTGTGCATAAGGGCAACCCCTCTGATAACCTCCCGGCTCTTTTTGGAGACTCATAGCCATATAAACTCATTTGTCCTTTCCATTTCCCCCTTTTATTCAGGTCAAAAAGCATTTTTAACTCCTGGTATTATAGGTAGACTGAGATATTCTGCTGGTTCGAGTTGACCCTTTTATTCAAGGTCATTTTCTAATTACATCATCAGCTGGTACTTTAAATTCAGAGTAGCTAAAGGGAAGGGACTAGGTTTTAGTGAGAACCTGGAAAAACTGGAATTTAAACCCATTGCATTTGGAAGTGTAAAATGCTGAAGCCACCTTTGGTAACTGATACTCTTTATAAAATTAAAAATGCACCTGTCATATGATCCAGCATTTCTACTCCCAGGTATTTATCAGGAGAAAGGGCAGACTATATGCCCCTCAAGGGTTTGTGTAAGAATGCTCCTAGCAGCTTATTCATAATTGCCCCCAACTGGGAAAAATAAAAAAGTCTATCAATGGGAAAATATGAACAAATTCAGTATATTCTTACAAAGGAATATTATTACATAATAAGGAAATAATGAGTTACCAATACATGCAAGACCATGGATAAATCTCAAAAGCATATTTAGCAAAAGAAGCTAGGACAAAAGCATGCTCACTGGATTTCTCATTTTTATGAAATACAAATACAGACAACTACTCTATCATGATAGAAATCAGTTTTTGGTTGGGGAGGGATAAATGGAAAGCGACAGAAGTAACTTTGAAGGGTTGGGGATGTGGGGATGTTGTATATTTTGGATCAGTGCTGTTATATATGATTTTAAAAATTCATCGAACTGAGCACTTAAGATCTTTACTTAAGATCTTCACATTTTTTGTATGTAATGTCCTGATTTAAAACAAAGAAAATGTAGTTAATGCAATTCATTATACTAACAGAATGAACTAGCCAAAACATACGTGCATTTTAGTAGATATATAAAATGGATGAATGCATGCCTTTCATCATAAAAACTCCTAGCTAGCTAGGAGTTTGAACAGAACTTTCTTGATTAAAAACACTCTAAAAGACAGGAATAGAAGGAAGATTTCTCAATATGGTAAAGGGTATACGTGAAAAACCCACAGCTAACATTGTACCCACTGGTGAAGGACTGAAAGCTTTCCCATTGAGATCAGCAGCATGGCAGGGATATGCAGTCTCACTGCTATTCAATATTGTGCTAGAAGTTCTGGTTAGAGCAATTTGGAAAAGAAATAAAAGGCACCCAAATAGGAATGGAAGAAGTAAAACTTCCACTATTCGCTGATGATACGATCTTATCCCTAGAAAATCCTGAAAAATCCACAACAAAGCTACTAGAACTAATAGAAGAGTTTAGCCAAGTGGCAGGATGCAAGATTAATATGCAAAAAATCAATAGCATTTCTAGGCACTACCATGAGCAATCTGAGGAGGAAATCAGGAAAAAACATTTCATTTATAATAGCAACTAAAAGAATCAAATCTTTAGGAATAAACTTACCCAAGGACATAAAGGACCTGTATTCAGAAAACTACAAAACATCGCTAAAAGAAACCAAAGAAGATACTGCAATTCAACAATAAGAAGACAAACTACCTAAGTGAAAAATTGGGCAAACGACTTGAAAAAGAAATACAAATGGTTAAAAAAAAACCCATGAAAAAATGTTCAACATCACTAGCAATTAGGGAAATGCAAATCAAAGCTACAAGGAGATATCATTTCACGTCTTTTAGAATGGCCATTATTAAAAAGTCAGAAAACTATAAGTGCTGGAGAGGATGTGGAGAGATGGGAACACTTATTCACTTTGATGGGAATGCAGAATGGCACAGCCCCTGTGGAGCACTGTTATTTGCTACTTGACCCTGCAATACCACTACTAGGAATGTATCCCGAACTGAGAGCAGTGACATGAACGGACAGCTGCACACCGATGTTCACAGCAGCAATATTCACAGTTGTCAAAAGATGGAAACAATCCAGATGTCCATCAACCGATGAATGGATAAACAAATTGTGGTATAGACACATGATGGAATATTATGCAGCTGTAAGAAGAAATGATGTTGTGAAGCATATGACAGCATGCGTGAACCTGGAGGACATTATGTTGTTTGACATAAGCCAGACACAAAAGGACAAATATCGTATGACTATGCTTTATGAACTAAATATATGATATAAACTCATGGAGTTAATAATTGGAATATAGGTCATCAGAAAATAGAATGAGGGTAAAGAACGGAGAGCTAGAGTTAATATGTGGGTAAGACAGCAGTGGAAAGGGAAAGTCTAAGGACATTTCTCTTACTGCAAGGAAAGCTAAAAAATGTAACATGGGACTGTATAACATAGTGAAACCTACGCAAAATACGAATATAGGTGGTATTGTATACATGACTGTTTTTACAAAATGTTAAGTATTTAATACAAATAAATTAGAGAGACAGAAACAGAATAGCAGCAAAGTACAGCCGGCAAAGCTTAGAGAGATTGAGAGTTGATGAATTTTTTGTTTATTATTATTGTACTATTATTATTGGAATAATGAAAAGGCTCTAAAAATGATTGGAGTGATAAATGCACAACTATGTGATTATACAGAATGCCATCGATTGTACACTGTGGGTGGTTGAGGGACTAAGAAGAGTGGTGGTCTTGCGTCGGGGGGTGGGGGGTGGAAGGAAGGCATTTCTGAGAAGACGAGCCTCACCCTGACCTTGGAGGCTGGAAGCCACCGGCCCCCGAAGGACCAGGAGGAGCCCGTCCCAGCAGAGCCTCTAGTCCCTCCTTTGGGTGCTGAAGTCAAGACAGCGAATGAGGCCGGCTTAGACCTGCCCTCGTGAAACACACGCATGGGTTGTGACAGTCACAAAAGGGCTGCCCGGTAGTTATTTAGGTGCTGCAGGCTGCACAACGAGGGTGCACACTAAGGAACGCTACCGGCGCATGGAATGGACTTTGCAGAAAGAATCTCTGAGCTGAAGCTGAAGTGAGGAAGGAGCTGAGGATGGAGTTGGAGGATCTACCTCACCCTAGCTGGGTGGGTAAGGCGGTGAGCACAGTCAGCCCTGAGGCAGGAAAGAGCGAAGAGGAGGCAGAGTCAAGGCCGACAGGGCATTGTAGGGAGCGGTAATAATTTTGAACTTTATCCCAAGGTCAACAGAGAGTTCCTGAAGTTCTTCATGTGTGAGATAGAGTGTTTTAGGAAGTTGGGGACTATTTGATAATCCAGGAAGAAGTGATGACGTGGAGAAGGAGAGAATTCATAGATCTGAGAGATGTTGACTAGTGGAATCACCATGCTCTAATGATTGATAGTGAAAGAGTTGGAGAAGAGGGCTGGCGAGTTAGAAGGTGCTTGGGGAAATATTATGAGGACCTCAAATTCACAGAGCATATCTAGGTGGGAGAAGTGGAGACCCAAGCTCCATCAGGGAAACATATGTAAGTGTTAGGAGGGGAGAGGTGATAAGCTGCCATGGGAAAGGGTCTCGCGTTTTGGGGAATTCTGGAGCAGTGGTGGCTGGCTACTTGAAAGCTGCTTTCTAAACTGAGTAGCTCCATTTCATGGAGGGAATTTTGTTTGCTGAGTATAACAGTCTTTCTGTTCAGCAGCAGCTCCATAACTAAGCTCAGACTTTCATGGTTTGACATTTTTGGGCTTGACCCAAACAAACTGCCTGTAGATAAACACCTTGCAAGTGGTTAAGGATAATCAATGGGTCAAAGTGCCAATTTATTAGCATTCCTCTTTGCCTGCAAATGATGGATGACTCCCAAATTTACACCAAGTAGAGTGGGTCTTTTACAGAGACGGGGGGACCAACAAAGGACATTTGAGGAGGTAAATTCCAAATTCAGTTCTGACATGTCAAACTATACGTATTTCTAACATATCCAAGAGGGATGGCAGAAATGATTAGAGGCAGGAGGCTGGAGCTCTTGTAATCCATTTCAATGGAGACCAAATCATTGATTTGAGCTCTAGCCTGAGAACTGCAGAGCTTGAAGATGCTTTCACTAGGGGGGCCAGGTTAAGGATTTGCTTTGGGTTGGTGCGGCGGCTTGCTCGGTCAGTAGAGGTGGGGTCTGGCTGCGGACGAGGGGTCGGTCCAGCTCTGGACGAGGGGTCGGTCCCGCTTGGGACGAGGGGTCGGTCCCACTTGGGACGAGGGGTCGGTCCGGCAGCAGACGAGGGATCGGTCTCACAAGGGGTTGCGCGGTTCGGCTGACGGGGTCGCCCGGCGAAGCCAGCGACGAAGGGGTCGCCCGGAGAAGCAGGTGACGAACTGGGGACAAGGGAGGCCAGGCCCTTGTCGGGGGCTCTCAGGACTGGAGGGCGCACGGCAGAAGAACTACCGCGGAGACAAGGTAAACACGCAAGTCCACTTTACTGAGGGAGAGGCAACAGTTTTATAGGGGCTGGGGAAGGCTGATTGGTCGAAGCCACGCCCTGTTCTGATTGGTTGCCAGCGAAAGGTCAGTGGGCGGTACTGGATGGGGGAGGGGTGGTGGTTAGGGATTGGCTGTCACTGTTGCTGGGGGAAGGGGCAGGGTTTAGGGATTGGTGGCTGCTGTTGCTGGGGTGGAGGGCAGACTGGATTTTTCCGCCCATGCCTGGCTGTTGCTGCTGTCGGGGGAGGGGAAAAGGGCAGACTGGAATTTTCTGCCCTGCGCCTGCGCAGGGAGAAGGAAGAAGAAGGGTGCCGCCCCACAAGGCATCGGGTGGCGCCATCTGGGAGGAGGGGTGGCCGCGGAAGCATGGCTGCCGAGAAGGGGAGACCCGAGGGCACTCTGCGCCCATGCCGAGCTTCCTTCAGGGGTGGCGGTGGGCCCGACCAACCACCCTATTATGGGGGCAGCGGAATTAGGCCTACCGCGGCCGCTCCCCTGCCAGGCCAGCAAACCACACTTCAGCCCGAGGGGTGACCGCAGGTTGGCAATACCAAGTTTGAGGCATCTGTCCCACACTCCAAGTAGAGGTGACTCATGGAAAATCGGTCCTTGATTGGGTCATTCTCTCCTTTAGGTTTGTAGTCTGGGCCTGAATTGCACCGATTTAACTGAGAGTTTAGACCTCTAAAATCCGCAGGTTCTGGTCTTCGAGGGGTCTTAAGTAACCCGCAGCGCCTTCCTTCTGAGAACTGCCCTGCCTCCCAGGGCCTGCCCTCTCCTTCCCTCCACCGCTGCTCTTCAGAATCCACACAACATCGCCCAAGTGCCCCATTAGGGAGCTTTTTTGCGTTCATTGTGGAAAGTTTGGAGGGGACACATGTTGAGGAGAAGGCTCTGTTCCCTTGGCTTGAGAGAAGGACTTTTAAGTGGGTTGCTATTACATGTGCTCAATTATTTAGTAGACTGTTTAGCTGAAAGTGTTGAAAGGATCTGCAATCTGTTAAATTACGAATGCCTACTATGAAATTCTCTATGTCCCTGGAGTTCTTTTGGCAACTGACAAAATGCGGGTATGAAATAACTTTTCGTTCCCTGTTAATAATGTGGGGGATGCAGGATCAATGCTTTTAAATATTTCAAGGCCTTCCCAAAGAAGGGAATTGCAGGACTTAGGTGGTACTGTTTGGTAGAGACTGACGACCTCGTCCATTAGCTCAGAGAAATGGTTGGTTAGAAAATTCTCCCACTGTGATCCCACTCCAGGGGGTGGCTCGGAATGAATTCCCCAAGACTGTGGCAGGCAGGTGACTAAGAGAAAAGGTCGGGGTAGCCCCAGCATCGCCTTGCAACGACCCCTGGAATCCCGTCCTGAAGACAGGAGGAAGAAGGGAGAGAGAGACACACATCTCTGCAGAAAGTGCAGGCCACCCCGTGTGGGCCCTATCCATTCCACGTATGTGTCCACTTTATTTCTTTTCAGAGCAGAGTGATATCATCCCATACTTTGCACTTTTTGCAGATTAAACGAGAGCCATAAATTGGGGGATATTTCTCAAAGATAGTTTTTGTGACTTTTCTCTTTTCTCAAAATATTGTTGCCCCCATCCAATGGTGCACCCAAACTAAAGACCTCAGAAGCCCCGGTGCCCCTCCCCTCTCCCTGCAGTGGGTACTGAGCCTCCTTGAGCTCCTGTGGCCTGAATTACTTCACCAAGTCCGCACTGGAAAAATTAACTACCTGGTTCCATACTGTCAAGTCCAATGGGAGTAGCGAGTCGTCTTATTTTGGCACTGGTGACCCTCCTTCCAGCTTACCTCTCTCTTCCCAGTTGATTCTGTAAATTGATTCTCTTGTGTTTCTTCCTTAATCTCTCTCATCACCCCTTCCTGCTACCCTTCAGAATAGGGATTGGCTTCCTTTGCCCGCCTCCCGGGGCTGCTGCCCCCCATTCCGCTCTGCTATCCTTTCTTTCCTGGCTCTCACCAAGGAGAAGCTTGGGCATGAGCTAGAGGACCAGGAGATTTGACAAGGAAGATGCTTCTCGTCCTACTTCATGCCACATTATGTGAAGGGAGAGCACGAGAGGGTTATCTTCCTGGAAGACAGCCAGGCAGCAATTACGGGGCCGAGAAGCATCGCGTGCTGCTGATTGACGGTTGCCCACACGCTGGCCTTCCCTTCCGTCTCCCTGCTGAGAAGCCACAGGGGGCTTGGACCTTCCTCTGGAGCTTACGCATCCGAAAGCCACCTGGGCGGCCCGCGCTGCCCATGCCCGCTCTCCTACTCTCCTGGCCGCTGTGACAATTCGCACCCAGTGCGTCGGCCTTGCAATTCAGAAGGCCGAGTCCAAGCCCAGGTGGTGGGCCGGGCCTGGCCCTCCGGCGGCCCCCCTGCTCCGCCCCGGGCCCTCCCCTCCTGGCGTCAGCGCCTCCTCCCCGCTGACTTCTGTTTTCTTTCCCTGGCTCCCGGGGTCGGAATTTCTTTGCTTAGGAAGCACCACGTGGACTAAGGTCCACTGTCTCCGGTGGCCTCACCTGGGCTGCAGGTAAGCTTTCAGAAGGTCCCTTTCGTGCCTGGGCTCATGGGCATGTGGCTGGGATGGGTGAGATCAGGAACGCCCTGGGCTCGGGGTGCTGGACTCACCCCTCGCCCTCACCAGGCCAGGGAAGCCCCCACGGTGCTCCCCCGCTGTGACGCGGCACATTCCGTAGCCCACCTGGATCTACGGGGACCACCTCAGCCCCCCAAGGAGGAAGCCGAGCAGCCTTGACAAAGCTGCATTTGCTTGCCCAGCTCCCCGGCCCCCGCGCCCTGGCCTCCCAGCTCTCCTGAACCCCAGGTTTTCACCTTTGGGTACTGACCCACCCCAATAGCCTCACCCTGCAGCTGCTTCCACTCCTGTCCCAGGGCCAGTGTGGCCCTCGGCCCACTCCCACCCACACCCTCTTCCCACTGGGCCCCTGCACCAGGACGCGCCCCATCCGGCCGTGCCTTGATGGCGCTGCATCTCCGTGGCAGCTGTTGGTGATTCCGCCCGCAGCAGGACGTGTGGATGCCACGGGCTGCGTTCTGACACGCATGCTCCCTGCCGCTCCACTCGTGAAATGATGTGAAGCGTCTCCACCATCTTGAGGCCTGCCCCCACCCGCCCCGTGGTGGGCATTGCGCTCGGCCCCCACGGGCCTCCTTGCTCTCCCCTTTCCTGCCCGCAAGTCGGGCCCGAAGCGCCCTGCACATGCACGAGGCATTCAGCTCCGTTCCTGCACCGCCTCCCGGGCTGAGCTCACCGCTTCGTCCCTCTCCTGCATCTGCCACTGCATTTTTTCCCAGTGAACTTCAACATTCTGACACTTTTCCCATCTTGAAAGATGTAAACAAAGAGATCTCGCAGAAAAAAGCTCCTGGCCCCAGCGGGTGCCTGCCTCTTCCTTCCCGTCTGATGAGTGGCCTGGAAGCGACGTGATCACGCTGTGTGCCCCGAAGTCCCACTTCGGCCCACACTGCTGCGGTCCGCCCTCCTTCCCCAGCCTTCTGGAAACTGCTGTTGCGAAGTCAGTGTCCGGGCTGGCAAGCTCCCTGTCCTCTCTCCTGCCTTACCTTCGGGCTGTCTGCAGAATCTGAGGTGCTGACCCCTGTTAGCTCTCTGGGGGGTGCTGTGGGGAGTGAGGGGAGGAATTCTTCTACAGCCTGCACTGTGATTTGCATAAACTTTACTTTGCATATATACATTTAAAGTAATTTATTGTATGTACATTTCATCAAGACAATTCCCATACACTTATTGTGACATATTCAGAAAATTGCAGGAAGTTTCTAGATGGAAATAAAAATCTACATAATTATGTCCCTTAGGAAAAATAATTGCTGAATAGCATTCCATTCCAAGAATAAACAAATCCATGTCCGTGCCTAGAACTGAGTGTCTTCCCCACAGTTTTCTACTGTGCATTTTCACTTCTTGTACCTACTTCACTATAGGGTTAAACATGTTTTAAATCTTTCAACAAAATGAAATTGTTGATAAAAATACATAATTTCAAAACAATTTTTGATTCGTAGTGATATGAAATCTCATTATATTAAATAAATTTAGAAAATGGAATGGAAAATGCTTAAGACATTAAATTGTGACAAATACTTTGTATTGTATGGGGGGTTAAGTTTGTTAATAATTAAATGAGGTAGTGTTTTTAAATCACTTATAACCAGACCTGGTAAAGTTCAAGTGCTATACAAATTTGGCTTCAAGTGTGATGGTGATGGTAATACTTACCCTTTACATTGTTACTTGCAAAAAGGCATCGAAATTACTAGCTAACTTTAAATGAACTACAATTAGAATAAAATAAAGTAAATCAGTAGAAGCAAAAGAGCAAATGAAATATCAAATGAAAAATAAGTAGAAACTCTTAGGTAAGTTCTGAGTATGCCCCGACTCACAGAGATCCGAGGACGCTGCCCTTGAAGTTTACAGAAAACCCCAGCTTCCTCTAAGCCCTTCTTTTCTCTACCCTTTCTTTGCCTCCTGCCAGCTGGTGGATGCTCTTTGGAATCTATTCAAACCTGAAATTTCTCAAATATTTTTAGTCTTTTTTTTTTTAATCCTTCCTCCTGGGCGCTCACCTTCTCTGTGCCAGCCGTTTTGATTTACTGTCATGAAAATACTCGATGCAGGGATGGATGAGTGGTGGCTGCTTTCCACCACCTGCCTCACCTGTTGACGCTTTGCCTGCTCGCAGGTCAGTTCACGTTAAGCCACAGCTCCCAGCATCTCCAGACTCGGGTGGGTGGAGCCTGATGGAGGCCCCCCAGTCTCCCACCACGTGGACCGCGCTGCCCCCTCAACACGCTGCTTCTGCGTTCGCTGCTGCAGGGCAGAGCGGGGGACGGAGGCCAGGCCGTGCCTGCTGCCAGCTTCCTCCTGCGCCTCGCCGGCCGCCGTCACCCAGTGTCACTGGTTATGAGGAGTAGCACGGCTACGCCTGACTTTAAAGACGAGGGGACGCGTGGCTCCTTGTGTGTGCACGTGCGGAAGAGAGCTGGACGTCGGCACACAATAAACGTGTCTGCTGGACGTCCTTTCCTTCAAGCATATTCTTAAAAGATTAAAACAAAACCAAGCCGTGGGGCTTGCTGCGGAGCCGGGGTGGTGTTAAAATCATAGTCGTACCGCACGTACCAGCACTCAGCCCTACTCTCGCAGGACCTGAAGTCACCGCATGCACGAGGGCTCAGTGACAACGCCGGAGAATCTGCGACATGGAGGAGTAAGTGTCAAATGCGTGCCGAGCTAGGACAGGGAGAGAGAAAGAAAGGGGGAAGGGAGGGGACCTTCGCCGAAGCTTTGTTTGGAGGTCAAAACTCTGCTAGGGATTTTGACAAATATCGTACTTAATGTTCACAAAATGCCACTTCTGGGGAGGGCGCTGTGGGAAGTGGGGCCACCCTTCCTGAGTAACAGCACGTGAGGGGTCATTTATGAGACCCCAGCAGGCGCCGGCAAGGCGAGCGGGGTTTGGAGGAGCAGGTGAGCAGCCATTTCCAGCACAGAAGGGGGGAGAAGGCTGGGGTCAGGCAGAACGAGCTCTTCTACAGCTACTGGGGTCCCAGAAATAAATGACAGCTGCACGGAAGGGCGGCAACGCAAGAAGCACGTCGGAGTTCCAGAGAACGGGGGTCGACGGCGTCCCCCCAGAGCTGCCCACAGCCCCCAAGAGCTCAGCTCCGGGGTGACGCCAACGTCAGCCGCAATGGGCAGGTTATGACAGCACCCTCTAGGCGTTTTTTAAGGTATGAGAAACGGAAATAAGGACATTCTGACCAATGGACAATAGAAAAGAAAAGAACAGAAGCAGACCTGTGAGTGCTCCTGACGTTGAATAATTTAAAAATATTATAAATGTGTTGAAGAAAATAAAGGAAAAGTTTAACGAAATGGAGGGAAATATAGGCAATTTCTACACAGAATTGGAATTTTTTTTTTCTTAAACAATGGGGATTTATTAGCGTACAGTTTGAGGCCAGGAAAATGTCCAGATCAAGGCGTCCTCAAGGCAGGGCTTTCTTCCCGCACACCAGCTGCTGGCGCCCTGGGCTTCTCGGCCACGTGGCAAGAACACCTGCTGGCCTCTGCCTTCTCTCCCAGGTTTCACTGAATTCACTTCCTGCTTCAGTGGCTTTCTCTCTCTGTGTGAACTTTGTTTTCTTATAAAGGGCTCGGGAGACAGGATTAGGACCCATCCTGAATAAGGGGGGTCATGCCTTAACTGAAGCAGCCTCACCAAAAAGTTCTACTTAAAATGGGCCCACATGCACTGGAATGGATTAAATTTAAGAACATATTTTTCTGGGGTGCATCCGGTTTTAAACCATCACACATGGATTACTTCATTTTATATTACACCAGATCTTTCGAGGCAGGTGCTATTATTTCATGCCTACACTACAAATGAGGGAACTATGTGTGGAGCTGGCCTACGTGCAGTGGCTTCCCACCACCAGGCCCTGGACGAGCTGGTCCCTCCTCCCCACTCTCCCCGGCCTCACGAGTCCCAGGCACACGGGCTTCACCCTGAAGTGGGGACAAGACAAGCTCACGCTCCACCTATAACTTCTCCTCTACTTTCCATTCAGCAGTGTTCTTTTTCATCTCCCTGTGGCTGTCTCTCACCCTTCAGCCCTCTGCCCAAATAACCACCCCCCTCGATTAACCTCTTATTCTAGGAGGGGGAGTGGGCATATGTGCATGTGAGGAGGCGGCGATATTTTACACCAGGTCTTTATTTTATTCTTCTTTAGGGCTGGTCATTTCTAATTTCATCTGTTATATTTGAATTTTTCATAATTTCAATCTCTGAAGACAGTTTATCTTGAAACATTGTTACCTCAATGGATTGACCATCATAATTCTTCCACTTTGACCACCAAACTGAAGTTAAATGTAATAAAGTGAATTACCTAAAATCATTACGCTAATAGGTGGCAAGATTGGAACTTGGAATATTAAGTTCCTGTCAGTACTTTTTCACTCACGGTGTCCACAGTTGTTGGTACACAGCTTATTACGGAATGAGGTATGTGTCAACTTTGAGCTCAAATTTACTGATTTTTATATTTATGCAGCACTATTCAAAGGAATTTTTTAAACGCAATTTAACATCTACTTTCTTATTTTTTTTCATAAATATTTTCAGGTATGTAAAAGGTCAAATTACGGTGGTGGACTTGGCCCAGTGGTTAGGGCGTCTGTCTACCACATGGGAGGTCCACAGTTCAAACCCTGGGCCTCCTTGACCCATGTGGAGCTGGCCCATGCTCAGTGCTGATGTGTGCAAGGAGTGCCACTCCATGCAGGGGTGTCCCCCGCATAGGGGAGCCCCACGAGCAAGGAGTGCACCCCGTAAGGAGAGCTGCCCAGCACGAAAGAAAGTGCAGCCTGCCCAGGAATGGCACCATCCACATGGAGAAGCCAGATGACGCAACAAAAAGAAACACAGATTCCCGTGCCGCTGATAGCAACAGAAGCGGACAAAGAAGATGCAGCGAATGGACACAGAGAGCAGACAACTGGGATGGGGGGAGGAAGGGGAGAGAAATAAATACATAAATAAACCTAAAAAAAAAAAAAAGGTCAAATTACTTCCATTTTATAGATGAAGGGGGAACAAAGAAGTTAAGTGACTGACTGAAAACATAGGTTTTGAGTTCCAGTTTTAATACTTTCTCCATTAAACCATTCTGCCTAGTTAACCAAATAACAATATTCAAATAAACTATCAATACATGAAAGATCTAGGATGAATTAGAACAGTTAAGTATACTACATTTCACTTGGGGTCTATTTATTTAAGGCGCTGTCATAAGGAGAGAGCTTATATATTAGGATTCCCTTGTCTGAAAAGGACAAGGTAGAAAGCAATCTAAAGAGAGACAGAGGAGGGCAGAGGTGGCTCGAACCATTGGGCACCTGTCTCCCACGTGGGGGGTCCTGGGGTTGGTTCCCAGTTCACCCTTAGAGGAAGACGAGCTAACGCCTAACAGGCAGAGAGCAGACAGCGAGTGCAAATGAGCAGGGTGGGGGAGAAATAAATAAAATAAAATAAATCTTAAAAAAAAAAGAGACAGACCTAGCTATTAATAAAGTTGGAATATACCTAATCTTTAAAATGAAAATTAGGGAGGCCAACATGACATTACATCATGATGGGCACTTGGAATAGATAGACTACAGGTGTGACTATCAATTCCATGTTCCTGCAATTGAGGCAAAAGGATTTAAATATTCATCCAGTAATTCAGTGTAAACCAACCACTGTTCTTTTTATGTCCTGAAAGCAGGATTTTTGACCATGAATGATTATAACTAGGAAACTGCACCTGACTAAACAGTCTACTTCATCCACTTGGAATCGATTTTCCTTATAGAGAACATTAAAATTTCTCTTTCTGTTCCCAAGATTGTAAAAATAATCAAGCATTATGTAGAAATACAGAAAGTCTTATATCAAGCAATATATGAAAAATAAGTCAAAATGAAGTATGCACATTGATGGCAAGTACATTGGTATACTCTGTACCAAATGACAAAGTCAATAAACTGGTGATATAGGACAGCAGTTCCCAAAGAACATGCTTACTCAGACTCTGAGTGCCCTAGAAACCTGTGTTTTTAACAAGAGCCCCAGTGACTCCATGCTTTGACTAAAAGTTTGGTTTAGGAAGAGCAATTCTAACCTTACCATATGTCTGATTTAGTATATAATAAAATTAAATTATAAGTCGTAATTGAACAAGAAAAAAACTACTTATACAAAGTATTAATAGATATCTAAATACGACATGGCTAAAATAATGAGATAAAATGAAATTGTGTACATGCAGTTGTATTCATAAAGACAAGTATGCTAACCAAAAGCTATACAACAATATGGAACATTAATGGCAAATCCAAATATAAGCAAATATGTTATTTTGAATTCATGTTTCATCGAGCATCAAAAACCCCAATCTTTTAGTCTTTTTCTTGTACATTATTCTGTAGCCACTTTCTCTGCGTCTGATTGACTCCCTGGAATTTTTTTTTTTTAAACTCTTTTTTTAAAATTCCTCCCCTTGTGGCTTTTTGCTTGCTGCTTGCGCTCTGTGTCCATTTGCTGTGCATTCTTGTGTGTTTTTGCTTGACTCCCTTTTTGTTGGTCACCTTGCTTAGTTGGCTCTCTGCTGTGCTTGAGGGCCGGCGGCTCTTCGTGGTGTGTGGGCGAGCCTTCCATTCACAAGGAGGCCCCGGGATGTGAAGGCAGGGCCTCCCACAGGGTAGACGGGAGCCCAGCTGATGGAGCCACAGCCGCTTACCTCCCCTGGATTTTATTTCACTTTCTGCATAACATCCTCCACAGATAGAAATCATTAGCTGCTGTTTGGGGGTTGCATGTCCTTCTCGGTGTCCATTGTTGGTCACAGAGAATCCCTCTCACTCAGCGATTGCCTGAAATTTATTTATAATCACCAAATGCATACTCTAGGATGGAAAAATACTACATCTTAAATAGACAAGGCACAGAAGAAGGGTTAATTAAACCTAAGGCACATCAATAGAAAACATCTAAACTTCAACACGGAGGACAATAGAGAACAGAAACCAGAGAATCGTGCTGTCGAGGCATCTTGTGCTCCGTTGGCAGAAAGCTAATGCATTAGGTGACTCCACGGGATGGAACAATTCCGAGAGGTGTTGGTCAAGAAGGTGAAAAAGCAATGAAGAACTTCACTCTGCAGATTCAAACACTTCAGCCATCCCCAAACCAAATTAAAACAAAGGAAATCACCACTTCAGTGACATCGTGATCAAAATCCCCAAAACCCACTCGTGGGGGTGATGATAGAGTAAAGGTCCTTTTGTAGGAAAACATGGAGGCTATCAAGTCATGAAATGCCATATTTAACATCTCAGGGAAAATGAAAAGGAACCCCTAAAGAGAATTCCACTCCCAGCAAAAACACCCTGGGAATACAAAGGGGGAATAAAGATGTCTCCAGTCAAGCAATGGCTGAGAGAATTTACCACTAGCAGGCAGCCACTGACAATACTATATTGAGTTCTTCAAGAGGAAGAAAAATGTTACCAGATGGAAGCATGGGCTGCAGGAAAGAAGAAAGGCCGCCAATGGGCAAATAGAGTGCTGCTTGGAGCAACAATTCCAGTGCCACTGGGGTTTTTAAACTCTATGGTGACAGCAGCTAAAAGGGAAGAGGGGAAGTAAACAGAGCTAAACTACTGGAAGACTCCTGGATTCTTCTCTAAGTGGTAAAGGTATTAATAAACAAAAACTTTAAAAAGTTAAGGGTACACATTTTAATCTTTAGAGTATCCAGTAAAATACAAACAGTAAAATAGTGTCATTGAAAATAGAACAGATACATGATATATATTAGAAAGAGAGAGATGATGGGTAGAGAAAATGAAATAAAAACATTAGTGGAAATAAAGGCAAGAGAGGAGGAAAGGAACGAAGAGCATATGGGACAAATAGCAAGATTGTAGACTTAAACCCAGTTATATTTCTAATTACTTGAAATGAAAATGGGCCTAACAATTTGATTAAAAACCAAAGAACATTAGTCTGAATCCTATTTTAAAAAGACCCAACCATGTGTTGTTTATAATATAATCATTTTAAATAGAAGGAAATATATTAGTTGAAAGGAAAAGGATAGAAAAATATACATCATGCAAACATGGACTAAATGAAAATGTCCATGGCTATTCTAGTATCAGACAAAACAGACTATAATGCAAGAAATATTACTACAGATAAAAAAGTATATTTAACAATCTTAAAAGGGCCAATTCCACAAGAGGACATACCAATCTTCAATGTATTTTCACTTAATAGCAGTGCTTGAATTACTTTAAGTGCTTGAAAACTCGACAGAACTAAAAGAGAAATACACAAATATACATTTATACATTTAGAGTTGAAATTTTTAACTTACCTCTTTCAGTAATTAATAGATTATGTAGATGAAAAATAGTGAGGATATAGAATATTTGAAAAACATCATTCAATACTGTCATTAAATATAATGATAACATAAAACCATACCTAAAAGTATATCTAAAACCTACATAATACATATTCTTTTCAAGATTTTAAGTTCCAATGCAACATTTAACAAAAAGGCCATATGCTCAGCCAAAAACCAAGTTTCAAAACATTTTAAATTATTGAAATCATACAGATTGTCTTTTCTGACCACAATATAATTAAACTGGAAAAGATTGTGTGAAAACAAACCCCCAAATGTTTGGAAATGGAGTTTCCATGCCTTCAAGAAGAAATCACAATGCCAATTAGAAAAATTTGCACTGAATAACAGAAAAAATACAACAGTTATAAACTTGAGGGTAACAGCTGAAGCAATTCTAAGAGGGAAAACCATAGCTTTGAATGAATACATTAAAAAGAATAATGCTTGAAGATTAATTATCTAAACATTTAAGGAAGTAGGAAAAGAATAGCATGTATAACCCAAATAAGTATAATAAATACCAAAAATAAGAGCAGAAATTAATTAAATAGAGAGTAGAACTACCTTTGACAAAAGGCAATGCCAAAGTTGGTTCTTTGGAAATATTAAGTTATTAATTTCCTAAGGAGATTAGTAAAAATATCAGATTCCAAAGCATTGAGTTCAGTTTAGGGCATCTTCCCTGTTCTGTTCATTAAACTTTGGGAGATTGAAGTGGGCTAGAGTCAGTGTTTGGATAGAAAATTACTGTTCTATTCATTTATGTCCTGGCCTACAAATGTCTAAAAAAAATCAGAAAGAAAACACAAATTGTCTGTAATAGGAGTAAGCTGCAATAGGAACAAAGATCATTAGCGATCTTAAAGATAGTAACATAACACAAGGGGTGACTTTTTGCCTATGAATTTCATAAAGAGGAAAGGAAGTAGACAAATTCTTTGCAAAATATAGATTTCCCAACTGATCTGAGAAAATAGTACTACATTTAAAAACCTCCCGCCTCAATCCCCCAATAATTACAAATAAAACCAAAAATAAAGAATCCAGACCAAGAAGTTTTTACTGGTAAATTATTTCAACGATTGAGGCAGAAAAATGTCAATATTTCCCAAATTCTTTCAGGGAATGGTAATGGGAGAGCCCTTCCAACTGACTGAACGAGGACAGAGTAGGCGGTGTCAGAGTCTGAGGGGGACGGAACAGAATAAAGGACCAAGTCACACGATCATTTTAGATGCCAAAGCAGGGGCGTGACAGCATTCATGGCCCACCTGTAACAACAACCAAGTGCAGCAGCCGCCCGCTACGAAGGCCCTTGGCATTGCCGGGTAAAGACCCTCCCCGAACCCCCGCAGCCATCGCCACCCCCTCCCAAACCCTCGCTTCCACAGTGACCGGGGAACACGCCTTCCCACGGAGTCTGGAACAAGATGCCCACGTCCTTTCTTTCCACGTCTCCCGTGCCTCTGAAGAGCTCAGCTGAGCAGGAAGGCAGGAATCACAGCAGTCAGGTAAAACTCTCTCTATGCAGATGACGTCACTGACAGGTGAATTTAGTAATATCTCGGGATACACCGTCAGTTTACACAAATCCATTTTATCTTATCTACTAGCAATGACCAACAAGAAATCAAAGTCATAATACAATACCCTTTATAATAGCACCCACAATCAAGAAATGCCTACGTACGAATCCAACTACATATGTGCAAGATCAATTTGTTGAAACCTACAAACACTGTTGAAAGAAACCGAAGAAGAGCCATATAAATGGAGAGATACACGTGCTCATCGGTGTCCATTCTTTCCAAGTTTATCTATAGCTGCACTCTCTAACAGAGAGAGCCATAAACCACACGTGGCTGCTGAGCCTTGAAATGTGGCTAGTCTAATTTGAAATGCACTGAAAGTGTAAAATACGTAAAGGACTTCAAAGGATTCATACAGAAAAAGAATGAAGATATCTTGGTACATTTATGTTGATTACAGTTAAAATGATAGTATCTTAGAAATATTGGACTAAAGAAAATAAGATTAAAATTAACCTGTTTATTTGTTTAATGTGTATAATGTTAACTACCAGAACATTTTAAATTCATGCGTGATTTGCGTGATATTTTATTGGGCAGTGCGGACCCTAATTCAAGTAAGCACCATAACACCAGCAGGATTTTTTGGTAGAAATTAACAAGCTGATTCTAAAATTTATATGGGAAACCAAAGGACATAGATTAGGAATAATAAAATAAAATAAAATGTAAGAGTCATACTACTTGCTTTTTCGACTCACTATAAAGATACAATAATCGGGAGAGCATGGTCCTGGCAAAAATAGAGATAAGTAGATCACTGGAATTGAACAGAGAGCCCAGAATTAGGTCTCGCAATATGGCCAACTGGTTTTCAGCAAAGGTGCAAAAGCGAGCCAATGGAGAACAGAGAATCTTTTCAACAAATGGTTCTGGAAAAATTGGACATCAATTCATATACAAAAAAATCCTTAAACAACATCTTACACTATATAAAAATTTTTACTCAAAATTGAACATAGACCTAAATGCAAAACTGAAACTCTAAAGCTTTTAGCAAAAAAAAGAACATTTCTGTGACTTTGCATTTTGCATGGAGCAAAGATTTCTTAATATTATGCTAAGAGCATGACCCATAAATGAAAACAATAAAAAAATGCACTGCATCAAAATAAAATTCTTCTGCTATTTGAAAGACACTGTAAAGATGATTTTAAAAAAAAACAAGCCAAAGAATGGGACAAAATATTTGCATGTCTAACACCTATCTGACAGGCAACCAGGATATACAAAGGAAACGCAAAACTCAAAAATAAGGAAAAAATCAAGAAAATTGGAAAGAGATTTGAACAGATACGCATCAAAGATAAATACCCAAATACAGATGGCTAATAAGCACATAAAAAATGCTCAATATTGTCAGGCGTTAGGGAAAAGCCATGATGAGCTGCCTGTGCACATCCATTAGAATTCCTTTAAATAAACTGACAATCCTAAGTGCTGGCAGGGATGGGAGCACTTGGGACCCTCTCCCATGGCCAGTTAGAACACAGAATGGAACTGCGCCCCGAGAATCAGCCTGTCAGCTTCTTAAACGTTAAACGAACTCTTAGCACGTGACGCAGCAATCCACCTGAGAGAGGCGACGCGTGCCCCCAGAGACCCACACGCAAATGTTCACAGTGGTTTTATAAACAGTGGCCAAGAACTGGACACAAACCAAATAGCCTTCAGATGGCGAACAGTCAGACCCTGGGTGGCGACTCAGTGGACGATGGATGTGACAGGAATGAGGAGGAAGGAGCTCCCGCCTCGCGCAGCGACGTGCTGCTTCTCACCTGCAGGAAGGAAGGGACAGCAAAGGCAAGGGCTGGGGAAGAAGACAGATCAGCGGCAGAGCTGGTGCACGGCCTGTCCCACCCCGAGGACGAGGCCGCGGGGCCAGAGGGGTCCATGGCACCTGCTCGCCCCCCCCACACCGAGGCCGTCGGCGCCCCGTCCCCCGCTCCCGGCTGCTGCTCTTGGAACTGGAACCTGAAGCCAGGCAGCCCCTCTCCAGCTCCCACCAACTGCGGCCCAAGTGGCCCAAGTGCGGCTCCATGGTGGCAGCAGAGAAGGCGCCCGCCACTCCCGCGGCTTCCAGAAACAATGTGCTTTGCAACAAGGCTCCGCTTTCCCAGCTCCAGTGTGAAGGCTTGCATTATTAAACGGACTGCTTAATAATTCAGGCTGAAATAAACCCGCAACACGGAAGAAAGCGTTCCATCCGCTAGCACAGGAATGAAATACTTTTGGGCCTGAGTTTGGTGGAATGCGTGCATCCATTTAAACTGAATTAGGTCGCCTTGCGAAATAGCTGGCGACTCGTGCCTGAGGCGAGCTGACTTGGCAAGCCTCGCCGAGCCCACGGGCAGAGACTGCACAAGCCGGGTCCTGGTAGCTCCTCCAGGCAGTCCTCAGGGATTTCTCCTTCCCAGCACTCACAGCCAGGCTCGAGGGGTGCACGCCCCAGACGTCAGTGCCACGGCCGGGCAGCAGCTGCAGGCCCTGGCTGCGCCTCGCCCAGGTCCAGGGCCAGTGACAGCAGCCCTGCCCTGTACCCTGGCACTCCTCCTGGATCTTTCTGGTATGGTGGGCATCTCCCCCGGGCTCCAATGTTCTGGCGAGAACGGCGCCCCACGAGCACAGCCCTGCCTGGGTCGTCTTCCCCGGCACGCGCCCGGCCCAAGGCCGCCCGTCTCCAAACCAGATGCCTCTTCACGCGCTGCGGCCCCTTCCCTGGCGGGCACCCTTCGCCCTCGGGCACGCCTCGCGTGGCACCTGCTTGTGCCGCCGGCTGCACGCACCCGCCGCGCCCCCTCCTCCTCCCCCACTTTCCCAAGCATCCTGGGGGGGTCAGAGGGCCTTGTCCTCCCGGGCCGCGGGGCCGGCGTCGTCCCCCGCCTCGCCCGCCGGCTGACGCGCAGGAGGGTCTGCAGTGCCGGCTCCAAGGCTGCCTGTCCCTCCGACACGGAAACGCCACCGCGTTCTCAGGGCAGTTTCTTGTCAATTCTGCTTCTGGAAATCTCTCTGAAGAGGGAGGGATCGGATCTTCGGACGTGACAAATGCGCGAGCTCCGTGAGTGAGCGTGGACGCGGCTCGCAGCCCGGGGCGGGGGCAGGGCTCCTCGAATGGACGGGGTGGGGGGGACCCGTGACCAGGCCGGGAGGCGCAGCAGGACCCGCTTTGCGCAGCTCCGCGCAGCTCTCCGGCCAGCGGCGACCCTGGCACCCGGGCCCTTGTGCTCCTGGCGCCTCAGCGGCCACCTGCCACCCTGCGGGGGCCAGCAGCCGGGCCTCAGGCCTGTGTGGCCGCAGCCCCTGCCCGCCCCTAGCCTCTCGGCTCCTTTCAGTGCTGGCGAGAAGCGTCCCTTCCCCGGATGCATTTCCTTTCGTCGCTGCCAAGCACCTTAGCCTAGAAAGCCAGGTATCAGGACAGGAGCGAGGAGAAGGCGCGGCCTCCGCTTTCCTGGGGGGGGGGTTGGACCTGCAGCAGAACCTCCCGCCGCCACTTACTGAGCCGCGGGCATTGCTGCGCTTGGGGCCGGGCCCGAGAAAGCCATTTGTGTGCGGCTCCTCGGACGCCCCAGCTGTCCCACCTAGCAGCTCTGCCACTAACACATGCGACAGGTGGGGAAACTGAGGCTCACAGTTGCTCACAGTAACGTGGTGTGGGAGCTGGGACTTGGACCCAAGGTGTCCGGCACTGTCACACCCCGTCCTGGGGGCGGGGGGGAAGGCGCGGTCCTGCCACTCGGGCAGCAGGAGACGCGGGGCAAAGCAGACGCCACGCGTGTGCACGGAGCCCGGCGGGAGGCGGGGCTGGGCAAGCGGGAGCGTCACTGCCCCGCGAGTTCTGGCTTCCTGTGCGAGTCGGGCGAGTGGAGAGAGCGTGGTGGAGGCGGCGCGGGGCAGGGAGCCCGGCTCGGCTTCAGGCTTCCCAGAAGAGGGTTGGGGTCTCCGAGAGAGGGTCGCCTGCCTGGGGCAGAGCAGCAGCGCCGGGCGCAGAAGGAAAGGAAGGCCGGGGGCCCTGGTGCCCAGGTCCTCGCATGTTTGGGGATCCCACAGCCTGGGCCCGGGGGCCTCGCCGTTGTGATAAAGACCCCGGATTCTCCGTCGTTGCCAGGGCGGAGCCAAGGAACGGGCTTCAACTGGTAGAAATGAGGTCAGATTTGCGCCTTGGAAGGGTGGCTTTGAGTCCAGGGTGGGGAGAGGTCAGGCAGACAGAGCGAGGGGCGCTGGGCCCCGGGCCAGCAGACGTGGCGAGAGGCGGCTGTGCGCAGACCAGCCCACCCTGGGCTGGACAGACGGACGAGGGTGAATCCGTGGAGAGGAGACGAGGGGACGTGGTGGCTGTGGGGCCTGCGGGGGAAGGCACAGGGCGCACGGCAGGGGGAGATGCTCTTCGGTGGGACAGGCCGTGCCAGGGGGCCGGCTGCCAGGTGCCTGGTGCCCGGCAGGGCGCGGCTGAGCCATCCCCCTGGAGCGGTGGGCACGCGGTGGGCCAACTGCGACACCGGGAAGGAGCTTGCCGGGAGCGCTTCTGGAGCCCACGGCCCAGCTCGTGGCAATAAACCAACCTGAAAGCACACGCAGACCCCGAGGCGTCCCTGCCTCCCAGGGGACGCACACGTGCCTGGTTTCCCATCTGGGCTATTGCGGAAGTGCCGCTCGAGCGTTCTCGTAGGAGCTTTTCTTTGAGCACGACAGAATGTTCGTCCATCACCAAAACGAGCGAAGTTCTGATACATGCGGCAGCACGGGTGGGCCTTGAAAACACGGCTCAGAGAGAAGAGCCAGACTCAGGGGCCACGTATTGCCTGCCTCATTTACAGGAAATACCCAGAGCAGGCAAGTCTACAGAGACAGTTTCCTTTTGGGGTGGTGAGAATGTTCTGGAACTAGAACCATAAGTTGCTCAACCGTGTGAACGTACCCACTGTCCCTGATGGTCGGTGTTATCTGTGCTTTGCTAAAATTAAAAAAAATATATATATATATAATTCAAATTCCAGAGTGGGGTTGGCCATGCTCAAAGCATTTTTATGGCTTATGCCGAATCTGTGACGTTAGGGACTTTTGTCTGTTACTCATGGCAGGGGACCCCGAGCACCAAGCCCCCTCCCTCGACTCTTCACAGTGTTTCTCGCTGTCTTGCCAGGACATTCACACTCAGTTACGCCCAGGATGCCGGGGACTGTCGGCCTGTCGGTGTGGACGGGTGGGCCGGCTCCCAGCGCAGGGCGCCTGCCGTGGTGCCTGCAGGCCCCTTACCGGCCGAGGTGCAGGGCTGCAGCCGGCAGCTGGACCCGAGCGTACGGCTGCCCCGACTCGCTGGACGGCGGGACGTTCCTGCTAAATTAAAGCCTCCTGGGATAGAGGCTTCTGTTCCTCCAGAGCCTGGCTCCACGGCCAGACGCCAAGCCAAAGAGCAGGGTCCAGGCCCTTCATTCACCCAGCGAAGGGGCAGGAGGGAGAGCTGGGTCTCTGTTATTTAAGCCTAACTCCTGGTAAAAGGCAAGATGAGGCAGGCTTTGACAGGTAATAATCCGGGGGACGTCCCCGCGGAGGAACCCTCGAGTTTCCTTAAGCTCCTCGCCTCACAGACTGCCCCGCCCCCCCCGGGCCCTGGACGTCACCTTTGCCCCACATCAGGATCTCTTTCCAGAAACTGCCACCCCTGGTGCTCCCCTTGTCTGCACTTTTTAGATGGCACACAAGCTCACCTTGTGCCCACTCCGTCCGAGGACGGCTGTGAGGGCACCTGAGCCCCCGTGCGAGCCACAGATGCAGGCCGCGGCACTAAGGGGCAACAGTGTGGCCCCTGATTTCTCGTCCTAAGGGAATTAAAGGAACAGCTGAAATGAAAGTGGAAGTATTTTCAGCTATTATAAGCCAATGCATTTGAAAACCTAGATTAAAGGATACGCTAAAAAAAAGAAAAAAAAATCTATAAAAACTGGCTGAAAAAGAAATAGGAACTTGAATAGACCAAAAATTATTAAATGAATTGAAATTATAGCCAAAGAATTCCCTGTCCCAAAACCCCAGCAAAGACTACAGTCCAATAGAAATCTATCCAATTTTCAAGGAACAGATAATTCCTGAAACACATCCTTCCAGTATACGTACCTGCCCAGCTACTTCTATGAAGCTAGTGCAATGTTGGTTTTAAAGCTGGCAAGGATCGTGAAGGAAATAAAAATAGTTGACTTCACTTTTGCTGTCCTTCGGGCCACCACGTTGGCAGTCACCTGCTGCAGCAGCAGGAAGCCTCGGCCAAGCCCTCCGGCGCAGTGCCCGGCGGTCCTGCAGGCACCGGGGCCCGGCTCGCCCTCCAGCTGCTGTCTGGGAAAGGCACGGATGCCCCAGGGACTGCACAGGCTGCCCGGGTCTGCCCCGCCCTCCCTGGACCACGGCCCCCCACCCAGGGCCAGGGTCTCCAACCACCCGGCTCTCAGGCCAGTCACTGTCCACCACCTCATCCTACTGACAGGTCAGTCTGACTTTCAGACCCTCTGACCTCCCCCCTCAGATGCCGCCCCCCTCCTCAGATGGCGTCCCCCCCATGCCATCCCCCCCACCATCCTCCCCCCTCAGTTGCTCTCTACGTGCTTGTGGGGGGCTGAACTGGGGGTCCAGGTGGGAGTGCTCCTGCTCTTTGTCTGCCCTCTGTGCATGTGGCCCCGTCGTAAGTACGCGCTCTTCACGGCGCTCCTTCATTTAAGGGTGGTCCCGCTGGAGCGGGCTGGGCGTCAATTACTGGAGTCTTTTAGAAGCAGAATGACGTTCAGATGGACGGAGAAGCCATGGGAGGAGCTCGAAGCTGGAGGAGAAAGGCGAAGACGCTGAGGTGCATCACCTTGTGACGGAAAAGCCGAGGACCGAGGTCCAAGGCCCACAGCCAGCCCTGAGGGAGGGGCGGCCTCGAGCAGAGCAGAGGCCAGGCGCGGGGAGGCGGGGCAGTGCAGCGCCTGAGGCCGCGGGAAGGGGGCGGCTGCGGGGCAGTGAGATGCACCCGCGCTCTGCATTTGGGGGAGGTAGAGGAGGGGCTTCTGGCCGATTCCATGTCGGGTGCGAGTCAGGATATGCCAAAAATTCTGGCCCAATCCCGTTGAAACACCGCTTTCTCTCGATGTTCGTCTCAAGGCCGTGAAGCCAGGGCCAGGGCCTCCCCCAGTGCAGCTGAGGTTTGTCCAAAGCGGTAAATGAGAGAGGCGCGAAGGAGCGAAGGCGGGCGCTGGGTGGCGTCGGCAGGGCTGACCGCTGACCGCCTGGCCTTCCGGGGGCCCATCTGCCTGTGTCCCTAGGAACCTGCTGACTGGTTGACTGTCACCTTCCAACAGAGGGCCGCCATGACTGGACTCCTCCCTGTGTCCTCCCCGTCTATGGTGCGCCAGGACCGCGTAGGGTAACGTGGGGAGAGGGCCCGCGCCCCGGCGAGGGGTGAGGAAGGAGTGGCTGCTCCGGAGCTGGGGACCCAGGAGTGGGGCAGGGCCGGCTGGCCCCACAGCCCTCGGCAGGGGCTCGCACGGAGAGGTTAGAGTGAGGGCAAGCCTGGGAAGACGCCCCGGACGTCCAGCTCCTGAGAATCAGGTAGCCGAGGAGGTGGCTGCAGAAGAGAGGGAGGGCACAGCCAGAGGGACAGAGGGGCTAGTGGTATTGCAGGGACCCAAGGCTGGAAGTTCCCATTGGATTGATCAGCCAAGACGCCATTGGGACTTGGGGAAGGTCCCGTGAGAACAGTGGCCGGGCAGGGGCCAGAGGCAGGAGGCAGATGGCTCTAAGGCCCAGGAGAGGGGATGGAACAAAACAATAATATAGGAAAATATGCTTAACTGTCTCTTTCTTAAGGTATCAAAACAATCTCCTTGAGAAACTGGGTGCGGGATGGAAGGGTTATTTTCTGTACCACTAATCCAGGAGCTGCTGTGGAGATATTCTGTAGCTGTGATCAGCATCTACAACCAGCTGCATCTACAACCAGCTGCATCTACAGCCAGCTGTATTTACAGCCAGCTGCATCTACAATCAGCTGCATCTACAACCAGCTGCATCTTCACTGAGCTGGCTCGCTCTAAGTACAGGAGATGCCCATCAATAATGTGGATGGGTCCTGCCCCATCAGGTGGAGGCTTATGAATAAAAGCAGGTGTCCCAGAGAAGGAGGAATTCCATGTCAAGCCCGTGACATCACATCCTGCCTGTGTTCCCAGCCTTCTGGTGCCCTATGGATTTCAGACTCACCAGCCCCCTGTTGTGGGAGCCAGTTCCTTGACACGAAGCTCTGTTCTACCCACCCGTGCACACGTGCCGGTCCTGCTTGCCTGGATAACCATGCATCGTGCCCAGGTGTGTGTGGGCGTTCTGGGCTACAGCGAGGAGAGGAGAGGCTCGCCTGCCCGGGAGCTCATGACCTCACCTCTCCCAGTGTGCCACTGGCCTCCGAGAGGACTGGCCGTTGCTTGGCCCACGTTTGGACGTGACAGCTGGCGCTGTCTAGGAGGGGAGCGGCTGTAAGAGGTGGAACTTCTCAGCGGCTCCCATGGACCTTAGCCGACTGCAGAGGCCCACGCGGCTGCGTTCTGAGCCCACCTCGGCCGCCCTTGCAGACCTCCTGATCGCTTGCTGGCACCTTGGGAAGGGGCAAGTCTTCAGTTGACCGGCTGGCCCCGGCAGGATGGCGGGCGAGCTGATAAACGCTCGAGGTGCTGCTCCTGCAGGACGCTGTCTTTTATTTGCTTTGCCCGATCATTAAGGCTTAATTAAATAAGGCCTGTTCCTAATGGGCGGCTCCTCATTTAGGCAGAACACACAGAGCACAATGCACAATCTCGATAGAGGGCCGCAGGAGCATTTGTCTGTGTCACCTGAAGCCAGACGTGTCCAGGGAATGTGATGCAGCGATTTAGAACAATAACCACCGGTTCCACTATAGCCAGCGTGCTCTGAGCTGAAATGACAACCAATACCTGGCATTGAGGGCACCGCTTCTGCTTGGTCATTGCAAAGTCTCATTGAAACCTTCGGGATTGGAAACCTACGTGCACATTCATGGAAATAACGAGATTCATTGTACAGATATCAGACAACAGAAAAGGGCAGAGAGAAAAAAGACAAACTCACAAACCTACTGTGGAGAGAAAACCCTGTTGGATATTTGTGTGTGCCCCTTCAGGACACTTTATCTACCTACCTACCTGCTGCCTGTCTACCTAGCTACCTATCTAACCTAATCACCTGTTGTCTAACTGCATCTTAGCTCTCTCTACCTACCTGTTTATCTATATTGGATGTGTGACTGGGATATGATATGATATGATATGATATGATATGATATGATATGATATGATATGATATGATATGATAAACTATACAATTAGAGTTGGTGGACTGGTGACCCTCAGAGAAGAGGCTGCGCCCACCCCTGGAGCCTGCGACCCTTCCTTTCCCACAGCCAAGGGAAGGCAAGGTAACAGAAGCGAAGGTTTCTGGTCCGCTGGCCATAAGTAGGCAGCTTACCCTGGAGTGAGCAGGTGGGTGTCGTGTAATCTCATGGGTCCTAGAAGTGGAGGAAGGAGGTAGGGGCAGGTTGGGGTGGTGCCAGGTGGGGGAGGCTGGACTGGTCATCGCTGGTTTTGAAGATGGACGAAGGAGCCCCCAGCTAATGACATGGATCCCTCTAGAAGCTGGAACAGGCAAGAAAACAGGCTCTCCCCTGGAGCCTGCAGAGGGAAGAGCCTGCCCACACTTTGATTTTAGCCCCGCAAGACCCACGTCAGCTGTGAATATCATGGATGTGCTTTTAAGGTTGACTGATGGAGCTACTTGAGAACTTTCATTCTTCAGTATAAATTTTTAAATAAAGTTTATTTTTTGAAAAGCTCCAGTTGGAATTAGATGGCATGGAATTTGTGGATTAATTTGGGGAAAAACATCTTTATAATAAATAATTAGCTCCTCAATCTTGACAAACTTTTTTTTCAGCCTTTTTGTCCATTATTAGCACTTGAAACTCTCCTCCACAGAAGGCGCATGTATTTTGGGTTAAGTTTATTCCTCAATACCATATAATTTTTGTTACTATTGTGAAAGGAATATTATTATTTTTTAAATTTATTTTTTAATATTGTCTCTTTTTAAAAGATAAATAGATCACACAAAACGTTGCATTAAAAAAACATAAGAGGTTCCCATACACCCCACTTCCCACCCCCCACCCCCTCACTCCTCCCACATCAACGTCCCCTTTCATCAGTGAGGCACATTCATAGCATTCATTGCATTTGGTGAGCACACCCTGGAGCACTGCCACACCACATGGGCCATAGTTTACATTGTAGTTCACACTCTTCCCCAGTCCATCCAGTGGGTTATGGCAGAACAAACAATGTTCTTCATCTGTCCCTGTAATATCCTTTAGGAAAACTCCAAGTCCTGAAAATGCCCCATATCACACCTCTTCCTCCCTCTCCCTACCCTCAACAACTACTGTGGCCACTTTCTCCACATCAATGATACCAATCACTTCCATTGTTAGAGTCACAACAGTTCTATAGTAGATTACCAGCATGTCCACTGCAATTCATATTATATTCCTCCATCCTGTGGACCCTGGGATGCTGATGTCCATTCCACCTCTACATTGAGAGGGGGCTTAGATCTCACATGGCTGATGAGTTTGTATCTACTTTGGTTGTTTCTGGTATACTGCTGAGATGTGTGTAAGCACAACTTGTCTAATGACCTCCCAACTCATTTTGAAATCTCTTAGCCATTTAAACTCATTTGTCTTCACCATTTCTGCCTTTTATTCAAAGTCTTTTTCTAGTTGCATCACCAGATGATGAAAGGTAGTAATCCCTTGGCACCAGGGAGGCTCATCTCAGGGAGTCATGTCCCACACTGGGGGAAAGGTAATGCATTTACATGCTGATTTGACTTAGAGAGTGGCCACATTTGAGCAACATGGAGGCTCTCAGGAGGTAATTCTTAGGCACCCTGCAGCTCTAGGCCTAGTTGAAATTTCAAGCACACAGGCTCATAAGCATAGTCATCAGTGTCAAGGGCCCATTAATGGATCATTCTTTTTTTTTTTCACCCCCCCCCCATCATTTTTGTAAATTGTATTTTTTTGAAGATACGTACATCACAAAAAAGGTTACATTATAAAAAACATAAGAGGCTCCCATATATCCCCCACCCCCACCCCACTCCTCCCACACCAACAACCTCCCCCATCATTGTGGGACACTCATCACACTCTGTGAACACATTTTGGAGCCCTGCTGCACCATGTGGATAATAGTTTACTCTGTAGTTCATACTCTCCCCCAGTACATTCAGTGGGTTATGGCAGGATACATAATGTCCAGCATCTGACCCTGCAATATCATTTAGGACAACTCCAAATCCCAAAAATGCCCCCTCATCACATCTCTTCTTCCCTCTCCCTGCCCTCAGCAACTACTGTGGCCACTTTCTGCACATCAATGCTACAATTACTTCTATTACTAGTCACAATAATTTTATAGTAGACTATCAGTAAATCCACTCTAATCCATATTTCATTCCTCCATTCTGTGGACCCTGGGATGGTGATGTCCATTCTACCTCTCTATCAAGAGGGGGCTTAGATGGAATATTATTTTTATCATATACTCTGGTTGATCATTACAGCTACACATAATGCTCCTAAATTGTGTCCAGAAATACTGCTAAACTTTTAGCTTGTCTGTTAATTCAGTTGATTTCTTTTTCTGGGAAGGTAACCATGTCGTCAAATAATGGTAGTGGTGAAGGTCTTCTCTTCTCATTCTCTCCTGGCTGAAATGGACATGGATCCAGAGCAATGCTGAGAAGCGAGTTGAGCATCACCTTGTCCCGGGCAGGACAGTGATGGTTTCTCCATTGAGCATGAGCTTGGTCTAAAACACCATGAAGTAATTGTTGGCATATAATATTTATGAAGTGAGGAAGTCCTTCCTCTTCCTACTTTAAGAGTTTTTGCCATAAATAAGTGTTTCATATTATCAAATACTTTGTCCCCATCTACTGCGATAGCCATCTTTCCTCCTTTGTCTGTTAACATGGTGAATTGGTTGAGGGAGCATCAAGTGTTGAACCTTCTTTGCATTCCTGGTACAAGCCCTCCTGTCTTTGTTTGCCAGGCTGCAATGAAAATACCTCAGATGGACTGGCTGGAACAACAAGCACCTATTGGCTTATGGTTTTAAGGACAGGGGTCCCAAATCAGACATCAGCAAGGTCAGGATTTCTACTGGGGTCACTTGCATTATGGAGATGGCAGCCTCCATCCCAGAAAGAAGTCCTCGGTGGTTTCCTCCCTGTGTTTTTCTCTGACTTCTTGCTTCTGGCTTCCTGTCTTTATGAGACCTGCAGTGATAGGGACACCTGCCTGCGGGCTCAGTTTAGCCACACCTAAAGAGAAGCTTAGAAAATCCAATTCACAAGTGAGCCCTCACCTTAACTGATAATAATCTCTTCAACCGGTCTTGTTTACAAATGCAATCACAGCTACAGGAAATGGATTACAGTTAAGAACCTGTCTTTTTTGGGGGGCATATATTTCAATTTACCATACCCATGTATCATGATGTACTTTAAAAATACCATCCTGTATTCAGTAGTTAATGTTTTATTTGTGATTTTGGTATTATGCTCATAAGTGAAGTAAACTGTATTTTTATTTTCTTCATGATCCTTGCCAGCTTTAAAATCAACATTGCACGAGCTTCATAGAAGTAGCTGGGCAGGTATGTATACTGGAAGGATGTGTTTCAGGAATTCTCTGTTCCTTGAAAATTGAATAGATTTCTACTGTACTGTAATCTTTGCTGGGGTTTTGGGACAGGGAATTCTTTGGCTATAATTTTAATTCATTTAATTAGTTTTGGTCTATTCAAGTTTCCCTATTTCTTTTTCAGTCAGTTTTTATAGTTTTCTTTTTCAACTTATCCATTAATCTAGGTTTTCAAATGCATTGGCATATAATAGCTGAAAATACTATCATTTTTATTTCAGCTGTTCCTTTAATTCCCCATACTTTATTTTTGTTTCACCCCTTTCCCGTCTGTGTGTTATTTGTATATTCTCTCCAATACTCCTATTTATTCTTCATCAGATTTGTGGAAAACCTATTCTATTAATCTCTTTATATTATCAGCTTTGGTTTTTTCCCCCTCTCTTCCAGCCCTTTTCCTATTTCATTGATTTCTGTCCTTATCTTTCTTATTTCTATACTTCTTGTTTCTTTAGGTACTTCTATTATGTTTTTCCAACTTCTTTGTGTTGAATGTTTAGGTCTTTTGTTTTAATCTCACTTGTTTCAAGGTTGAATCATTTAAAGCTATAAATTCCTTCCCCTCCCAAATACTGCTTTAGCTGTGTCCACAGCTTTTACATTAGTAGTTTTTTATTATCATGAACTTTTAAATATTATAAAGTTAGTTCTTTTGTTCTCCTTTTTAACCCAAAGTTAATGTAGTAAAATGTTAGTTCATTCCCCAAACACATTGACTCTGGATAATTCTTTGTATTTAATTTCAAAGTTTTAGTTGGTGTATGTGTGTGTATCTATATATATATATTGTATAATATATATATATATATAGTGTGTATATATATATAGTGTGTGTATATATATATAGTGTATAATATAAAATCCTGGGTTTTATTGAGACTTTATATGCCTCTTCTTTGAAATATTCCATTTATCTTGAATTTACTGTTTAGCCTTTGGTCCTCTCCCTCCCTCCCTGCCTTCTTCTTCTTCTCTCTCTCTCTCTGACTGCTTAATCTAAAAGACTATCAGTGTAGTTAAAATATCCATTCACAATATTTGATTTCTCTATTTCTCCCAGCAGTTGTATCAATTTTGGCTGATAGGTTCTGAGGCTGTTTTATTAGATGCATATCTGTTAATTATAGCTATACACCAGTTCACTTGTCCTTTTACTGCTCTATTTCATTCTGGTTTGATCCTGAGGGTATGTTTAATTTATATTTTATTTTGGCCAATATTGTGGTTGCTAGCTAGCCTTACTTGGGTCCATATTTAGATAGCAGATTTTTTCCCATCCATTTATCGTTGACCATTCTGCCTTACTTTGTTTTAAGTTTGTCTTCTGTCAATGATTTATTGCTAGAACTGTTTTGTTTTGTTTTAACCTAAGGGATTTTGTCTTATAAAAGATTTCACAAGGGCAAAACTTTAATTTCACTTTAAATGCTGCTATATTAGGACTCGCATCTTCCATTTTATTTTATATTCTCCATCAATCATAACTTTTATGAATTTACTTTTATTTATTTCCTGTTTTCCATTAAATGGCACATATTTTCTTGTTTAAGTTATATGTTCTATTTTATTCTATTAGTAGATGCTCTTAAGACCCATATCATATTTATTTACCACTTATCAATTTTTAGCTTATCAATTTTTATATCATTCTCTTAAAAGATAAGTATTTTAGCACACTCTTATGTTACTTAATGTAGTCATAAAGAGCCTTTTCTTTTTATTTGTTTAGATACGTATTTTTAAATTTTAAGATAATAATACCACCTGAATATTTAATCACCCTTATTCCCTTATTGCTTGTGGCATCTCCAGATTTGTTGATCTTACTTGAGGTGTCCAAGAGTATTTTTTTCCTTACAGTTAAATAATAACATGATTAGATAATATAATTCTAAATTTAAACTTATTTCCCTTTAATATTTTACAGAAATTGCATCCAGAGAGATCTGATATGAATCTTCCTGCTGTTGTGAACACGCTGCTGTTGCCCTCTGAAGCGTGTGTAGGAATCTCTGTGCGCCAATGGCCGCACGTTTCCCTCTAACACACCTGCTTGTGGGCAGCCCTCACTCTGACCTTTAACCACGCCGCTCTTTCAGCCACGTCCCCTCTACTGGTCATCGCAGTTACTTCTTCTATTTTTCAGATATTACGTTTTCATGCTTAACTTTCCACTTCTGTCTTTTTCGGGCTTCTCCCTTGCTTCATTTTCTCCCCCAATGTTCTTAAGCATATCTGGTCATCCTTGTCTTCAAGTCTTTCTGTCCTTGTCAAGGAGGCCTGGGTGCGTTAGCCCACGGGGAGCACGGGTTTCTCAGTGGGTACCAGCTGTTCTCTGTGTTTTGGAGAAGAGCCAAAGGCAGGCCCTTTCTGCATCCATTTAAAAAGAAGAGGGGTCACCCCAAGGTAGGGGCCACTGCTGGCCACTCCCATTTGCTGTCTAGTCAGTTTCCACTCATGACCACCGACCCTTCCCCTCAGTGGCTCGAGAAGAGGAAGCCCAGAGCCTGGAGAGAAGCAGAGTCCTAAAACGACCGCCTTTTCCTGGTCAAAGGCAGGTGTACCTGATTCACCTGGCCAGGTGCAGGGGAAGTGGGTACACCTTTTAAAATTTACACACAGGATCTCTGAGAGAGACTCCAAAAGGGGAGCTGGAGCCTACATGGCGTTTTAAAAGTTGTGCCTCAACTTTCTCTTTCGTGGAGTTCCCAGCCCTCTTCCTTCCTGGCTGAGCCACTCACCTGCCTCAAAAGCCAGCCTCAGCCTCCCCATCGCCCCTCAAGCTTTGCGGAGGCCGCAGGTGCTGCTGCTGGTTCTTGGAATCTGTTTCCTTCAGTCTCTGGTGGGGGGGGGGGGGGGCGGGGGGACAGGAGGGAGCTGCCCTCTGCTCGGCCAGCTCGGGGCTCTGCTGGGGCAGTGGTCTGCACTCACCCTGGAAGAGGCTCCTCAGCAGCCAGCCGTGCTGTGCGCATTAAGAACATGCCCTTAGGTTATTGCCAATCGCTGCTTCCTAGTTTTCCTTTGGCACTTTTAGTAACTAGCATTTCCCCCCAAAATGGCCCATTTCTACGTTTAATACACTGGATTTTAGTGTAGAGAGAGAACCTTCCCCCATGCCTGTGGCTGACTCATTGTTCTTTATTAGAATTGACAAGGGCATCTTGATTTGATTGGTCTTTTTAGAGAAGAGATTATTGGACTTAATTATTAATTCTACCACATTTCCATTTCCAAATCATTACTTTCTGCTTTTGCGTTAACTTCTTCCTGTTTTCCTTTGGCCTTTTGTTGTTCTCTTCCTAATGTCTTAGATGTAATGCCAAATTTGACTTATTTTTATGGTTTCTTTTTAATAGAAAATAATTCTAAAGCTATGAAATTGATCTGAGTGGAGATTTTACCTCATCTTCAAAAGTTCTCAAGAAAATTTTTGTCTTAATAAATCAAAATTGCAATTTTGACTTCCATCTTTGAGGCAGGATTTACTAGAATGGATATGTTCCATTTCTTTTTTGTAAATAGATTTATTTTGATTTTTTTAGAGATACACAGATCATAAAAATATTACATTAAAAAATATAAAAGGATCCCATACACCCCCACTCTTCCCCCACTCCTCCCACATCAACACCTCTTTCATCAATGTGGCACATTCATTGCATTTGATGAACACATTTTGGAAAACTGCTACACAGCATGGATTATAGTTTACATTGTAATTTACACTCTCTCCCAGTCCAGTCACTGGGTTATGGCAGGATATATGATGTCCTGCATCTGTCCCTGCAATATTATTCAGGATAACTCCAAGCCCTGAAAATGCCCCCATATCACACCTCTTATTCCTTCTCCTTGTCCTCAGCAACTCCTGTGACCACTGTCTCCACATCAATGATACAATTTCTTCCACTGCTAGAGTCGCAATAATTCTATAGTAGAATACCAGTAAGTCTACTCTAATCCATATTTTATTCCTTCATCCTGAGAACCCTGGGAAGGTGATGCCCACTCCACCTCTAACTCGAGAAGGGGCTTAGATCCCACATGGCTGATGGATGGGATTCTCTGTGTGCAGTTGTAGACTCTCTCAGTTTCCTGTTGTGGTGGTTGACCATCCCCATCTCCCTGTTAGCCAAGATGGGCAAGTCCAACAAACAGGAGAGTAGATGCTGCAACTCTGCTGAGGCTTGGGTCGCAGCTGGCACATGGACAGTCCAGAGATTCAAGACTCCCAACCATACACCAACCCCAGCACCAACCACAGGTTCAGTAAAAGTGACAGAAGAGGCATGTGTAGAGAGGTCACATCTGAGTCCAACTCCATCATACTCAGGAGCACAAATTCCAAAGTAGGGTCCACTGGCAGGACATTGAACTCCAGAGCCATCTGCCATGATCATAGGACCTGATTGTCTCTGTAGCCCTCAGGAGCACCACTGCCTGGGGTTTATCTACTTTGGCTGTCTCTGGCTTCATGCTGAGACATGTGTGACCCCTCTGATGAACTCCTGAGTCACTTTGAAGTCTCTTAGCCATATAAACTCATTTGTCTTTACCATTTACCCCCTTTTATCCAAGGTCTTTTTCTGGTTGCATCACCAGCTGATGCTTGGTAGAAATCCCTTAGTGCCAGGGAGTCATGTCGCATGCTGGGGGGGGCGGGGAGGGGGGCAGGTGATGCATTTACATGCTGAGTTTGGCTTAGAGAGTGGCCACATTTGAGCAACACGGAGGCTCTCAGGAGGTAACTCTTAGGCACCCTGCAGCTCTAGGCCAAGTTGAAATTTCAAGCACACAGGTTCCTAAGCACAGTCATCAGTATCAAGGGCCCATCATTGGACCATCCTTCTTCATTGGTCTTTGCCCTTCCACTTAGGGGATTGATGCTGCTTCACTGGGGAGTGCAACAGAGCTCCCCAGAATGGGAACTCAGCATTCCCTCAGTTGTTGTGAAAGGCTCTACCCACTATGTCAATACCCAACAAACATCAGAACATATCTATACACTCTATATGCATGTGCTGGAGAACTCCCTTCCACTCATGCATCCCCCATCATTGACACCCCCCATCAGTGCTCCTCCCCTGCAATAGTTGAAACCCTCTGTGATCCAAAACCTCTTAAAAAATGAAGTCTAGTATATCACCAAATTCCATTGACAGGAAAATGAAATAGTAACGATAGGTTTAAAGATTAGAAATAGAATACTTAATAATTTAGAAAAACTAAAATAAAGTAAAAAATAAATTAGGGTATTAAAAAATGAAAATATCATAATAAATTTTTTTGATGTTTTGCTTTTCATCACTTTAATAGGTGTTGCCCTTTATGTACAGTGGCAAGGCAATCTCTTCCATTTGTTCATCAGTGTGTACATTCTTTTATTTATTTTTTCATGTCTTCAAAAAAGTTTCAGGCCACAGTAAAGTCACATATAGAATATAGGGAACTCCCATATACCCAATATCAAACCCTTTCACCCCTTCCCCAGCAATGATCTTTTTACATGTGGATGTTACATTTGCTGCAACCGGTGTGCAGATATTGAAACAAAGGTACTAACCATGGCTACATTATGGTTTACATTTTAGACTGTGCACTTTTCTAAATTTTTGGTTACATTAGGGTTTACGTTTTAGACTATACATCTTTAGAAGTTTTTGGTGAAGTTTGACATGGTCTGTATCCATCACTGCAGGATCATGTGAAACACCTCCATCACCCCTCAGTTACCCCCTCTTCCAACTACGCTATTCCTCTCACCCTCTCCCCTTGGCGCCCACAGTGATGACCATGCTTCACGCATGAAGGACAAGATTGCTAGATACTTGCAACAATGCTGAGGGCTTAACACACTAGTCTGTCCTTCCTGATTGGGAGCGACCCATGCTCTCAAGAGACACCCTCCCCTCTGAGAATATCAGGCCTCCCCAGGATGCGGGTATAACACCTTCCTGCTCATTGTATGGGTCTCTATCCACTGATATAATGCACTATGACATGATGAGCACTCACACACTCCCTAGCAGTCTGCCCCATGTGCACTCTGTGCTGGATGCCCCCTCATCAAATACCTTAAACCAGTAGCCCTCCCTTATTATATTTTATAAAGAGTTTTCACAACATTATAGTTTCAACGATATACCCGACAATTTCCCCTGTTCACCTGCTCCACCCTAGCTCTCCCCCCAATTCCATGGACCATCTGACCCCTGCTCCCAACCCTAGCCCCCCTCAAGCCTGCAAAGCCTCATCCAATAGTATCCCTATGCCCCTTCTTCTCCCTTCACTGCACAACTACTTACCTCCACTCTATCATAGATTTTACCCATGTGGGCATTGGTTTACTTCCTTCCTCCCCCCCTCCATTTCCTGTAAGCCTACCTTCCAGTCTCTATCTCTCTGAGACAGCTTGATTTGCCAAATTCATATCAGAGAGGTCATGTAGTATTTGTCCTTCAATGCCTGACTTGCTTCACTCAACATAAGGACCTCAAGATTCATCCATGTTATCCCATGTGTTAGTACTGTATTCCTTCTTACAGCTGAGTAGCATTCCATTATATATATATACAAATTTTGTTTATCCATTCATCTGTTGATGGGCATTTATTGATATGGGTCCACTCAGCAGAAATTCTGGATTCAACATTTGTAGCTCAAGGAGTTAGAAAGGTCTCTAACAGTTTGTTTGGGTGACTGATTGAAACATGGGCCAAAAAATGGCCTAGCATGTCTGAGGTTGAGATGCCTGATTTGCCCTGGTACACAGTAGAAGAGGAAATTCAAAGGCTTAGGGTGATTGGAATAATAGAATGGATTTACCATTTGAGAGCTGCCCACCTACCCCAGGAATGTCCAGAGGACACACCTTTAACTGGGGCTATGAGGAATAAATTTGTAAGACTAACTCCATCTTCCCTGAAGAGCTCTGAGGTTGCTCTTCTTCGTAGTCCAGATATTACTGTAGGGAGGGCTGCGATGGAATTAGAATCCTTAAACACTATGGGGATGATTGGATGTCAGTCTGATAAGAGTCAAGTGTCGGCAGTTAATTGCCAAAGTCAAGGTGGGCATGGCTACTGCAAATGAAAGGCAGATTCAGAAAGCACTCAAGATAGTCTGAGTTGTGTAGAGTTATGGCGTTGGCTAATACATCATGGGCTACCTAGCAGTGAAATAGATGGGCAGTCTACTAAATATCTTCGGGATCTGTATAAACAGAAGAGGTCTGGGACAAGTTAATGAAACCCTAACTCAAATTACAGACACAGAGAATCAATTCCCAGACTTAAGACAGTTTACAGACCCAGAGCCCCTTGAATGAGGAGGAGGCCAGGTCTCCTTGGGGAAGGATCCTGTTAAACTGCCCCAAATTTATGCTGTTAATCTTCCTCCCACCTTTCCCCAAGGAGATATATGACCTTTTACCAGAGTAACTGTATTGAGGAAAAGGAAATGATCAGACATTTCGAGGATTATTAGACACTGACTCAGAAGTCGCGTTAATTCCAGACTTGAAATGTCACTGTGGTCCACCAGTCAGAGTAGGGGCTTATGGAGGTCAGGTGATTAATGTGCTTATTTCCCCAGTTCCAGAACGCATAATTGGAATAGACATAATCAGTAACTGGCAGAATCTCCACATTGGATCCCTGACTTGTGGAGTGAGAGCTATTATGGTTAGAAAAGCCAAGTGGAAGCTACTAGAACAGCTCCTACTTGGCAAAATAGTAAACCAAAAGCAATACTGGATTCCAGGAGGGATTGCAGAAATTAGTACCACCATCAAGGATTTGAAGGATGCAGGGGTGGTGATTCCCATCACATCTCCATTCAACTCTCCTATTTGGTCAGTACAGAAAACAGATGAATCTTGGAGGATGACAGTAAATTATTGTAAACTTAACCAGGTGGTGACTCAATTGCAGCTGCTGTTCCAGATGTGGTATCATTGCTTGAGCAAATCAACACGTCCCCTGGTACCTGGTATGCAGCTGTAGATCTGGAAATGCTTTTTTCTCAATTGCTATTAGTAAAGACCACCAGAGACAGTTTGCTTTCAGCTGGCAAGGCCAGCAGTATACCTTCACTGTCCTGCCTCAGGGGTATATCAACTCTCCAGCCTTATGTCATAATATTGTCCACAGGGATCTTGATCATCTCTCCTTCCCACAAGACATCACACTGGTCTATTATATTGATGATATCATGTTGATAGGACCTAGTGAGCAAGAAGTAGCAAAGATTAAACTTATTAGTAAGGCATTTGCATGAGAGAGGATGGGAGATAAATCCAACTAAAATACAAGGTCCTCCCACCTCAGTGAAATTCCTAGGTGTCCAGTGATGTGGGGCATGTAGAGTTATCCCTTCTAAAGTGAAGGATAAGCTGTTGCAGCTGGCCCCTCCTATGACCAAAAAAGAGGCACAATGCTTAGTTGGTCTCTTTGTATTTTGGAGACAGTACATTCTTCATTCGGGTGTGCTACTCTGGCCCATTTACCAGGTGACCAGAAAAGCTGGTGGTTTTGATTGGGGACCAGAACAAGAAGAGGCTCTGCATCAGGTCCAGGCTGCTGTGCAAGCTGCACTACCCCTTGGGCCATATGATCCAGCAGATCCAATGGTGCTGGAAGTTTCAGTGGCAAATAGAGATGCTGTCTGGAGCCTTTGACAGGACCCTACAGGCGAATCACAATGCGGACCCCTAGGATTTTGGAGCAAAGCCCTGCCATCCTCTGCAGATAACTACTTCCCTTTTGAGAAACAGCTTTTGGCCTACTACTGGGTTTTAGTAGAGACTGAACGCTTAACCATGGGCCATCAAGTTACCATGAGAACTGAGTTGCCTATCATGGACTGGGTATTGTGTGACTTACCAAACCATAAACTTGGGCATGCACAGCAGCACTCCATAATAAAGCAGAAGTGGTATATATGAGATAGGGCTTGAGCGGGTCCTGAAGGCATGAGTAAGTTACATGAGGAAGTAGCCCAAATGCCCATGGTCACCGCCCCTGTCATGTTACCTTCTCTTTCCCAGCCCACAGCTTTGGCCTCTTGGGGGGGGGGGGGGTCCCTTACAGTCAGTTGACTGAGGAAGAGAAAACTCGGACCTGGTTTAAAGACGGTTCCACATCTACCACCTGAAAGTGGACATCTGCAGCACTGCAGCCCCTTTCTGGGACATCCCTGAAGGACAGTGGTGAGGGCAAATCCTCTCGTGGGCAGAACTTTGAGCAGTGCACCTGGTTGTTCATTTTGCTTGGAAGAAGAAATGGCCAGAGGTGTGTTTGTACACTCGTTCATGGCTGTTGCCAATGGTTTCACTGGATGGCCAGGGACTTGGAAGGAAAATGACTGGAAAATTGGTGACAAAGAGGGATGGGGAAGAGCTATGTGGATTGAGCTTTCTGAGTGGGCAAAAAACATGAAAATTTTTGTGTACTATGTGAATGCTCACCAGAGGGTAACATCAGCAGAGGAAGATTTTAATAATCAAGTGGATAAGATGACCCTCTCTGTGGCTAATGCTCAGCCTCTTTCCCCAGCCACTCCTGTCCTTGCCCCATGGGCTCATGAACAAAGTGGCCATGGAGGTAGGGATGGAGGTTATGCATGGGTTCAGCAACATGGATTTCAGCTTACCAAGGCTGACTTGACTACAGACACTGCTGAGTGCCCAATCTGCCAGCAGCAGAGACCCACACACAGCCCCTGGTATGGCACCATTCCTCAAGGTGACCAGCCTGCTACCTGCTGGCTGGTTGACTACACTGGACCATTTCCACCATGGAAGGGGCAACGATTTGTTTTAACTGGAATAGACACATACTCTGGATATGGGTTTGCATTTCCTACACGCAACTGTTCTTCCAAAACTACCATCTGTGGACTGCCATGGCATTCCACACAGCATTGTTTCTGACCAAGGAACCCATTTCACAGCAAATGGTGTGTAAGAATGGGCACATGCCCTGGAATTCACTGGTCTTACCATGTTCCCCATCACCCTGAAGCAGCTGGATTGATAGAATGGTGGAATGGTTTTTTGAAGACTCAGTTTTGGTGCCAACTAGGTGGCAATACCTTGCAGGACTGGGGCAGTGTTCTCCAGGAGGCTGTGTTTGCTCTAAATCAGTGTCTACTCTATGGTGCTGTTTCTCCCATAACCAGGATCCATGGGTCCAGGAATCAAGGGGTGAAAATGGGAGTGGCATGACTCACTATTACCCCTAGTGATCTACTAGGAAAATTTTTGCTTTTTGTCCCTGCAACCTCGAACTATGCTGGTCTATAGGTTTAAGTCCCAAAAGGAGGAGTGCTGTCACCAGGGAACACAGCAATGATTCCATTGAACTGGAAGTTAAAATGGCCACCTGGCCACTTTGGGCTCCTCTTACCTCTGAGTCAACAGTCAAAGAAAGGAATTCTTGTACTGGCTGGGGTGATTGAAATAGGACCACATGTACATAATGAGAGTAAAGAAGAATTTGCCTGGACTATAGGAGATCCTCTGGGGCATCTCCTATGATTAAAGTCCATGTCCTGTGATTAAAGTCAGTGGAAAATTGCAACAACCCAATCCAAGTAGGACCAACAGTGGACCAGAATCTTCAGGAATGAAAGTTTGGGTCACCCCACCAAGGCAAAGAACCATGGCCAGCTAAAGTTCTTGCTGAGGTTAATGGAAACATGGAATGGGTAGTGGAAGAAGGTAGTGATAAATATGAACTTCAACCACATGACCAGTTACAGAAACAAGGGCTATAATGGTCATGAATCTTTCTTCCTTGTTTCATTATGATGATGATTGCACGTGTACACAAAACAAATTTCTTTGTCTTCTTCCCAAACTTTCCCCTTATCAAAAACAAGTTGTATCCATTGCATGTCATAATATTTAAGGATATCAAGTTTGAGCGTGAATATTACCCAAGAACTTGCACCCTATTCTGTATGGAATTAATGCATTTCTAGTTGTACGCAGGATAGTTGAATATTGTTAGGCAGAAATATATATACATATCTGTTATTGTTTTTACCTAGATACTAAGTATGGTTTAAGGTAATGTGTATGATTGATGAGTTCACAAGGGGTGGACTGTGATGGTTAGGCTATTGTATGAACTTGGCCCAGTAATTGTGCCCAGTTGTTTGGTCAAGAAGTGCTGGGCTAACTGTAATACAAGGGCATTTATGGACTTTAGTCACTATTGACTTTACTGCAGTGGTAAATCATAGATAGCTGGTTATAATTACATTAATCAGGGAGATTACCATCAGCAATGAGTGACGCTTAACCCAATCAGTTGAATCCCTTAAAAGGGGAAGTGATTCCAGCATTGAGAGAGAATTTCCCAGCTTGTCTTTATATAGCCAACATCTCCCAGAACTCATCACGAATCTTCACTGGACTTTCATCAGAGCTCCTGGTTGCAGCCTGCCTGTGGAACCTGGACTTGTGCATCCCCAAGGCTGTGTGAGAGACTCTGATAAAATGTCTTACTATTGACAGATATCCCTTGTTGATTCTGTTTCCCTAGAGAACCTGAGTAATACATATGGCTACCAAATGCTTTCTCCCATGGGGTAGGCTGTCTTTTCACTTTCTTGATAAACTCCTTTGAGGTGCAAAAGTTTTAATTTTAAGGAGGTCCCATTTATCTATTTTTTTCTTTTGTAGCTCGTCTTTGGGTGTGAAGTTCACGAAGTCATTTCCTATTACAAGGTCCTGTAGATGCTTCCCCACATTGTCTTCCAAGGTCTTTATGGTCTTGGCTCTTATATTTAGATCTTTGTTCCATCTTGAGTTGATTTTTGTGTAAGGTGTGAGATGGTGCTCCTCTCTCATTCTATTGCATGTGGATGTCCAGTTCTCCAGGCACCATTTGTTGAAGGGCCATTCTCTCCCAGTTGAGAGGATTTTCAGGCCTTGTCAAATATCAGATGACTGTATATGCGAGGATCAATATCCAAATTCTCAATTCAGTTCCATTTGTCACTATGTCTATCCTTGTGCCAATACCATGCTGTGTTTTCTCTATTTTTAAAAAATGTTACATTCGAAAAATATAAGAGGTCACCCTATACCCCCTACCCCCCTCACCCCACTCTTCCCACATTGACAGCCTCTTTCATCATTATGGGGCATTCATTGCATTTGATGAATACATTTTGGAGCACTGCTGCTCCACATGGATAATGGTTTACATTGTAGTTTACACTCTCCCCCAATCCACTCAGTGGGCCATGGCAGGACATACAGTGTCCAACCTCTGTTTCTGCAGTACTACCCAGGACAACTCCAAGTCCTGAAAATGCCCCCACATCATATCTCTTCTTTCCTCTCCCTACCCTAAGCAGCTACCGTGGCCACATTCTCCATATCAATGCTACAGTTTCTTCCATTACTAATCACAATAGTTCCATAGTAGAATAACAGTAAATCTACTCTAATCCATACTCTATTCCTCCATCCTATGGATCCTGGTATGGTTATGTCCACTCCCCCTCTATATCAAGAGGGGGCTTAGATTCCACATGGATGATGGATGCAATTCTCCTGCTTGCAGTAGTAGACACTCTTGGCTCCCTGGTGTGGTGGTTGACGATCTTCACCTCCCTATTAGCTGGCCAGAAATTTATCTGGAAGGAAAAGAGGCCCCGAATAGACAAAGACATATTGAAAAAGAAAAATGAAATTGGAGGAACCACACTACCTGACTTTTGCTTTTTAGTATATTTGAAAGTCAGGTAGTGTGATTCTTCCAACTTCATTTTTCTTTTTCAATATATCTTTGGCTATTCGGGGCCTCTTTCCCTTCCAAATAAATTTCATAGTTAGTTTTTCCAATTCAGTAAAAAATGCTTTGTTGAGTTTTTATTGGGATTGCATTAAACCTGTAGATCAGTTTCAGCAGGATAGACATCTTAATGATATTTAGTTTTCCTATCCATGAACAGGGGATATTTTTCCATTTATTTAAATCTTCTTTGACTTGCTTTAACAGTGTTGTGTAGTTTTCTATGCATAGAATTTTACATCTTTAGTTAAATTTATTCCTAGGTATTTGATTTTTTAATTTACTATTGTAAATGGTATTTTTCTTGATTTCCTCTTCAGATTGCTCATTATTGGTGTACACAAATGCTATTAATTTTTGCACATTGATCTTATAACCTGTGACTTTACTGAACTCATTTATAAGTTCTAGAATCTTTGTTGTGGATTTCTCAGGGCTTTCTACGTATAAGATCGTGTCATCAGCAAATAGTGAAATTTTGACTCTTCCTTCCCAATTTGGATGCCTTTTATATCTGTTTCTTGCCTCAGAACTTGAGCAAGTACTTCTAACACAATGTTAAACAGCAAGTGTGATAGTGGGCATCCTTGTCTTGTTCCTGATCTTAGAGGAAAATATTTTAGGATTTCACCCTTGTAAATGATGTTAGCTGTGGGCTTTTCATATATACCCTTGATAATGTTCAGAAGGTTTCCTTCTCTTCCTATCTTTTACAATGTTTTTTATCAGGAAAGGGTGCTGTATTTTGTCAAATGCTTTTTCTGCATCTATAGAGATGATCATGTGGTTTTTTTCTTTCAGTCTGTTTATGGTATATCACATTCACTGATTTTCTCATGTTGAACCATCCTTACATACCAGGGGTGAAGCCCACTTTGTCATGGTGTATTTAATGTCTTTTTTAGTTAAAGTTTTGTGTAGGAAGAGATAAAATGGGGGCATAGGGTTACCTTTGGGTGGGGCTTTGGGGGTTTGACGGGGGCTAGGGATGGGCGGATGGGTAATATTGCCCAAGAAATTGGGGGAGGGTGGGGCAACATACAAACATAGGAGATTGTCAGATGTTGGTTGAGAGTATAATGCTGAGAAAACCTTTTCAAAATATAATTAGGAAAGTTACCTGTTTAAGATACTCAAAGGGGATAATCTGACGCAGGACAGACTCCTAGGGAATATGTGAATGCTCATGTTGCCAGAGTGGGTTATACCATTGGGTGGAGACCCATATAATGAGAGTGAAGGTAGACCCACATCCTGGGGAGGACTAATGCCATCAAATAGAGGGAACTGGATCTCTCAAGAGAAAGGGTGGCTCCCAAGGCATTAGGGCAGTTGAGCAGGTCAGGCCCTCAACACTGTTGCAAGTATCTGTGAACATGGCTCCTCAAAAAATGAAGATTGACTGTCACTGTGGGCCCCAAGGGGAGGGGGAAATAGATATTGAATAGATGGAACCAAAGTAAATGTGAGGGCAAAAGAAGTGTTTCACAAGAGTACACAAGGATGGATATAAAACATGTAATATTACACCAAAAACATATAGGGGATGACAGACTAATAATGTAAACCATAATGTAAAACATAGGATAACTAAAAAATTTAGAAAACAGTATAGCCTAAAGTATAAACCACAATGTAAACACAAATGTTACCTTGTTTGAAAGCTATTGTCTCAATATCTATACATCAGTTTCAGTAAATATGATATGAATAAGTTAAAAGATTATCGCTGTAGAAGGGAAAAGGTTTTATAATGGATATGTGGGAGTACTGTATATTGTATATATGAATTACTGTGATCTGGGGCTCTTGTGAAGAGAAGCTCAATAATTAGGAAAAAAGAAAAGAAAAAGATAGGATGTAGAATTTTTCTAAATCAATATGTATTCTATATCTAACCTTTAAACTCATTGCTATATTCCATTTTTCTAGTAAGGGAACCTGACATTATATTGGGCTTCACTTATCAGGAAGTTTTGGATCACAGAGTGGTTCAACAATGGCAGTGGAGGAATACTGGTATGGGATGTTATTGACAGGGGTCATATGGTTGACAGGGAGTTATACAGGGCATGTGTCCAGGGTGCATGGAAATGTTTGGATATACTCATAGTAGAAACAATTAAAAACAACAGCTGGGGGGTACTGGGTTCCTGGCCGGGGGGGGGGGGGGGCTCTGTCATGGTCCCTAGGGGACCAGCGGTAGTCCCCCAGGTCCTTCCAGGCAAGGACCAGGAAGGAATGAGGGTCCAATAGTGATCCCCTGATACTAATGACTATGCTTGTGAGCCTATACACCTGAAATAAGAACAAGGCCTAGAGCAGCACTGTGCCTAAGAGTTCCCTCCTGATAGCCTCCCTGTTACTCAAATGTGGCCAGTCTCGAAGCCAAACTCAGCATGTAAATGCAATGCCTTCCCCTCAGCGTGGGACATGACACCCAGGGATGAGCCTCCCTGGCACCAAGGGATCACTGCCAAGTGCCAGCTGATGATGTAACTAGAAAAGGAAAATGACCTTGAATTAAAGGTTCAACATGGACCAGCAGAATATCCCTGTCTACATATAATAACAGGAGTTAAAAATGCTGTTTGATGTAAAGTAAGGGGGAAATGGAAAGGACAAATGAGTTTATATGGCTATGAGTCTCTAAAAAAGAGTCTGGAGGTTGTCAGAAGGATTGCCCTTATGCACACCTGAGCAGAGTCCCAGAGATAGATAAAGTAGATACAACCCCAGGTATTGGTTCTTTTGAGGGCTAAAGAGACCCACAGGTTCTATGGTCATGGCAGATGGAGTTCACTGCCATGTCAGTTGGCCCTTCTTTGGAGCTGGTGTTTCTGCTTGATGGAGCTGGACTCAGATGTGATCTCTTTTCACAAGGCTTTCATGCTACTTTACCGGAATTGTAGTTGGTGCTGGGGTTTAAGATATATCTAGGGGATTTGAATCTCTGGACTGACAATATGATAGCCAGGCCCTGAGCCTCAAGAGACTTCAGCTCCTACACTCTGATTTATTGGACTTACCCCGCTCAGCTAACATGGAGTTGAAGAATGTCAACCACCACACCACGGAGCCTAGAGTGCCTACAACTGAAAGCAGGAGGATTGCATCCAGTATCCATGTGGAATCTAAGCCCCCTCTTGACATAGATGTGGAATGGACACAACCAAGCCAACATCCACAGGAAGGAGGAATACAGTAAGGATTAGAGTGGACTTGATGATATTCTATTCATGAACTATTGTGGTTAATAATCGAGAAAATGTGACATTGGTGTGGAAAAAGTGGCCATGGTGGCTGCTGGGTGCGGGGAATGGGAGGAAGAGAAGAGATGTGGAGGCATTCTCAGGACTTGGAGTTGTCCTGGGTGGTGCTGCAGGGACAATTGCCGGACATTGTATGTCCTCCCATGGCCCACTGGATGGAACATTGGAGAATGTGGGCTATGGTGTGGACCACAGGCCATGGGGTGCAGTGATGCCCAGAGATGTACTCACCAGATGCAATGGATGTGTCATGATGATGGGGGAGAGTGTTATTGTGGGGGGAGTGGTGGGGTAGGGGCGGTGGGGGTGAATGGGGACCTCATATTTTTTGTATGTAATATTTTTTAAAAAATGAATAAATAAAATTAAAAAAATAGTTTTGTGTAATGCCCTCTATTATTATTTTGATATCATCAGAGAACATTTCCCATATAACTTCTGACTTTTGCAAGTTTTGAACTGTGGTTTACTTCTATATGTGCCATAATAAATAATTTCTTTTTTGAAATATTTCCTAAGCAATTAAAATGAATTAATTGCTTCTTAATTATATTGTTCAGAGCTTTTATAGTCTAATTTGTGAATTTTTTCTTATCAAATGCAGAGATATATGGGTAGTAGTCTCCCATAATATTGTCTCTGTATACTTTCCTTCATCTTTTTATTCTTTGCTTTATGTATTGCATAGGAATGCTATTAGATAAACTGTCATGACATATAAGATTCCATCACTCAATTGAACACCTACTTTTTGCTAATATTTGGGCTTGCATTCATTTATTATCTAATATTACTGAGGGATTTCAATTTCTCCTAGTTTATGTTTTATTTACCTATTAATTTTTACAGTTAAAATATTAATGGTATTTTGATTTAGGTGTATCCTAAAAACAGGTATTTTTCCACAATCTGAGCAAATTTTCCCATTAATCTGTAAGTATTGTCTGTTCAAAATTTTAAACCAATATTTTAATTTGTAAAAAATAAAATACATTTATGTGTGTACACAATAGTAGAAAGAGTTTATGTAGCATTTAAAACATTAATTAAAAATGAATACCTATATAAGTTGCCCCTCAGCTTAACACCCCTTATATTACCTGTGCCACAGTTGCATCACCCTCCTCTACACTGGAAAACTATTACTTTCATGAATTGTATGCTAATTATTTCCTTGTTTTTCTTTAGATTTTTAATCCTAAGAATGGATCCTAAACAAAATTTTCCTTAATTTTATCTACTTTGAACTTTAAATGGAATAGTTCTCCCATTATCATTCTGTGGTTTGACCCTGTCGCTTAATATTATTTTATTAAATTCATCTATGTTGATGGACATAAAGCATTTTCACTGCTATAGAGTATTTCTTTGTGTAAATGTGCTGTATTTATACATTTGATTGTTGATAGACATTTAGATTGTTTCCGTTTTTATTTTCCTATTAAAAATAGTGTTCAGCCTAGATGGAATAATGGATAATAGATGCCCAATTTATCTGCCAGCCTGCAGAAAGGAAAAAATAAACAGACACAATATATGAAAAAACAATTTTCAAGATACTGGAAATTAGGCATTGGGAAAAAGGACAGTCATTCCTGAGAGAAAAGAGACAAGTTAGGTGAGTTCAAAATGGCCCCAGTTCATCAGCTTGAGAGGGAGGGAGACTCAGGTGGAGCCTGGGGAGAGGGGGTTCTGAACTGAGGAGGTAAAGCTAGAAGTCTGGGGAGACGACATTGTCTAGATTTCACAGAGGAGAGGACCAGAGAGGAGAAAGCTGCACAGAGAGAGAAACGCTGAGATTTATAGAAGGACCCCCCCCACTCCCAAGTATTCAGCAGATCAGTGAATACTGTCAAAAACTACCCAAAGCCAGGGAAGAACTTTATTAAGAATTAAGGGAACCATAGCAAGTACTCACACAGTGATGGAGCGAGGGTTTGTCAGACTGGAAATTTTCATAATTCACAAAGCATTGGGTAGAGTGCTTGGAAGAGTCTTGCCTCAGTAGTGGGAATTAAGTAGCTCAGGATTACATGCTACTCTGGTCTTGCCTAACAAGTCTCAAAGATGGACCCAAAGGTTCAAACTGTTTCCAAGTAAGTTACAATTCCAGACCAAATCTCAAGAATATTTATAGGAATACAAAAATATACAGCACCCAACAAGGTAAAATCACTATGTTTGGCATCCAAACAAAAATACCTGCATATGCAAAATGTAGAAAGGTATGATACATAATGAGAAGAGATGTCATTTGGTAATCAAAACAATTTTTAAAAGAACGAAGTGGAAAGGATAACACTATCTGATTTCAAGACTTAATATGAAATTAAAGCATTCAATATGAGATGGCGTCAGCCTTGTGCAAACACATAGATGAAGCAGAAAGAAATCCCTGGCATAAAGATAGCGAATAGGTAAAAGAAATAAACACATATATGTAGGCAACTATATTTTCAAAACAAATATGCAAAGGCAATTTAGTGGATTGATCTAAAATGATAAGACATATAAATAAACATGGAAGAAAATATTGATGCCTAAGTTAGGCAGATATTTCTTAGATATAAAACCAAAAGGATTATCCATATAAGAAATATTGATAAAAATTCACCAGAATTACAAAGTTCTGCATTTTGAAATGCAGTCTTAACAAAATGAAGATACAAGACACAGGATGAGAGAAGATATTTGAAAATCATATATCTTATACAGAACTTGAATTTAGAATATCCAAGAACACTCAAAGCTCATTAATAAACAAAGAAGTAATCCACTGAAAATGTACGAAAGATTGGAACAGACACTTCAAGAAATAATATTAATAGATGGAAAATAAGCACATGAAAAGATGCTCAGGTTCATTAGTCATTAGTGAAATATAAATTAAAACCACAATAAGATACTTCCACACATCTATTAGAATTACCAAAATTAAAAAGAATCATCAACAGGTGAATTGATTAATACAGTACATTCATACAAAGGAATTATACTCAGCAACAAAAAGGAATGGACTATTGATGAACACAATAAGATGAATGAATCTTGAAAAATTAAGCTGAGTGAAAGAAGTCTGACTAAAATGAGAGCATTCTGAATGATTCTTATTTATATGAAGTTCTAGAAATGCCATCTGATTTACAGTGGAAAGACAGGAGATCAGTGGTTTCTTAGGAATGGGGCAAGGGGGGGGTGGAGCAAGAAGGCAGGGTTCAAAGGGGCAAAAGGAAACTTCCTGGGTTTTTAGATATGTCCACTATCTTGATTGTGCTGATGGTTTCACAGATACATACATATGACAAGACTTATAAAAGTGTACACATTGACTATATGCATGTTATCAGATGTCAATTATACAACTGTAAAACTGTGAACTATTGGCATTCTTGACTATGTCTTCTTCACCTTTTTAGAGTCTTTTATAAGTCATTTTCCTAACAGTGATTTGTTAAGTTTTCATGCAATTATTATTATGTTTTTAAATACCAGAGATTGAATCAAGGACCTCATATATGGGAAGAAGGCACTCAACCAGTGAGCCATGCTCCCTGCAATTATCTATAACTTCAATGTATTAATTTCCTATTTCTGCTGTAACAAATGACTGCAAAATTTGGCCTAGAGCTGCAGTGAGCCTAAGAGTTACCACCTGAAAGCCTCCATGTTGCTCAAATGTGGCTTCTCTCTAAGCCACACTCAGCATGTAAATGCATTACCTTCCTCCCAGCGTGGGAAATGACTCCCAGGGATAAGCCTCCCTGACACCAAGGGATTACAACCAAGCACTGGCTGGTGATGCAACTAGAAAAAGATCTTGAATAAAAGGGGTACATGGTAAAGATGAATGAGTTTATATGGCTAAGAGACTTCAAAATGAGTTGGGAGGTCATCAGAGGGGTTGTCCTTGTGCACATATCAGAAGGAACTCAGAGACAGCCAAAGTAGATACAATCCCAGGTAATGGTGCTCCTGAGGGCTACAGAGACACCCAGGTCCTATGGTCATGGCATATAACTCTGGAGATCAGTGCCTAGCCAGTGGGCCCTACTTTGGAATTTGTGCTCCTGAGTGTGATGGAGTTGGACTCAGATGTGACTTCTCTACACATGACTCTTCTGTCACTTTTATTGAACCTATGGTTGGTGCTGGGATTAGTGTATGCTTGGGAGTCTTGAATCTCTGGACTGTCTATGTGCCAGCTTGGCCTTGAGCCTCAGCAGAATTGCAAAACCTACTGTCCAGTTCATTGGATTTACCCTGGTCTGCTAACAAGGAGGTACGGATGGTCAACCATCACACCAAGAAAATGAGAGTCTACAACTGCAAGCAGGAGAATCCCATCCATCAACCATGTGGGATCTAAATCCCCTCCCAATTTAGAGGTGGAATGGGCATCACCATCCCAAGATCCTCAGGATGGAGGAATAAAATATCGATTAGAGTAGACTTACTGGTATTCTACTGCACAGAATTATTGTGACTCTAGCGATTGAAGAAACGGTATCATTCATGTGGAGACAGTGGCATGGGAGTTGCTGAGGGCAGGGAGAGGGAATAAAAGGTATGACATGGGGACATTTTTGGGACTTGGAGTTGTCCTGAATGATATTGCAGGATATATAACGTCCTGCATAACATGCTTAATGGACTGGGAGAGAGTGTAAACTACAACATAAACTATAATCCATGCTGTGTAGAAGTGCTCCAAAATGTATTCATCAAATGCAAGAATATACCACACTAATAAAAGAAGTTGTTGATGTGGGAGGAATTGGGGGACGTGGGGAATGGGGAATATGGGAACCTCTTACATTTTTTAATGTAACATTTTGTGTGATCGATGTATCTTTTAAAAAAAGATAAATAAAAAAATTTTTAAAAAGCACAAAAACATTACTGTACTATCTTACTGTTCAAGTCCAAAACGACTCTTCCTGGGTTACAAAATTAAGGTATTGGCTGGGCTGTGCTCCTTTCCAGAGGCTCGAGGACTGAATCAGTTTAGTCGCTTACTCCAGGTTCAGAGTCCATCCACATTCTTCAGCCGGTGGTCCCTCCCATCTTCAAAGCCAGTGATGGACAGTGGCATCACCTCACTCTAACCCTGGGTCTTCCGCTTCTCTCTTCCACATTTCAGTACCCTGTGATTACTTTGAATATACCTGTATAACCCATGGTAATCTCCATCTATTAAGGCCAGCTGATTAGCAACCTGGATGACTAGGTTATCTTCATTCTCCTTTGCCACATAGCATAACCCACTCACAGATTCTAGGGATGGCACTGGCTATTATTTTGTCTGCCACACTCTATTAAGGAGTGACAAGCACTTTCCCATACTAATGTTCTCAATTTTCATTTGTTGTAGCAGTGAGTGAGAGTTCCCATTTCCCCATTATTTTGGACAGGTTATTTTATTGATCAATTTATAGAATGTGACATGATATCTCATTTCAGATTTCATCTGCCTTTCCCTGACAAATTAGAAAGAATATATTTCAAAGAATTTGTTTATTCATTTTTTTTCTATTGAGTATACGCATGAAAATATTTTTACTAATTGTGACTTGTCTTCCAGCAACTTTATACTTTTTAATGAGCACAAAAATTTTAGTTTCAATGTTGACAACTTTATCAATTTTGTGATTTCTGTATCTTAAGAAATCTTTTTCATACCTCTAAGTAATGAGGTATTTTCTAATTTTGTTTCTAAATCATTCAGCTTTGTACCTTTCACATTTAAGACTTTATCTGTCAGATATGGATTTTATGTGCAGAGCGTGGTAGGGATTCAATTTTATTTACATTCCAGATTCATATTGTAACCTGTGCATTGAATATACAAATAATATTTGATATAACTGGTATCTTTCTGATATAGAGTCTTCCTATCAATAACATGATATATCTGGCCACATATTGAGTTTTATCTTATGGTTTTAAAGGAAGTGTTTCTACATTCCTGCATGTGCACATATTCTCCATGCCTTATTTATTGACTTTTAATTTTTTGTTGTCTTTGTTACTACTGTAAGCGTAATAAGTTAAAACCACACTATCCTATGTAAATATTGACAGTTACTTCACTTCCACTTACCTCCCTCTCTTTCTTCTTCTAATTGAGAGCATGGACAGTGCTGCCAGAGTCTCCAGTGCTGTGCCCACTAGATTGCCCTAATGGTAATTGCTAGTCTATGATATGATGGCTACATAGTAATCCATATATTATATAGGTAGTGCATGCCACCATGTGGGATGTGTGCATTGGCATTCTGTCAATGCTCTTTACTGGGCAGAGGAAAGGAACATATATGCTTGGTTGGCTGAAAATCTCTATCATGCATGGATATTGGATTTTTCTAAGGATGTTTTTGTGACTATGGAGATGAAGAAAAGCTATTCTTATTTCATTTATTAATGTGATTTATTAATGCAGTGAATTTATATGGCAGTAGTTTTTATCCCTCCAATATCACACCAACCTCACATTTCTATGATAAAGCTAACATAGTCATAATGCACTTCTTTCTTTATACACTATTGTATTCATTTGTGAAGAGTAGTTTTTTTTACAAAGTTGTCACTGGTTTGAATGATGGTGTTTAGCCTGTAGCTTTCTTTCCTTATAGAGACATTTTTGGGTTGGGTACAAGATTAGGAAAACCTTGTGAAATTAATTTGGGAATGTTCCCTCTTTTTAGTCCTGAAAGAGAGTGTGATAAAATTTGAATTATCTGTGCATTGATTCTTTGGTATTTATTTATATATTTATTATGTGATTATATGATATATAATTAAATATATAACTACCTCTAACTACCTATATAATATGACATATTATGTAGCCATCATATAACATATACCATTAATATATGATATTTCATATACTATTATATAATTATAAGATGCATAATATAAAATATATATTAGGTACATGCACATAAGCACAAACATTTGTTCATGTCATTTTATTTTCATTGTATAGTCCTACACAATTATTTACAGCATTATCCTTTCAATTTTATACCTTTTATTCAGTTTTCAAGAATGTCAGTTTTTTTTGATTGCTCCTAGTGTGGATTTAATTGTTCTATTTTTTTTCCTTGGTCATTTTTTTTCTTGGTTCATTACAGCTTATCTTTCCTGTTGCCTTATTCTTTGTTCATAGTATCCGGTTCCTTTTTCATAAAAAGTACACCTTTCTCAGTTTTCTAGAAGTAACAAATATTATACCAAAAACTTCTCTTGGCCTTTTGTGACTCATTCCAGACCCACAGGCTCCTTTCCAATCGCCTGATAAAGCCCTCTTTTCCTTGTACTGCAGCATTTCACCATCGGCTCCTTGCTCTTTTGTTCTTCTTCTCTAGTCCTTGAATTTGACAACATCTGTCAAGATTTCTTAGTATTTCTTCCTGGTGATATCTCACATTACTTTGTTTTGGGAATCAAAATGTTCTGCACCCACACACGTGGCTGGTGATACTACTCCAAGAAATTCTCACCCAGGAAGATGAAATTACAGATAAGTACACTTTTATTTCAGGAAGTTCCCCTAAATCTCTATTTCACGCTTTGACTGCTCAGCTTATGCTCAGTAAAGTAAGTATTCCAGCTGGGACACCAGGTGTCTCGTCCAACAAGGGGCCCTCAAGACTGCTGGGAAACACATGCCTCACCATGTCTGAATCGTGCTGAACTGTTATGCCAGGGACATGGTCCAGTTCTAATCCTGCCCCTACATTTCCAGGAGGATTTTATTCCAGACCCCCAAACCTATGCCTACTTTGGCCCCTGCCCTTGGAAGAGCCCTGAGACAAGGTCAAAGTGGCAGTCTAGTCTACCGCCATGTGTGATGAGCCTGGCTGGCCTTTATCAGCAGGCTATTTTGGAGGTCCTTTGGGGCACTTTGAGGAAGCCAGCAGTCAGTGGTTAATAAACCGGTCAACTGCTCATGTCCACTTTCCCTCAGGGTGGATGCTTCATGAAAGTGGGGCCTCCTCTCTTCTCACGGGGCACCCCTCTTCTGGAAGAGTGCTTCAGCATAGTGGATGCTCAGTATTGACAAATGGATGAAACAGCACTAAGCAATGCACCATGCTTAAGCTTGCAAAAAGGCTTATCAATCTAACTTTGTCTGCTTAAATTGTTGTGACATCTCCCAAATCATGGCATTAGACTGTCAAACTGCTTTGATTGCTTTTTTAAAAAAACACTTGAGTTATGCAATTTTTTCTGCCTTCATAAATATTCTGGGAAGAATTTAGAAAAAGACACAGCGAGGATTCCTGGACGTTTGCCATTTTGACACAGAGTCCACTCTTATTTTATCTCATTCCTGTCTTTTGAAGAATCTGGAGTCCCTAAAACTAAGGCCAGAGCTCAGGCAGTTGACATGGCTGCAAACATGAACGGGCATGGGTCTGCTGTGAACCGGCAGGAGTCTCAGACTCCCTGTGCTTCTGTGAGCCGAGAAAGGCTCGGTGAGGCTCAGAGTCCCCACCCCGCCAGCCCTTAATTATTCACAAGAGGAGAGCCAGATTTGTCAGGAACTTGGCTAATTCACCACCTCAGGATTAAATCTGTGATATCCCCAAACAACCGCGGATGCCCAGACACTTTAGGAAGATGCTGGGGTGTCATGTTCAGAGATGGGGAGAGAAAATGCCAGGCACTGCGTGACGTGCCTGCAAACACAGGGGAAGGCATGGGCATTCTGAAGTTGGAGGGCCGTTTGTGCCTCTGCCAGTTCTGGAAGGGAGGGAAGCCCCCGGGGAGGAGCAGCGGAGGAAGTAACCGCCGGGCACCCCGGGCCACCTCCTGCCCCCATTTCTCCCCTGAAGCAGGAAAGGGCTCTGATTGGGGACTGCTATGATGAGCTGGGGTGTCCCAATTCTCGCTGCACCCCTGAAAAGGTCTCAAGAGCCTGCCTCTGAGCGATGGACTGAACCCCGAGGTGCGCCGCGCTCCACGACGGGGTCCGTGGACTGCCGGGGCTGTGGGCAGGTGCAGCTGTCCGCCCAGGTGGGCTGCACGCAGGCACCGCACCTGCAGTTGCTGCAGGACCACGGGGACGAGTAAGCCTCTAGGAAGCTCTGAACGGGCCGGGCCTTACGCTGGCCTCCCCGGGTGCTCTTTCCTGGGGAGCAGAAACCCTGCTGGGGGCGGCAGGGAGGGTGCTGTTTCTTGCTGTTAATACTGATGACGTAAAGAGGAGGGAGGCCTGGGATCAGGGCTGACATCTGCTTCTTTGTGGTTTCTTCTGTTTTCCCAGGTTCCTTATAGAAAGATGCCTATAGCAACCAGAAAAAAATACAAAAATAAAACTGAAAACAGTCCATACAATTTCGACCACACTTTAAAGCACTGCCATACAGACCTTTCATTAGAGAATAGGGTATTTATCTAGTTACATTGTTGAAATTCGGTAGCTTTGGTGATATGTTGACTTTCCTATGCTTGTTTGCATGAAGCTGTATAATAATGTTGCAATAATTGAAGATAAGATACATATATGCAACAAAGGCCTTCAGATCATTTATTTTCCCAGTAATTAATGACTAGTGAAATCAAAATACATTTCCCCTTAGGTCAAAGCCAGTGGCAGTTATTTTAAGAGGCTAAAAGGTGGTTTCTATTAACTGGCCATGGACGGGAATTATCAAAGGGCAAAATAGAGTTATGTCATAAATCAGCAGAGACGAAATTAAGCACATCTGTTTGCTTTATATTAACAATAAATATTTTTAAATTTCCTTGATGTTCTTGTTGTTTGAAATGGTGGTGTTTGATTGCCTTCCTCTCCTCGAAACTTGTACACAAAATGCTTTTTGTGGACGCCACGCCCTTGCCCAGTGCAGAGTTGTGGATTCAGAAATTCATTCAGTAATTGAGTCCTCACTGGGTGCAGGACTCCAGGTCCCGCACGCAGCACAGCCAGCAAGGGCTTTATTCCCATGCAGATTGCAATTTAGCAGAAGGGACACATTTTAAATATTCATTGCCATTAATTATAAATGGTCACAAATATCAAGTTAATTTTGTAATCAGTGGTGCTGAAGTGCTGAAGAGAATGCTGGGGGATAACAGCGGCCTCGGAGGAGAGCTGCCCTCAGCCCTTTCCTCCTCTTGCCCACACCTTGACCGTGGCGGCCACGCCGCCTGCCTGCCCTGGGCCCCCGCCTGAGCTGCTCGGCAGCACGACGGGCAGAAGCCCCCTGCGGAACCCGAAACCCTCGGGGAAGACACCCTGCCTCTTCGCCAGGGTCTCTTGGAAAGCTCCTTCTCGGGATGCCCCATTGCAAAACGTGGCTGTCCTGCTGTGAGAACCCAAAGCCACGTGTAGAGGCCACGTGTGCGAGTGCCCCAGGGGACAGCCCCAGTGGACCCCCAGAGCAGCAGCCAGCGTCCGTGGTCAGGCATGGGAATGCGCCGTTTGGATGTCCAGCCCAGCTGAGCCTTCAGTGGACTCCGTCCCCCGCTGCCACCTGACCACAACTCCTAGAACCACCTGGCTGAGCGGTCACCCTCAGCAAGGTGGCGAAGAGCGGGGCAAACTCTGCAGAGCAGGAGATTCCTTGCACGTGGCAGCTCACCTGGTCCTGCTTGTTGTGGTGGCTGCTTGGGAAAGCAGCACCTGTGGCGACGTTTCAAAGGTGAGGGTGCGTCAGGGGCGTGAAGGAGGAGAGCTGCGGGTGGAGGAGCTGCCCGTGCAAAGGCCCTGAGGCAGGGGAGCTCGGCCGTGCCTGGAGGAAACAGGTTCTGGGTGGCGAAACCAGGTGGGGGAAGACAACCGAGAGGCCGGGGCCGGGCCAGTCACACGGGGCGCGAGGGAGTGGATCGCGCTTTCTGAGGCCGCTCTCAGGAAGACCGCAGACTGCTTCTGGCTTCACAGGGGCTCACTGGCTCACAGTTCTGAGGCTGGAACAAGTCCCAGCTTACGTTTTCAGCAGACTCGCTTTCTCCGGGAGCCCGTGCGTCCTGGGGCCGGCAGCTGGCCGGGGTGGGGGGGGAGCTAGCCTTGGTTCTCGGCCTCCCTCACGTGGCGACGTCTCCTTCTTTCTGCATCTCATGAGCCTCCTGGCATCCAGGTCGAGGCCCGCCTGGTCTCCACACCTCACGTGCTACGAGCGTCTCCACGCGGTGTGGGTGTGCGGCTTCCCACCTGGGGAGGGCGGTGAGGGTCAGGAGCCTGTGTCCTCTGGGGTATGTAATTCACCCTACCCGAGCGCAGGAAAGACAAAAAACAAAACAGAGAGAGCTTCCTAGTGGGGCGTTAGGGGTAGACGTAGGGGCAGGGGTAGCTTTAGGAGAGGTGTGGCTGTACCAGTGGGGGCAGGGGCAGGGCAGGGGTTGGGGCAGGTGCAGGGGCGGGGGCAGGGGCAGGGAGGGGCAGGGCAGGGGCAGGGGTGGAGGCAGGAGGGGCAGGGCAGGGTGGGGACAGGGGTAGAGCAGGGGCACGGGCAGGGGCAGGGGTGGGGCAGGGGGCAGGGGTAGGTGCAGGGGCAGAGGTGGGGGCAGGGGCAGGGAGGGGCGGGGCAGGGAGGGGCAGGGAGATGGGCAGGGGCAGGGAGGGGCAGGGCAGGAGCTGGGCAGTCTGGGCAGGGTGGAGGCGCACAGTGCGCTAGGTCTGGCCGAGCGTGGCTTGGGGAGGCCGGGGCCCTGGGAGCAGGCTTCTGCCAGCAGCTCGGCTGAATAAGGGCTATTTGCAGAGTGGAGCTCCCAGAAGGGCTCCAGACAAACATTTCAAGACTCTGAACCCTTTCATTTACTCTTGTTGGCAAATATGACATTCTGACTTAATATGTCTAAGCCATCACCAGTGAGGTGATCAGTCCTGAGCTACCTGAGGGTATTAATGAGAATTCTTTGAATTTAAGTAGCATCTTTCCCCCCCACCCTTCCACATATCCATGAATCTAAGTATTGATCCAGTTAGAAGGGGACCCGTGCCTCACCCGCTCTGGCTAAGACAGCCGGGGCCTGCGGGTGTGAGGGGGGCAGGGCCCGCCGCCCCTGCCCGCGTCCCACCAGCCCTGCCGCTGTGGCTGTGATCGTCTGGAGCTCGAGCTGAGGTTCTGGCTTCAGGTGGATCCACACTGCCTGCTCCAGCGTGGTGCGCTCACGAGAGCTTCATGGACGCGAGGCGCGCCTAGCTGGACTCGAGCGCTGCTGTTTCTGTAAATGAGCTCAAGCGCCGTGCACCTTGGATTCCACAGCTCAGACCAGACCTCAAGCAACAAACGCAGCCGTTCAAGTTTATGATCATGCACAAAGAGAGACAGCTTAGGAATACGGCCGGGTCGGAAGTGCTCAAGTGTGAATCCACACGTTCTTTTGGACCGCTCTTTGCATTTAGCAGTGACACTCTATCTCTGCTGACTTACGTTGGCAATGTCCACATGCTACTCTAACCATGAAAGGAAGAGAGAGAGGAAAAGATAGAGAGAGAGAAAGGAGGGTGGGAGGGAGAGGAATAGAGGGAGGTCAAATAACAAGTTGCTTTGTTATTTCCATTTTCTCCATCTCTGAGAATTTATTTGGAATTTCCACTCGGGAGATACTGTGATATTGGAAATTATTTAATGTACTGTGCAGATTCCCGGCTTCTGAGGAGCTCATGTGGAATGTCCTCATTACCCGGCAGCACGCGGCCCTCAGCCAGCGTGGCGAGATGATTGCTCCGCGGTCACCCAGCACAGACGCCGTCATGGATCTTTGAAACGATCCTTCGAGTTTTAATCACATCCTGTGAACAGGATGAAGGTGACACGGTGGCGCAGGACTTCTGTCAGCTTGATGGATTTGCCCGGGGATTGCCTTTGGAGCTGCGTCCAGGGCCGGCGTGGCCCCTGCAGCTCGAGGTCCCGGGGTGCCATGGGCTCCCCACCTGCTTGCCCAGGAGCCCCGGGAGCACCCGAGCCTGGAGGCCAGCGCTCCCCCAGGAGCAAGGCCACCAGAGTGTGGCCCCCACTTCCCAGAAGAAAAAGAGACTTGATGGCATGTGATGAGCGTTAGGTGCCCCGACCGAGACCTGCCGAGCGAGATGATCCTGCAACGGCAGAGGCCAACATCTGCCTTGGATCTGGGGCATCTCCCGTTTATTACCATAGAAGACTCGGGAAGCACGTGGGGAAATTGTTTTTATCTCAGTATCTCTTAAGAAGAGAATGGAGAAGTTTTACCTGATTCAGGAATGTTTAGGTATTTTGGGACATCTTTCAGTCTTCATTCATGACCATTATTTCACTTAGTAAACTTTGAAGGAAACTTAAAAATAATAATAAATACATCAATATAAAATCCAGTCTAATTTCTAGCCTGTGAGCCTATTCTAATCTAACTGCTCATGTTGGCAAAGCTGGTTGAAGTGATTGACTGGAATGAAATTAAATTGAATTTCCAGATTTGTAAGGCTTTGTTGGCTTAAGACACAAGTGTACAGACATAGGTACATATGTGTGTATGTGTATATTTATAATGTATGTAAAGAACTTTAAATGATCAAAACCAGGGGACAATTACAAAGAGTGATACGTTCTACAAAGACATCAAGATACTAACTGATCCAATGCAGATGGACACTTTTGGGGGGAAACAGATGGTACCTATCCTCTTTAAAAGTGCATTTCCTTCCATCCAGCACATTTACTTGCCAGAAACGTGGGCGCATGTGTACAACGTGATGTGGTGCTGTTGCTTGTAAGTGTGAAAACTGCAAACAATGTAACGTCATCAGTAGGAAACTGGTGACGTCGATGCTGTGGCCAGGTTACGAGCACAGCAAGTTAAATGAGCCGAGGGGGAGCCCGCGTTAGAAAAGGCCAAGAATTGTTAAAGGAACCAAGTGTGTCGTGGCACCCACGGATCCCATTTCCTCCCATTTCCATCTGTGCCAGAAGAACGAAATGCAGGCTCTGGGGACACCAACGCTTCTGTCTTCCCCAGAGCAGGCAAAACGGCAACTCTTTCAATTCCAGGAGAGATGAAGGTGCTCAAGTGCCAGGCTGCGTTTTCTTGCCAAACTGCGCCAGCCGGCACGCCGCCCTCCCCACCAGGTGGACCGTCCCTCCCCACTCCCACCCCTACCCTGCCCCAGCCTGCCTTTCAGAGCCCCCTCTGCTCCAGGGCTGCCCCCGTGTACCCACGGCCCCCTTCCTATACCCCCATCTCTCTGCCTTCACCCTAGTCCCCCCTGCACCCTGGCCCCCTCCCTGCACCCCGGCCCCCTCCCTGCACCCCCGGCCCCCTCCCTGTGCCCCCAGCCCCCTCCCTACATCCCGGCCCCCTCCCTGCACCCCGGCCCCCTCCCTGTACCCCCATCCCCTTCTCTGTACCCCCATCCCCTTCCCTGTACTCCCAGTCCCCTCCCTGAACCCCGGCCCCCTCCCTGCACCCTGGCCCCCTCCCTGTGCCCCAGCCCCCTCCCTGCACCCTGGCCCCCTCCCTGCACCCTGGCCCCCTCCCTGCACCCCCGGCCCCCTCCCTGCACCCCCGGCCCCCTCCCTGTGCCCCCAGCCCCCTCCCTACATCCCGGCCCCCTCCCTGCACCCCGGCCCCCTCCCTGTACCCCCATCCCCTTCTCTGTACCCCCATCCCCTTCCCTGTACTCCCAGTCCCCTCCCTGCACCCCGGCCCCCTCCCTGCACCCTGGCCCCCTCCCTGCGCCCCAGCCCCCTCCCTGCACCCTGGCCCCCTCCCTGCACCCCCGGCCCCCTCCCTGCACCCCCGGCCCCCTCCCTGCACCCTGGCCCCCTCCCTGCACCCCCGGCCCCCTCCCTGCACCCTGGCCCCCTCCCTGCACCCCCGGCCCCCTCCCTGCACCCCCGGCCCCCTCCCTGCACCCCGGCCCCCTCCCTGCACCCCCGGCCCCCTCCCTGCACCCCGGCCCCCTCCCTGCACCCCGGCCCCCTCCCTGCGCCCCGGCCCCCTCCCTGCACCCCGGCCCCCTCCCTGCGCCCCGGCCCCCTCCCTGCACCCCGGCCCCCTCCCTGCGCCCCGGCCCCCTCCCTGCACCCCGGCCCCCTCCCTGCACCCCCGGCCCCCTCCCTGCACCCTGGCCCTCTCCCTACCCCCAGCCTCCTTCCTTGGCCTCCAGCCTTGGGACCCCGCCCTGGGCTCCCCCTGCCTGGGAAGCCGTGCGGGTGCCTGGCTGCCCCTGACCTGGCTTCCTCACCCTGCTCGGTGTTCTCCCTCGCAGCCCCTCCCTGAGCTGGGCCCCCTCCTGGCCAGCTCTGCCTGATGGAGACCCTCACGCTGCTGCCAAGGTCTGGGTCTGGGCACGTCCCCCTGGGGGCTGCGCCGTCTCAGGTGAAGGGAAGAAGAGGGGGGGTCACGGGGAGGCCGAGGGGCCCTGGCTCTCCGGGTGAGGTGGCCCGAGCTCCTGGAGATGCTGGCGCCACGGCTCTCGCTCTCCCCGCGGCTGCAGAGCCTGGGCTCGCTGCTTCCTCCCAACTGCGCCCTGCTGGGGGCCGGGCCCAGGAGAGCACTGGGGAGACTGAGGCCTGAGGGCTGCCGGGGGCCTACGGAGACCCCAGACCCCTTGTTCCTCACCCTAGACGGGCAGGGGGCCAGGTCCTTGCCTGCAACCTGCCCAGGGCGCAAGCCTCGTCCAGTGCCCACGAGAGTCCACGCAGAGACGCCCGGGTGCAAGGACCCGGCGTCCCGGCATAGCCCGTTTCGATTGAGTGATGTTTCCAGCCGCGCGCCTCATCTTCTCATGCCCGCTGCGGCTTTTTTTTTTTTTTCTGACTTAGTGATTTTTATTTTTATTTATTTATTTTTATTTTCCAAATTCTACTCAATTTATTCATTTTTTTAAAAGATATTACATTAAAAAAATAAGAGGTCCCCATTCGCCCCTACCGCCCCCACCCCACCACTCCCCCAACAGTAACACTCTCCCCATCATCATGACACATCCATTGCATCTGGTGAGTACATCTCCGGGCATCGCTGCACCCCATGTCCCGTGTTCCACACCATAGCCCACACTTTCCCATGTTCCATCCAGTGGGCCATGGGAGGACATACAATGTCCGGCAATTGTCCCTGGGACACCACCCAGGACAACTCCAAGTCCCAAGAATGCCTCCACATCTCATCTCTTCCTCCCATTCCCCACACCCAGCAGCCACCATGGCCACTTTTTCCACATCAATGCCACATTTTCTCAATTATTAACCACGATAGCTCATGAATAGAATATCATTAAGTCCACTCTAATCCTTACTGTATTCCTCCTTCCTGTGGACCTTGGCTTGGTTGTGTCCCTTCCACATCTATGTCAAGAGGAGGCTTAGATTCCACATGGATATTGGATGGAATCCTCCTGCTTTCAGTTGTAGGCACTCTAGGCTCCATGGTGTGGTGGTTGACATTCTTCAACTCCATCTTAGCTGAGTGGAGTAAGTCCAATAAATCAGAGTGTAGGAGCTGAAGTCTCTTGAGGCTCAGGGCCTGGCTATCATATTGTCAGTCCAGAGATTCAGATCCCCTAGATATATCTTAAACCCCAGCACCAACTACAATTCCAGTAAAGTAGCATGAAAGGCTTGTGAAAAGAGATCCCATCTGAGTCTAGCTCCAAAACGCAGAAACACCAGCTCCAAAGAAGGACCAACTGACATGGCAGTGAACCCCATCTGCCATGACCATAGAACCTGTGGGTCTCTTTAGCCCTCAAAAGGACCAATATTTGGGCAGCCACCAGAGCCCAGCCTTGGCGCCATGCCACTTCTGGGCGCCAGCCTGTGGCTCGGCATGTGCTTTGGGTGAAAGTGTGCGTTTTGGGGGGTGGCGGCCACCGTGGTCCCCTTGCTGTGGCCTTTCCTCCCCTCTGGGAGCTTCGCCACTTCTGATCCCTGGGATTCCATCACAGTTGCTTCTTCCTCCTTTTATTTAGAAATTGAACCCTGGGGCATGAGCGTGATGTGCAGGTGGAGTATGGATGTTGCGGTGCGGGGGACTCTACCTGGAGGAGCGGGTGGGACCCCCAAGGGCCACGGGCAGAGCCCTGCACAGTGTCACCTGACGCCTTGGGTGCAATGTGCGGCCCCTGACCTGGGGCTGCCTCCCGGCACATGCACAGGCCCGCTTCCCGCTCCCCGAATCTCAGAGACAGCCTCCAGCAGCCCGGGCTGGCGAGCAGTTCTCCAGCTGAAGTGCAACGCCGCGCAGGCCACCGCCCGTCCAGCGAGTGCACCGGGGTGGGGGCTGCGCGTGGCCAGCAGATCGGGGGGATCCAGGAGGAAGGGGCCGGGGGCCGTGCCCTGGCTGCTCCTTGCTCAGAGCGTGCCTGCGCCGAGATGCGTCTTGGCCCCAGTGCGGACCTCCAGGCGGTGACCGGGCTCCCGGCCCAGCGAGGATCTGGAAGGCGCTGCTGCAGGAGCCGGAGGCGGGAGGGGGCAGCCATGCCAGCGGATGACAGGGTGGCCCACGCCGGCCCCCTGGGCCATTCCAGGCTGGGCTAAATGGCCTGGAGTCCCAGAGGCTGCCCCGCAGGCCAGCCTGGAGGCCGAGGGCAGAGGCCACCAGCAGAAGTGCAGCCCGTGGAGCCCTCCCGCAGGGAGGACGGCGCCACGCTCTGGAAAGCAGACGCCCATGAAATAGTTGCATAAAAACACGCCCTGAGCCAAACACCGCCCCTCCCTTCTGGGGTGAAAGCGCCAGCAGCCCCTTCACCCGCGGGCGCGTGGCCACGTCCTGCTGCCTCCTGAGGTCCCCAGGCTGGAGCGGAAGGCAGGGGAAGACCCTCACCTGCACTGCCCTGCCCGGAGGCCAGCACGCCCCGGGGAGGCTCCCTGGGGACACTGCCTGCCTGGGGGCGGCCCTGTGGGCAGAGTCGCCGCTCTGCATCCTGGGCCTTCGATATGCTCGTGCGGCGTGTTCCCTCCTGCTCCCCAATGACCCACCCCGCCCTGGCCTCTTCGGCCGGATGCTAACATCTGCTCCCAGCACCTCTGCTTCTGGCTGGCTGCAACCCCAAATCCAGGGCCATTTGCCCCAACCTAACCCAGTGCTGCGTGAGCTGAGATGGACGCTGACGTCCACGGGAAGTTCCAGCCTTGCCGCTGAGCCGGGAGCCGCGCAGGCAGAGGCGTCTGGCTGCCGTGCCTTCTCGGGGACTTTGGGGCACGGTGGCTTCGCAGTCTGACTTCTAACCGCGGCGGCTCCTCACCTTAGCATGGGGTCTCCAGCCCCCGAGCCTCGGGGCCAGGGGGCTGGTTACTCCCCCGCAGGCCAGGGCAGGGTGTGGGGGAGGGCGCGCACCCCTCGGGGATTGATTTGCCTGCAGCGCCCGCGTGAAATTCCCAGGGCACAGGGCACCCGCTGGGTGCTGACCGGCCCTGCCTGGCCCCGGCATGAGGCTCTGGCCAACTGCCCGCCGCACCCCGGCCTCTGGGTGGACTTTGGAGCAATGGCGGGAGGGGCTTCCAGCGGGGTGCAGGACCAGGGTCTGGGGTTTCTGGGGGACGGGGAGATTTCTGGGTAAAAAGTCTTTGAGTACTTTTGTGCCCTGTGGCAGTCTGACGGGGAGTTTTGCCTGACTCCCGTGTGGGGTGCCTGAGCTCACCCGCCCCTCCTGCCCCTCTCTCCCCCTCCCCCTCCTCTGTCCCTCTCTTCCTCTTTTCCCCTTCTCCCTCTCTCCCTTCCCCTTTCTGCCTCCCTCTCTCTTCCCTTTCCCCCCTCTCTCCCTCCTCTCTCCCCTCCCCCGTCCTCTCCCTCCCCTTCCCTCCTCCCCCCCCCTTTCTTGATGGCAGCTGGAGAGGCCAAGTCAGGACTGTTCTAACCACCGCTTCTTGGACTTCCTCCGCCGCCAGAGAGGGCGTCAAACTGCTGGAAGGAAGGGGCTGGGCAGCGAGGCGTGTCACCCCTGCGCAGGGCGGCCCGGAGCCCCGGGGAGCCCGAGGCTGGAGGCCCTGCGCGTGTGGTCGTGGGCTCACGCCATGCCCCGTGCCCGTGCTCGCCCCTCTGGCCTCTGCTGCGCAGGCGTCGCGGCCTCGGACGGTGTACGGCGACGGTCCTGCCACGTGCCTGGGGGTGGCTGCAGACGCCCTGGCGAGCCCCCGCCCCCGCCCGCCCCCCTCGGCTCCAGGGTCCTCGGGCCCATCTCCAGGCTCGTGTCCAGCCCACGCCCCGCCCCGCGCTCGCCTCCCATCCTCCTCGTCCTCAGCGGGGCTGGTGTGCCCCTTCCCTGGTGTCCCCGCCCGCTCCGCTTGGAGCCCCCTGGCCTCGCCCCGCCTCGCCACTCAGCCTAAGGTGTCACCCGTCCCCCCACCAGAGGCAGGGTTTCTTCAGTGGAAGTTTCCGGAGGGAAGGGGCCGTTTCCATTTTGTTGGCTGATTTAGCGCAGGTGGCCGCGGGGCCTGCGCGCACAGCGGGCCCCGGGCTTGCCCGAGGAGCCACGAGGCCCGGTTTCCAGCCCCAGAGCAGGGGAAAGGGCCTTTTCCTGAACGGGGGCGACCGCGAAGCCAAACCCCAGGGAGAAGGTGCGTCTCGTCGCAGCCTCCGGGGAGCGCTGGGAGGGGCCAGCCTGCGCGCACAGGTGGAAGGTGTGTCGTGCATTTAGGGTCAGCTTGTGCTTGGGATCTGGCGTTGTTGTGGTACCAAATCACAGACATCGCCCCACGCCACAGCCTCCACAGCCCCCCACAAGCCCCCCACATTAGAAGAAGCGTTCTCACCTGCCCCTGGAGCCCTGCGCAGGGCTGGAGGCGGGGCAGCTCCTGGAGGCGCTTCCTGGCCTCATGCTCTAGATGGCAAGGGTTATTCGGTAGAAGGCCAGGCTCGGGTGGGGGCTCGACGGGTCCCCTCGTGGAAAGAGGGACCTTCCCCCTCGGCAGTGCCGACGTCTCCCTTGCGGGAGCCCCCCCTGCTCCCAGGTGTGTCTGGGGCCCTTGTCTGCTCAGGCAGCTCCTCCTCCCGGGGCCAGCACCCCTCTCCACACTCTGCCCTTAGGGGTTCACGTCCCTGTGTCAGTCCAGGGGAGCGTCCGCCCTCCGCAGCCTGGAAGAGGAGAGGCTGCCCGTAAATACCAGCTGACGTCCAGCACAGCGGGAGCCCCTTCGGCCTTGGACGCTCGGACGCCACCAAACCTTCATGGTGGGTGTGTGGGGAGACGCGTCCTTGACGCCTCGGCTCGCGGCCTCGTCGCCCTCGGTTCTGGTGCCCCAGGTCTGCAGCTGGGCCCAGCACACCCCCGCGCCCCTCCCCAGTGCCTGCCTGCGGCTTTGGCGCTGGCCCCGTCCCCTCCTGGAAGCTCACGGTGGTGGCGGTGGTGGCGGTGGTGGTGGACGTGGCTCCTCCTGCCTCCAGCAACTCCTCTGAGGACATGGACCCCCCTCATGGGGCGTCAGCCTCCTTCCCTCCAACGCCCCGAGGCGCCGTGCCCCCAGGCTGATTCCTCGACCTTCTGCTCCTTTGGGGGACCCTGGCTGTGCCTGGTGTCCGGGTTTTCCCACATCTCAACAGGATTCCCGAATGGAAACTTCCGGGAAGTGCTCTCCGGTCCAGGCTCTTAGCGGCAGGTGCCTGCTTCTCAGAGCGCCTTGAAATGTCTCCTGGGATTGAAATCTGTCTGTCCAAAACTGTTGACCCTTCCCCCAGTGCCTTTTTCTGTATTCCCACGTTCCCACCACACCTCCTGTCACCACTGTCACCTCAGTACTCTGGAATTGCCAGCCATTGTCCCACTTACTTCCTCATTAAATCCTACAAATTTTTTCTACAGGTGTGCTGGTTTGAAACTGTATGGACCCCAGAAAACCATGCTCTTAAAGCGAATCCACTCCTGCGTGTGTGAGCCCGTCGCAAGCAGGGCCTTCTGATGAGCTCGCTGCAGTTAAGGCGTGGCCCAGCGTGGGTCTTAGTCCTCCTCCTCGGGTCCTTTACAAATGGATGAGTATGGAGAGAGAGAGAGCGCGAGCGAGCGCCCTGGAAGGAGAGGCCAGCAGACTCCAGTGTGTGCCTCGCCGTGGACGGAGGAGCCCAGGAGACCAGCCGCTGACGTCCGGGGAGAAAGCATTGCCTGACAGCACCTTGATGTGGACGTTTTTCTTGCCTAGAATCTAAGCATGTGAGCTAATAAATTCCCACTGTTAAAAGCCAACTTAGTTTGCAGTATCTGCTTTCGGCAGCAGAGCAATCCACAACAGGTTTCCAAGCTCGCTCATCTCCCTGCCTCCTCCGGCTGCCCTGGCCAGCACGGCTCCTGCCTGCTCGCCCCTGCCCCACTTCGGCAGACCTCAGCGAGGAAAGTCCATCTCAGGAGTCCCAGGGCGGCCTTGCGCCCTCGTCAACACCGTCCTCGGGCTGTCAAACCCGCCTTCAGGGGGTGGCCTCGTCACCGTCACAGATGCAGACTGCTGTGGCAGCCCCTGCTCCGCCTTGTCAGCGTCCCTGGCCCTCGCCTTGCCCCTCCGTGCTCGGCCAGGGTCTGCCAGAACCAGCTGTCCAGGGACTGGAATCCAGGCCGCCAGGCGCAGCTGCTGGGGTTCCAGGTGAGCCCGGCCCGGGGCCTGGCAATTCCATGTCCAGACGTGCGCCCTCGACAATCTCCTGGGATCTCGTAAAAGGGGACACTGCAAGGAGAAAATAACTGGAAATAAATTAAGTGCCCCTCTATATGGAATGGGTTTTTAAATCATGTTACATTTATGTAGCTAAGTATTCTGCCATGGCAAGTGGCAATGCTTCAGTGTGTGTTCATCAATTGTCACAGACGCACCACACCAATGAAGGATGTTGCTAATGTGGGAAAGTGTGGGAAAGTGTGGGAGGGGGCATATGGGAATCCTCTATATTTTTTATGCAACATTTATGTAATCTAAAGTTTCTTTAAAATAAAAAAAAAGTAACTTGTGAAAAAGTCCTTTGCAATAGTTAAGATGAATTAACAATACCTTCACATACAGCACTAATGTATAGGCACTCTGATGGCAGGTTATTTCTCATCTCATCTCATCATTTTATTCATTTCTGTAATTCCAGGGTCCAAAAAATGCCTGGCACATAGTAGGTGCTTATATCTGTTAGCTTTTGCCGCAAGATGACCCACACCAAACTTGGTTCTTAAAGCAATACCTTTCTCTGGCTCGGGATTCAGCCTGCCCTGGGCTGGCAGGGCTCGCCGTCAGGTGCCTCATTGCAGCTAATCAGCTGTTGATCAGTGGGCAGCTCTGCCTCCTGGCTCTGCTGGCTGGCGGCTGGGGAGGGGTTGACTGGGTCACCTGACCCATCACCAGCAGGCTGGCCCAGGTGCACGCCAACGGCCGCAGAGTTCCAAGAGTAGCCAAGTGGACAAGCCAAGAAGTGCGGGGAATTCCCAAACCTCCACTTGCATTGCATTTGCCAATGTCACTGCCTGTGCAAGCCATCTGGCCGACTCTGATTCAAGGGCTGGAGAAACAGACTCTGTGCACTGGGGTGGGGGTGGGGGGGTTGGGGCCATTTTTGCCATTTACCACTTTGCTCTGTAAGTATTTGTTGTACAAATGATTATATCAACAGGAAAATCATCTCACAAAAATGTTATGTTGAATCAAACAGAGCAAAAATCATGCAAAGTTTAGCATCTGATAACACACGTATTATTTATAGATATGTGCGATAGAAAATAATTTTCAGAAACACACCTTTGGGATGGTTCCCTCTGGGGATGGGAGAGGAGAACAGAACGGAAGAAAGGACAGTTGTGTCAATGGTATTGGTAAGTTTTTCTTTTTGAAAGATCTAAAGCACAAATGTCAAAATGCTGAAGTTTATTAAAGCGTGGTGCTGGCTACATATATACACTTAAAAATGAGTGGTACACATGCACACACGGAAGGAAAAGGGACGCCTGATCAGAGCTCTACCTTCACATGTGCCGGCGCCCGGAGTGGTGGAGGAAGAGCTGGCCTCTCTGCTCTGACCCCTGTGCTCACCGCCACCGCCCTGCTTTCCTGCCGTCCTTCACACAGGCTTTTTCCGGGTGCCCCAGCATTGTTTATGTGTTCTCTCCTCCTGGACGAGCCCACTGCTTCAGGGCTGCTGTGCCCGCTCCTGTCATGTTCCCCCAAAGACAGGCTCAAGTCCACACGCCAGGGCTGCGCCTGGGACCTAAGAAGGGAGCAAGCTGAGGCCGCACTGGGTGAGAGCGGAAGCCCGTCTGCTAGGACTGGAGTCCTGTGAAGAACAGAGCAGGTGGACATGGAAGCCACGGGGAAGGACCAGGAGGGCTGCGGAGCGCCAGGAGCCGGGGCGGCCAGGGAGGCGCCTCGGAGCTCCGCCCTGCCCCCCTGGGTTCCCACGTCTGCCCCCAGACCCTCAAGAGCTCACCCCCAACTCACCCCGCTGAGCCCCGGGTCCCTGTTCTGGGCTCCCGCGCCTGGGGCTGGGGGACGATGACTCATCACACTTCTTGTCGATGCCCCTCTGCCCGAGGTCAGCTGGGCCTCCTGTGGCTTCTGTGTCCCCGCCCAGCGGGGCGTGTGGCCACTCTCCGGAGCTCCCTGCATGGTCGTGGAGTGAAGCGGACGAGGCAGGACCAGCTGAGTGAGTCACACTGTGAACAGTGACTAATGAAGGCTAAATAACTTCACACCAGGAGGCTGTGATAATTAAAAAATAGTAACTAAGAGCCAACGTGTGCTCAGCTGTGGCCCCGCAGCTCTGCGTTCCTCGGGGAGGAGGTGAGGTGACTGGAGGAGGGCAGGGGTTTGATTCCTTGTTGTGCAGGCCACTCAGTTACAAACATAATGCAAAGTGTCAAGTACAATCTCAAAATAAATCTGCTGCGTTTAGACCTGGGACCAAATTTCACGATCTGTAATTGTCAGAATCACTGAGTTTACAGGAATTTCCTGAGACCAGATGCTAATCCGAAAAGGGCTGGAATTACTTGGAGGTATTGTTTCAATTTCTTCCAGTCCAGCTGGAAATCTCCTGTTGATTATAAATAACTGGATGTAATTTCTGATGTGACATCTCATTTCCCAAACAGAAGCAGAACGCTCTCCCTCTCGATCCTTGCCTTGCAGTTGCCCCTCCCCAAAGAAAAAAATTTGCACACAGACAGCCCTGCCCGTGCTTCAGCACGAGCTGCTTCCCTGGGGACGGCCAGGAGCTGCTGCCCATTCAGCGCTGCAGGGGTGCATTTCCACTCCAGCTCCACTCTGGCTCCAGCTTCCTCTCCAGCTCCGCTCAGGCTCATGCCTGCCAAAACATCCTACACCCCAGAGTTAAAGTTCTTAATAACATTTTCCAAAGAACTGCATATATTTTTATGATTCTTCGGTGAGAATATGGTGCGGATTGAATATTGCATTATGAGCCTCTGACTAAGGATTTTGAAAATATGCTTTATGCATGAATATATACAATGGGCATATGTTGCAGTAAAGTTTCACTGTTGTACATGAAGTGTATTATAATAAAAGCTGTAAACTGAGTCCTTAGTGGAGAACTGGAAAAGGAAAAAATGAAATGCTTATAGCCAGAGGGCATGAATTCTCCCTCACGGTCTTCTTTTTGCCATATAAGGCCACTTGCTCTTGCTGGGATCATTACCCATGAGCCAAGGCAGGCAAGGAATAAACGGGTGGGCTGGTTAGACGATGAGTAGAACTCCTCGGAGCCCGATGCCCCTGAGCGGCTCGAGCACAAGCCAACAGCAGTTGCGGATTTGCCCCAGAAATACCTTGGATCAAAATCCTAAAACTGCCCTTTGCAATACTCCTGAAACATTTCCAGGGCAAAAAGGAGGGATTTCAAAAGATAGGCACTTGTACTTTTTCCAGGTGGATTAGCTCAAGCATTAATGGCAGGCACTCAAACTGCAGTGAACACTGACCATTCCATGGCGAGGGCTGAAGCCCCGGGACAGGCTGGAAACTCCCATTAGCAGGGATTTCTCATATCCATTGGCCGTCACACCCACCCCCTAAATTTACACACACCATCTAGGCTTAAATTCCACCCAGGAGGCTTTAACACATCATTAGTTAATTGAAAATCTCTCAATGAAATTGAAGGTTAATTGTGTCCTGTAGTCTTCAGGCTGGAGAGACCAAAGAGGGTCATCACCATTAGACAAGAGCCGTAGGAAAGACAGGACTTGAACTGCCCATTGGCTTGGGGGTCGGACCAGGTGCAGATAGGTGATTCCAGAGGAGGTAAAGGATGGAAGGAAAGGCTGGGAGCTAGGGATGATGACAGCTTGATGAAGGATCCAGAAGACTCTGGGCTGACTGAGTCTTGGAATAAGTTACATACTCTGAAGATGAGAACAGGATAGATGATTAATTTATTTTTTTAAATGAAAGACGAAGGAAAGAAGAGAAAGAGAAGAAAAAGAAGAAGGAAAAGGAAGAGGAAGAGGAGAAGAAGTTGTCCTGATACGCAATGAGGAGGCATCACATTTTTGGGTAAGGACTCCTGTTTCCGTAGAAGATGGTGTAAAAGGGATCAGATGTGTCCTCCGACATGAAAAAAAAAAAATAAACAAAAATATGAAACATGAGGTTTCATAACAATGGACATTAGAGAAAGAGAAATTAGTGATTAATAATAGATGGAAACAAATGAGGTGAGCCCTGCAATTCTCCCAGCGTACTGCCTTAAGGAGAACCAGGTGGAGGCCAGAGAAGGTCAGAGGAGATGGAGCTGAGAATCCTGAGTCCACAGTCAGTGCCCAAGGGAGGAGAGAGCCTCAGAGAGAGAGCGAGCCTGCAGAGGGTCTCCCTCGCATCTGGCTGAGTACTGATGAGCACATGCATGAGGCCATAAGAGGACCAGCTGGTAGAATAGCAGGTAACAGTGCGTGCACCTCACAGGGTTTCTTCCTACCAGCCAGACGTTAAAGCACAAGCAAGATTCACGGGACATTGGGTAGAGCACACAGAAGTGCATCGGAGGGGAAATCATCCACAGACTGAGCTCTGCTTTGATTCTCTTGAACAGTTCTTAAAAGCAAGACCCAAAAAGGATGACCCTGTCTCCAAGGAGGCTACCTACATTCCAGAATAAACCTCAACATATTTTAGGAATACAAAACATTCAGCACCCAGTGTAGTACAATGTCTGGCATCCAATCAAAAATCACCAGGCACACAAAGAAGCAAGGAAATATGATCCATAAGGAGGAGAAAAAATTCAACCAATTGAAAACTATCCCTAAAAGATGTTAGAATTAGTAGAAAAGGACACAGAGAAGATCATTTTCTAATGATACAGGGGTCAATGCACCAAGAGGACATAATCACCTTAAATGTGTTTGTACCTAACAACAGAACGAGCTCTAAAATAATGAAGCAAAGACTGATATAATTGCAAGGGGAAATAGACAAACCCACAATTATAAGAATCACAAGTTTCAATATGCCTCTCTCAAAATTGTTAGAATTACAGGTAGACAATCAGTGAAGATGTAGAAGGTTTAAAAAACACTACCAACTAAATTATTGACCTAATTGACATTTATAGGACACTCCGACATTCAACAGCAGAATGCAAAATTCTTTTCAAGTACATATGGAGCATTTACCAAGACAGCGTATTCTGGGTCATAAAACAAGTCTCAATAAACTTTGAAGGATTCAAGTCATACAAAGTATGTGCTCTGATTATACCCATTTCCTAATAAAAAGCCTCAACAAATTAGCCATAAACAGGAACCTCCTCAATCTGATAGACAACAGATTTGAAACCTGCAACAATCGCCACACTTAATGGTGACAGAGCAAATGCTTTTCTCCTACGACGAGAACAATGGAAGTGCTTTCCTCACTTCTATTCGGCTCTGTACTGGAGGTTTTAGCCAATGTCAAAAGGCAAGAAAAATACATAAAGTGCATCTGGTTTGTAAAGAAAGAAGTAAACTGTCTTTATTCAAAGTCAATAAGTCCATCTGAAAAAAAAAATCTGATGGAATAAACAAAAAAGGTACAAGAATTAATGAGTGAACTAATATGTGAGTTTTAAAAGGCTTCAAAATCCAAACTCAGATATGCAAATCAATTGGTGGTGATGTGGAGGAACTGCTGGTGCAAACGTAAAAGAGTAAAACCGCTTTGGAAACCACTCAGCCGCTACTGAAGATGCTAGAAGTGCACTGACCGCATTACCAGACGTTCCACGCCTAGTATTTACCCGAGAGAAATGCGTGACATGTCGGTATAAAACTCAACAACTTTATTAGTAATAGCCAAAAACTGTAAGCAACCTAAAGGCCCATCAACATGTGATAAACAAGCTTTAGTATATCCGCACAATGCAATAAAATAAGCGAAAAAAAGATTGAGATATTGATACATGCAACAACATGGATGAGTCTCAAAATAGTCAGGCGTGTGAAAACAGACAGACAAAAAGGAGTCACTATGGGATGACTCCATTTCCAGAAAATGCTAGGAGATGCAAATTAATGCATAGTGTCAGAAAGTCATGAGTGGCCACCTTGCCCTTGGAAGGTGGCAGAGAGGGGTGGGGTGGGGAGGAAATAGAGCTGCAGAAGAATTTGGGGGCTATGGAGACATTCTTTCTCTTGACTGTTGATGGTTTCACAGATACATGCATGGGCCAAAACTCAGCCAAACGTGCACTTCAAATACGTTCAGGGTATCGTGTATCAGTTTCACTCCTATAAAGACGTTTAGAAATGTATTTTAAAAATGGAGGAGTGGCTGAAGATAAACGATGTTTAATCTTAGAATTCTACCTTTACAGCCTGGCTCTGGCCGGTTTTAAGGTCCCGGCCAACCTGGCCGTGCGGGCCCCTTGGTCCTCCTCCGCCCTCCCCCCGCGGCTGCACCCCAGCCCTCACGGCTCCCTCGGCTGCCCTCAGGAAGCTCTGGGCTGCTCTCACCCCGCGGCTCCCGCGTTTCCTCGCCTGCGGTTCCCAGAGCCCCGCTTTACAGCTGCCCAGGGACCATCTGGAGAATGCGCAGGTGACGAAACAGTGGCCGCCTGGTGTGACCTTGGGGGTCTCTGGGAAGGGAGTCTTTTGCGTTTAGCTGGTTTTCGTAGCCTGAGCATCTACGCAAAGCTTCGGGCCGTCCTCGGCGTCCCCGGCGTCTGGGTAAACTTTTCCACGTGGACGACTTGGACGCCGGCAGCTGGAAGCCGGACGGACCTGCGTGGCCTGCGCGGCCCCGCACACAGCCGTGCCCGCCGCCCCGCACACAGCCGTGCCCGCCTCCCCGCACACAGCCGTGCCCGCCGCCCCGCACACAGCCGTGCCCGCCTCCCCGCACACAGCCGTGCCTGCCTCCCCGCACGCGCCGCTCGGGCGCTGCCCCCTGAGCCTGGCTCGTGGCTGAATTAACACGTCCACGGCCCCGTCTCGGCTTTTCCCCACCGTGTACAGTCTTTTAAGGAACGTTTCACTGAGCTGAAAACGGGAGGAAAGCTCTTTTTAAACAGAAGGTTATATTACTTGGGTGCTTGCTGGTGATTCCCAGCTTAAAATTAAACAGCTGAGGAATTCACAAAGGAACTGGCTGTGTTTCCATGGCAACCCTGCCTCAGAAAGGCAGACCAAGAACAAGCCGTCCCCAATCTCACTGCAGGCTGGGCTCCCGAAGCCCCCCCGGCTCTGCTGGCGGGGAGGGGGCCAAGGCCTGGACTTGGGGGTTTCCTTTGGGCCAGGAGCGAAGGCCGCCAGCGTCCCCTCTTGAATGCGGCAGGATTGTTCTCTGAGCAGCAATTCTTGGCTGAAACGTCCCTGAAATTCTGTTCCTGAGCGTGTGAGCCTGCCCCGTCACTGCCCGGAGCTGCTCCGTGTGCAGCGGGCCAGGCCGCTCTGCGGACAGCGGCCTCTGTGTCCATGAGGAGGGTCTTGGGGCCCACGGGCACAGCCGTCCTGCGGGGAGCGCGGGAACCGGGGCGGGGGCGGCTCTGCAAATAACGCTGAGGACGGCACAGCCTGGCCCCTCGTTTCCGAGGCGGGAGCCCAGGCCCCAGCGAGGCGCGTGGGCTCTGGGTGGGAATGTGGGTTTGGCGCCACCGGCCCGTCCGCGTTCCTGCTCGCGGCCTCACTTTCCTCGTGGGAAAAGCAAATCGCGTCACTTGAAAGGATTCACATCCAACCTACTATTTCAGAACTTAAATAAAAAATAATCCTCAGGGAATGAAAGAGGCTGAGGGCCCATTAGCTAAACGAAACGGCCGGCCCGCGGACGCGTGTGAGCGCCTGGAAGGAGCTTTGGCAACTGCGTGAGCACGTTGGCAAGCAGGGTGCGGACAAGGGGGCTCTGGAAAACCCGGGGAGGGAGGGGATCCTCGTTAGGAGCGTTCCGTGGGGGCAGGAGAGGAGAGGGGCACCCTGCGTGCTCAGCACAGGGAGGCAACGCGGCTGCGCTCAGGGCAGCGCTGGGGTCGGGAGGCTCCAGCCCGCCTGCGGGGACCTGCACTGACGTCCCCAGGCCTGAAACCCAGCTGTGCGCAGGGCGGCCCCGTGGGGGGCTCTGGGGTGCTGAGCCAAGTGCCAGGCCCGCGCCCCTGCTTCTCCAACTGGGGCAGAGCAAAGGGTTACTTCTACCCCCTTCCGTGAGTGTGTTTGCCGTCAGAGGAGCCGTTTCCCCACGAGCCTCAGAAGCGGGTGGGTCGGGGTTTCCCTAACGAGTGTGCGGAAACCAGGATCGGCTTACAGAGCCTGAGGCGCCAGGCAGAGAGCCCGCGAGGAGAGAAAGCTCAGACTGCACTGGACACGATTTCCAGGGTTTCAAGATTTGAAATTAATCAGCAGAGTCAAGGAAACAGAGCGTGGACCCCAGGTTTTTGATAATTTGTTACACAGCGGTAGAAAATGAAGCCCGCGACAGCAGCTACGTTGTGTAGCTGCGACAGAGAGCCTGTGGCTTGCAGAGACGGAAATATAAGATGCTCACAGCCGAGACCTTTAGCTGAAGAGCCCGAATCCGGCTCGTTCCTGCAAGCCCTGTGTCCCTAGAAACCGGCTCTGAGGAGTCAAGGGCCGATGCTGGGCTCGTGTCAGATTTCGGGGGGCAGGATGAGGCTGCCCCGACATCACAAAAGTAGGAGTTCTCCACTGCAGTCACAACCGCCGCTGCTTTCGGGACGTTTGGCCAGTAAATCGGGGCCAGCATGTTTATTCCAGCCACGGTGCCTCGGGCCGGCTCCCGGGCTGGCGGACTTGAGCGTGTTTCGGTGCACAGCGGGTGCAATCTGTACACCCCTGCAGTGCAAAGCGGCCCGCGCGCCCCGTGCCTGGCGAGTCGGCGGCCGGTCGCGTGTCACTGATTGCTTATTCTGCAGGCTGAGGGGAGTAATTAGAGGACGCCGGCGGCGCCGCGCTGACGGCTGTTAGGTGGCCAGTGAGATGTGAAGGGTAACCTCAAAGTTGGCAGCTCTGATGAGAACCGATCGCTTTCCCTCCCGCCGGGGGTGAGGCTTCGCTTGGCCGCTTCGGCCTCTTGCAGGAGCCGGGAGGCTCGGCCTCCAGCAGCACCCTGCGCAGCTGGCCGAGGGCGACCCTGCGGGACCCGTCGCTGACCGCGTCTCCTCCACCCGCCTCACCACGCAGCCCAGCACCGGCTGCCCAGGGTGCAGCGTCCGGCGTGGAAACGAAAGGTGCTGCGTCGTCATCCAGGCTTAATTGAGGAGGCCCCATCCCTAAAGGGCTTTGTTTTCAAGCATCTTAGTTTCTCCCCAAATCGTCTTCCTGAGCTGAAGGTTAGCGGGCCGGGCAGCCGGGCGGGCAGGACTGTGCGAGCTGTCCCAGCTCCTGCCTGGGACTCTCCAGGCCCCGGGAGGAAGCTGCAGCTCCCAAGGGCCCCTCATGCCTTGTGTCCTATCAGTGGGGCCCCCAGCCCAGGTCAACAGGGCACTGGCCCTCTGGGGCCCTGGTCTGGGGCAGCGCTGGCCACTGCCTGGCTCTGTGAGCTCCGTGACAAGCCGCACTCGGTAGGAGGAGCTGGACACAGCTGAAGCTGCCCACGCAGGGGTGCAACAACTCCTGAAGTAGCCTCCGCCGCCCCTGCTGGGAAGGGCGCACTGTCCACGGGGCCTGGGGGATTCTGAGCTGTTCCAGGGCTGGGGACTGCGGGTGCCAGAGGTGGGCAGGTGAGCCGGGGAGTGGGCCGCCTGTGCTGGGAGCCCGGGCGGCGGTTTCCAGCTTCAGGCACTGGAGCTGGGGCAGCAGGCATGATGCCCAGGGCACCCCCTCAGGAGGCCGCCCTCCCCTAGGGCCCCTGTAGCCCCAGCAGGCACCACGTGCAGGCGATGCCCTTTCCCAGCTCTCCCCCAGGCCCCCGGCTACAGCGAGACCCACCCAGCCAGACTGGCCGCTCCCACTGCTGCCCACCCCTTGGCTGGCCCCGTCCCCCTTCTGCCAGCTCTACCCGCCCCTTCCTGTGAAAGATGACTCTGCTGCTTGGTTTGGGGACCCTTGCCCCCCTGGATGAGCGCACTCTCCCTATTGCCACAGCACCTCGAGTCTCTCCTTTGCTCAGTGTGGGTCTGTTTTGTTCAGCACGGTCTGGGGAGAGCAGATGGCCTCTCGGTGGACAGCTGTGCTTTGGCCCAGGGCATGCCAAGAGCCGGCAGGGCAGGGGGCTCCGAGGAGCTCAGCCAGAGGTGCCGGCGCCGGGCAGCTGGGCCTCCTGGAGGTGGGGGAGTGGGTGGTGGGCCACTGTGAGTTCCAAGGGGCATTTCTGGGGGGCTTTGGCCACCCACTGCCCTTCAGAGACTCCCCGTGGGCTGCAGAGGGTTCTGTGCAGGCACGGGGAGCTTCATAATCATCACCACAGTCTCAGCCTGTTTGTTTTCCTAATTATCTGTCAGGATCACTTTGTCAACCCTTGCCCAATCCATTGGAATTTTGATTGGAAATGAATTAAGCCAATGCGAGGATTTGGAGAGAATTAGCAGCTCCGGTGCTTCGGCTCGGCCTCTGCTTCTGAACCGTGTCGTGTGGTCCCAGTGCGGGAGCCTGCCGTTAATTACTGTTTTCTATTTAGTTATTTACTGGACGACCCCACGCCCCCACAGGCTGCCGTCCACTCCCAGGCCTGCTGAGGCCGTTCTTTGGTGGTGCCCACGTTTCCAGCGGCTACCGGGTCACTCAGGTCTCTGACCCCGGCCACGCCAGACCCCGTCCCGCCACATCGTGCCTCACAGATCCCCACGGGGGTCGTGCGGTCGTGGCAGCGCCCCTGGAGTTTCACCCGCTTGCTCTGTTTTCCCTGTGGCCAGTTCAGGGGAGAGGTCCTGATGCCCCCCTAAATGAGCAGCAGCCCCTTGGAGGACATGCTCACCGGCCTCATGCTCCGGGGTGCTCCAGTGAGCTAGGGCGATCCCCCCACATTCATGCACCACGACAGCCCCTCGCCTCCCAGGTCTCAGGTCAGAACAGAGCCCAGGAGGACCCGACTCCGAGCAGCTGAGCCGGAGGTCTCAGGGCAGCGGGGATGGGTGCAGCGAGCCGGGGACCACCGCATCTGCACTCGAGCCCTGTCGGCCCCCACGGGATGCCTGGCGGGCAGGCCTCTTGCCCTCTCCTGACCACAGGCCCTTACCTGAGCTCCAGGTAAGGCACACCTGGCTCCAGCGTGTCATGGGAACAGAAGCCACTGGTGCTCCAGACCTCACTCCAGCTAGGGGGCCGGGTCAGCATCTGTGCGGGGAGCCAGGAGCCTGTGTGGATGCCCCGAGACGGGAGGGTGCAGCGCCCCAGCCTGGGGGCCACCGAGACCTCCTCACCCGGCTGAGCAAGAGGAGAGCACCGGCGAAGCCCGGCGGAGGGCATCCTCCTCGAGGCAGGGGACAAGGCCGGTGTGAGACCGGTGCAGCCAAGGGGAGCCAGAGGACATGGGACGGCAGGGCGTCACGTGAGACCCCAGGGGGTCCTGGGCAGGAGAAGGACCCTGGGGAAGTTAGGACACGCTGCAGCAGGGAATCAGCTAACGGCCAGGTACCAACCTCAGTCCAGGAGTGCGGCCAAGGACCTCAGCAGAGGCCGTACCGGTGGGGACGGGGCTCCGTGGGAACTCTCCGTGTGCTGGCACCACTTTTCTGCGACTCCAAAACTGTTCTAAACCTGAAAAGCTGATCAAAAATAAAATTAAAAAATGGTCATTGTCTCGAAAGCTCCTGCTGGGAGCCCGTTGGCAGAGGTGCCGGCACTACGTGGTTTAGGGTGAGGGCGCTGCGGTCAGGCCGGAAGGCGTGGGCGCCTCGAGAGAGCCTGCTGATGGGATGAGGCTGTCACCCCCCGGGTGCGTGCACGCTGCCCACTGCCCGAGAAAGGCCCGTGGGCCCGGCAGGGCCAGCAGGCGGGAAGGGGCTGCGGCGCGCTCCCTGACCCTTTGCAGCTGTAGAAGTTCTTCAATGTCCCGGTCTGCCTGGCCCCCGGGGGCTGCTCCGCGTGGCCTGTGAGAAGGAGCCGGCACCCTCGCTGGCGGACCCCACAGAGGAAGCTGAGCTCGAAGGGGCTTGGCAGCGAGACTGCCCAGAAGGGGGGTCCTCATGGGGCGGGGCCTCCCGCCAGGGGTGCAGGCCCGGCCTCTCCCTCCCGTCTCCACCCCGGACAGTTCCGGGCACCTGGATGGGAAGGGACGCGGCCTGGGCCCAGCGGCCGGAACCAGGCCAGGCGGCCCCTCCTTCCTGCAGGGAGGGTTCAGGAGCCGGGTCTGCTGGGGCCCTGGGAGAAGGGGAATTAATTTTTCTGGGCACGTGGGTGACTGCCAAGCACCCCCTTGATTTATGCAGGAGAAAGGAGCAAAAGTGGGCATTTGATGACACACCCACCTCCAAGTCCTTTTGGTCAAAGCCACAAACTTTCACTCCCACTTAAAAAGCTCTTCTTAAGCGTCTTTCCTGTTTTGCCTAAGTTTGAGCTTTTCAAATGTCGCTGTGGCCTGGTCTAAGCCGTGTTTGTCGTCTCGTCGCGGGGTGGCCGCCCTTCGCTGTGGGGGGCTCTCCCGTGCATTGTAGGGTGCTTACCAGAGTCCCTGGCCCCGACCCACGAGGTGCCAGGAGCGCCCCTCCCCAATTTGTGACCAGCAGGACTGTGTCCAGGCAGTCACCAAATGGCCCGTGGGGCACAAGTCACAGAGTCTGGTCACTGACCTCGCGTGTACATTGTGGCCACTAACCAGGAAGTGAAAACGGAAGAAACGGGAAGACACGGGAAAAGGCGGCCATCCCTCGTGACTGCGCGCGCACGTGTGGGCAGGGGGAGGTGGGTGGGGGGCCACGGCCAGGAGGCCAGGATGACACGGAGCCTGCACTAGGCTGGCAGTGGCAGTTTGTCCTTCGTGCCCTGCTAGGACCTGCAGTAAGTCAAATCTAAAAACCTGAAAGAAAATGTCGAAAGAGTGAATTAAATACTTCTCAAACTTCTGGAGGGCCAAGGACATTATAAGGCTAGAAATCATAAAAGAAAGCATAAAAGAAAATGGAAATAATAGCCTCCAGAAAATAAAAAAATTGAAGCCATTTAGAGAAATGGATAAGCAGTAATCTTTGGTGAAGATATCACTGGACAAATTAATGGAGAGTTACGCTGCCTTTGGGTAAACTGGCTTTTAGGCGGGTTGGATTTTGGCTCCTTGACCTGGAGCCCTTGAGGGGTGGCTGGAAGGGCTGCTAGCCAAGCAGGGCGGGGGCTGGGGCCTCGAGGCACATGTGACGGGAAGGTGGACTGGGCAGTGGGTCACTGTCAAAACTGAGCTGAGGGAGCCGAGCTGAGCTGCCAGGTCAAACGTCGTCAGTTAGGACAACAAGCCCAATCAGAAGTATCGGTCAGGGACAGTGATGGCGGAAGCAGGAGTTTACTCCAGAGAAAGCGCCAGCTCCCTGATCAGTTCCCTGTGGACCGGCCAGGGAGTGAGGGTCAGAAGGATCAGCACGGACCTGAGGCTCTTGCTGTTTTAGGGACGCTGTGGCTGGGAGGTAGGGGTCCAGGAGGGAAAAGGACTGAGTGCCGAGCCGTGGGGAGTGTTTCCAGGCCCCCTGTCCCCCACCAGGAAAGCTCAGCAGCGGTGCCCTGGGGAGGCCTTGGGGGGGTATATCATCACACGTCGTGCATGACCGGCGAGGGGGCCGAGCGCTCCACGGCAGCTCCTCGCGGAGATCGCGGCCCCTGGCTGTGCCTGGTCAGGTGCGACAGCTTTCCCACCAGGTGAAGCCTCCGTGACGGCCTGGGGTCAGCCTGGAGGGCACGTGTAGGATCTCGGCTGGACTTGCTGTCAAAGCCACAGAAAGAGACCAACGAGCTCGCCCCTGCCGGGGGGCCTCTGCCGCCTCAGGTCTGACCACCCGTGCAGGCCGCTGGTTAGGGCACTGCTGGGCATTGGCCAGAGGCCTGGCAGCTTTCACCCAAGCCACGGCCTGTCTCCAGTTGGATTCCAAGAGCAAGCAAGGCCTTCAATTACTGTGGATACTGAGGTTCCACTCGTTTGAAGGCTGCTGGCTCCAGGAGCTGAGTGTCCTGGGCAGGCCTGTGGATGCTCAGGGGAGCAGGACAGGAACTTTCCAGAAGCTCACAATGCAGAGGAAGGTGCCTGCAGGAGTGGGGTCCCCGGCCCCAGGCCCTCTCTTGGTGGTGTGGGCCATGCACGCCGGGCGTCCCGGGCTTCCAGCTGCCCCTTCTCTGGGAGGCTTGTCTCTGCAAGAGGCAGCTGCAGGCATCCCGCTAAGTCCCTCAGGCAGGGCGCCCCACTGGACACTTGGACAGAGCTTTAGTTTTCAGAAAAATCATAATTAAGTCTCAAATTGCTCCCATGGCTATTGAATTCCTTTTTCCCAATAACGCAGGAAAGGAGGAACTGTCATACTCACTCCCATTTTATACCTGAGGAAACGGAGTTCAGATCAATTACGTGGCTTCCGCAAGGCCATAAAAAAGAAGGTGCTGGAACTGGAGAAAACCTGGGGAGCTTCACTCTGACTTATTTCCTTATTTGCTCAGTAAAACACACGTCCTCTGCACCTCTTATTTTCATGTGTTTCTTAAAGCCACGTTACAGAGGATAAACCTCTTTTGAGGTTAACCCCAAATCACAGGAAACTAACACACAGTATGGAGACTTAGAGCTATCTTTTTGTTGTGTTCGAGTGTATCTGGAAAATGTCTTCACTCTTCCAATTTTATTCAGGAGGAAAATCACACTTTTCTAATCCAAATCAGACTGCGCATTCAGAATTTCCAGTGGACGTTGGAAGGCTTGATGGCGAGAGAGTGGGACAAGGCAATCTCACTGACAGATACGTGCTATTAATCCAGCAATTAATTTTTCCTCTGCAGTACATTCTTGTCCTCATAGACCTAATAGGACTGATTATTCGTCAATATTAAAGCGACAAACTCATTATAGTCTAATAATCGGACATCAAATATTAAATCTCATTACACGATTGTCCAGGAATTTATGAGCTCGCCGCTTCTCCAGGTGAGCAGCCCGTCCTCTGCACGGGCCACCTGAGCGCCGCCTCTTCTAGGTAACCTGGCCACAGCACACTCTGCGACCTCTGGGGCCGGGTGGAAGCTGGCGAGCGAAGGCGGCTCTGGCGAAGCGGCGCACACGGCGTGGCTCAACGGCGGAACGAGGTCTCGACAGCCGCCTTCCGTGGCCATACCTCTGCCCCGTCACGTGGCTTCCCCTCGGGTTCCTCCCCTGCTCGTCGTCCGTGTGTCTGTCCAGATTCCTCTCCTTACCGGGACCCGGTCAGGGTCTGGGCCTGCCCATTTCGCTCGTCCTGCTCTAAAGGGCTGGAAGGTGCTGCTGGGGGTGAGCATCTGCTCGTCACAACAGTCCCCGAAGGTGTCTTCAGCCACTCCCCGTGGGCGTGGACGAAGCCTTGGACGCGTGTGCGTGGGGCCGGCTCGGCCCCCGCGGCCGCCACGACAGGCCTGAACCGGCAAGGGGTGTGCCCCCAAATATCCTCATCGAGGGAGGCCCGCCGTCCCCGGGCTGGAGCGGGCGTCCGAGGCCAGCTGCTGGCGGTGCGCGGCCTGCGGCCGGGCCTTCTGCCCCCGTGTCCAGGCGGCCCCTCCCCCTTGTGCGTTTCCCTCCTGAGGACCCCAGCCCACGGCTCAGGGCCCAGCCCAGCACGGCCTCAGCGGTGACCACCGCGTCCCTAGACCCCATTCCCCACCAGTTCCCTGTTTACAAAGCGTGGGTTAGGCCTGGAACGTTTCTTTTTGGGGGACACAAATCAACCATAAAAGGGGGGGACGTACTGCCCTCCGTGAAGGAAATGAGCAGAGGGACCTTTTGTTTAACGAAGCAAACCGCAGCTTTCTCGTCGGCAGGCATCCCCCACGGTGCTGACCTAGAACCCTGGAGTCTGTCTGGCCGGGCGGGGGACGAGAAGCCCCCCGTCTTCCCAATGTGGGCGCCCCTCACTCCTCCCCTCCTGGGCAGGGCTGCTTGGGTTAACGCCTCCACTGGTGTTGGAGAGTGGACGTCGCTGTCCTCCGGCCGCACCCCCGCCCCCTTGGGCTCCCCAAGGGGAGCAAGGGGCGGCCGCTGGGCAAGGTGGGGGCCTCTGGTCTGGGCAGCGCTGGGAGGGAGCTCCTGGCCCTTGGGGGCTTCTGGGCAGGCACCACGGATGGTGCCGTCCACCCGGTGCTGCCAGTTCACCTGCCCTCAGCCCTCCAGGCCGGGCTGGCCGTTCTCGTCGGACCTGCTGGGGACGGGGGCTGGGGCCGGCCTGGGCTCCTGGAGGGGACGAGGCGCTCCGACGGGGGTTGGCGGGCGTCATGCTGAGTCTGGCTAGATGTGCAGCTGGGCGCGTCTTGGGGCTGGGCCTGCCGTCCTGGGCAGTGGACGCTTTCCTGGGGGCTCGCGGGACCCTGGTCCCCTCCTACCAAGGTTGGCCCTGGCCCCTCCCCCTCATGACTCACAAACAGGGTGACACGCTGGCCCTCTGGACTCCCCATTTCCTCTCCAGTTAGGAGGGGCCATAGTGCCCCGTAATATTCTCAGGCCATGAATAGTGGCCCTGAAACGCCGTGGCCTCCTTGCTTCTCCACACGCACGGCCTCGATTCCTGGCGACACTTCCGTGGGATTCGGAACGACAGGTCCCACTGAAGCCCGGCTTGGAGGCGGGGCCCACGTGGCCTGAGCCTGAGGACACCTCGCTGGGAGGGGCTGGGGGACAGAGCAGAGGGTGCCTGGGTGGGCAGCAGGCGGCTCCTGGGGGCAATCCTGGGCCCTCGCCCCCAGGGAGGCGCCCCCAGCCCGCGCCAGCTGCCGCACGCTCCTGCAAGCTCCCACACGTGCCCTCCGGCACCAGCACGGACACGCAGGGACGGGCCTGAGCTGCAGGGGCTGGGGACACAGGGGAGCCAAAGAGCACCCTAACGGCAGCATGGCCGGCATGTCCAGAACCTTCCAGAAGAACAGGAAGAGTTGGTCAGCCTTTTCCCAGGCCAGGAGATGCCAAAGTCATCCGGGGGCCCGCGGTCACCCCAGGAGGCCTTGAGGGTGGGCCGAGTGCGTCATCCTGCGGCACCCTCTCTGGAGAGCTTGCGCCTCTGCTCTGTGCACCTGGCCTCCTCCAGTCGCAGCGAGGCAGGTGGGTGGGGGTCCGGGTGCTTGAGGCTGGCGGCAGAGGCCTGCTGGGATGTCCCAGGCGTGCCTGCAGGGCGCCAGGCAGGCTTGGGGAGGCCCCTGGCTCCAGACAAGCCCGCATGGGCGACTGCACGCAGCCCCCACCCAGGCCTCAGCTGCAGCAAGGAAGGGGCAGGGGACCCAGGTAACACAACCACCTGCAGACCCCTGCGCAGGCCGTGCTGGGCCAACTGTGACAGATCACGTGCAGCCCCTGCACATGTCAGCCTCTGTCAGCCTTCACCTGGTACCTGCAGCCACCTTTGCCCTACTCACCTGGCACCTGCGGCCACCTTTGTCCTACTCACCTGGCGCCTGCGGCCACCTTTGCACTGTTATTTGGGCCCTGTGGTTGCCTCCCTCGCTCCTCACTTGAGACTCCCGGTCACCTTCCTCGCTCCTCGCCTGGGGCCTGGGGTCACCTTGCTGGCGGCAGGCCTGCCCCCTGCCCCAGCCCCTCGGGTTCGCCCTCCACACTGCGCAGCCACTTCAACAACAGAAACAATCTCTCACCTGGTTCTGGCACCTGTCATTCTCCGCCGCACACGTTTAGAGCTAAGTCCTCGACCTGTGACCACAGACCTTCTGCACCTGGACCCCCGGCCCCTCCCGCCTCCGCCCTGCGGTCACCGTCACCAACGCACCCGGTTCTCTCAGCAGGTGGGGGCTCCCCCTCTCCCGGCACTGCGGGGCTGTTGGTGGAGCCCCTTCCTCCTTGTTCCGTGCCAGCTCCGGGCTCATTCTGTCCTTCGTGAAGCTTCTCTGGAGTAAGGAGTGAGCTGCCCCGAGTCCCCCTTTCCCCTTTATCCCCCAGTGCCACGATCCATGGGGTGCCTGAGACTGGGGCCACCACAGCAAATCCCCCGCCTGGCCCCGAGTGCAGCAGACAGTCGCCCCCTCCGTTCTGGGGCGTGCGCGGGCCGCGCTCTTGGGAGGCTCCGGGCTCCTGCCCCTGGCAGCTCCGGGGGCCCTGGGGTCCCCGCCTGGGGCCGTGTCCTCGGCCCCGCCGTCACGTGCGCGTCTTCTCTTCTCCCCTCCTCTCTCGCGTGAGGGCCCTGTGTCTGGGTCTGAGCGCACCGTGTGCTCCAGCGTGCTCTCCTCTCTCTCGGGGCCCTGCCCTACTTACTTCTGCAAGCCCCTTTTCCCACAGGGGACACGCCCGCCCTCCACTGCCCGCTGCTTCCTCACGTGGGGTCATTGGACCCGATGGCTCACTGCCCGATGACCTGACATGGCTCCAACACGGAGTCACGACAACGGACACTGAGGCGTTCTAGGATCTGGGTACAAGGCTGCACTGACCCCGCGTGGTGCTTGGTCGCCCCACGTTGGCATCACAAAAATGCCAGCTTCTCCCAGCACAAGCGTCCTGGGCAGTGGCACGGCCATTGCCTGAATTGTTTGCACATTCCAAGATTATTTACTCGCCTGACAGTTATCAACCGCCTTCCTCAAGTCACACATGTTGCTAGACATGAAATAACGGTAATAATCAGAGCCCTTTAGAGCTTATACAAAGCGTTCGTGTATTTCTTTCCACGGGTGCTGCCCGCGTGACGGGCAATCGGCCCTTGAGCTGGGTGGGTTTGGGGCTTCCACCTAGTACAACAGTGGGATGCAGGACAAGAAGACTCCGGAAGCCTTGAGGCTTTCGAGAGCCAGGGTGGGGGAGAGGTGGGCGTGGGGCGGGGCACGTGGGCGTGGGTCCGTGGTGGGCTAGCTGCGGCCAAGGGCTTTGCGTCTCCCAGGGGCGAGTGCCTCGCATGTGAAGCCCCAGGCCTGTGGGTTTGAGGTGGGGGCTGTTGTCCCGGGGCCTGGCGGGTGATGCCAGAGCTCACCCCCTCCCCGCCTGAGAAGGTGGTGGGCGCGGGCTTGGCAGGAGGTGCCCCAGGCAAGCCCACTGCCGGGGCCCCCAATCCCAGAGAGCCGCCCCCCAGGGAAGCTGCACCTGCACACCTGGAGGACTAGTCCCACACGTGCACTCACACACTTGCACATGCTCACACATGTGCACACTCACAGACACACACGCTCATTCACGCACATGCATTTTCACACTTGCATGCAGACAAACATGCTGATGCATTCAAACATTCGCAGACACGCTCATTCACGCACACGCATTTTCACACTTGCAGACAAACATGCTCATGCATTCAAACATTCGCAGACACGCTCATTCACGCACTTGCACATGCTCACACACACGCACACACTCACATGCACGCTCCTTCACACACATGCATTCATATACTCGCACATGCTCACACACATGTACACACTCGCAGACACACATGCTCACTTGCACACCCGCTCACCCCCACACGTGCATCCACACACTCACGGACACACGCGCACACTCACTCCCGAGGCCCAGTCTCTGTTGTACCCTTCCTCCCGCGGGCCCTGGTCCAGCCCTCTTAGCTCTCTGCTCATGCAGCGCGTCTGCTCTGAGCAGCTGCCTGGAACCTGCCCGAGACTGATGGACTGACCAGCAGCTCGAGGCTCACCCCCCGGGAGCGCTCCATGCCAGTTGGCTTCTGCTGCTGAATAAGTCACCTGAGGCTCCGTGGCTTATGACGCTGCAAACCTTTGTTCAGTGCACAGCTCTGCAGGCTGGCAGTTTGGACAGTGCTTGGCTGGGTCCCTTACATGGCCATGGTCAGTGGCTGGACAGCGGATGCTCTGCTCCCGTGCGGGCTGGCGGCTGCTCGGGTCTGGGTTGGCAGGCCATGGGGCTCTCTCCGTCCAGCAGCCAGTCCCGCTCGTCCAAGGTCTCTGCGGAGCGTGTCTGGCCATCGCTTCTCCTCACGGTGTGGTCAGAGCACATGCCGGGCCCAGCCCGAGTGCAGGGGTGGAACTAGGCTCCCTTCCACGGCCAGGGCCAGCAAGCGCGCATGGCGCAGTGCGGGGCCGCAGGCATGGAAGACCTTGCAGCTGTTTTTCCAGCAGTCGACCAGAGTCCCACAGTTACTCGTGTCCCTCCCAGGGGACAAAACACACCCAGTTCCTTCTTGGGAACTCTGGAGTGTCACCCAGTGGGATCCGAGGCAGGGTCTCTTGATCTGCCTCAGCTCGGGACGAGTTGCTCTGAGTCTGAGACCCCTGAGTTAAGGAGACAACGTACCTCCCTCCATACCGCCACCGGCCTGGTAGGACATGGAGGGGACAAGCAGGGCAGAGGCTCGGCTAAACGGGGAAGCGGAGGCATGCAGGGCGGCGGGCAGTGCTGAAGTCCCGGGGTCTAGCTCCTGCCCCTCCCTTTGTTCTTAACCGGTTCTGAGGGTGGCTCCCAGCCTTCTGCTCTCCACAGCTCTGGACTCCAGTCTGGGAAAGCGTCCCCCGTTTGCAGCCGAGCAGCCGTCCCACCTCCTTGTTGCCCTTGAAATGTCGGGGGCCCAGAGGCCTCTCTGCAGTTTGAGAGATGGCAGGCCCTTTAGTCACGATGAGCGTGATTTCACAAAAAGCTTCGTGAACCTCGATGAGTCTGATTCCCTCAACTCCTTTTGCCCTAAGCCCCAACCAGAACGTTCCTTAGAGTCGTGCCTCCATCGCTAGATCTGCCGGAGGAACTCGGGGCACGCCCGAGTGGGAGATGGTTTCCTGGGGATCCTGGCACTCTTGGAAAGTCCTGGATGTCTGTGGCACGGCCTTGACTCTGGCCAAGCCTCAGCACAGGCTCTCAGGCCACACCATGAGGCAATGCCCTGCCTGTAGAACCTTTTCCCAGCTGGAGAGACTAGAGATGGGAAATCATTTTATTTTCCAGCCCAGCAAGTCCTGTCCCCGCCATATGCCTGTAATGTAGAAGGTGGGAGGTTTCTTCCTCTGTCTTGTAGTAACCATTGGGTTAGCTAGAAATAAGCCAATTAGCCCTTGCATCATTTCCCAGGATATTATGTTGCCAAGGTCCTTAAGTTATTAGGAAATTTTCTACCCTCCATATCACTGTGGATAGGAGTTTGCTGGTTGTTTTGCTACCATGTAACATGGGTCACCATTTTTCCAGCTTCCAATGACATTTTTCTCACCCTCCTTCTAGGCTTTGCTGATAGATGGCCATTTTTCTAGGCACAGCTGGCAGTTTTCTCACTGCTTTGCCAACCCTCACATGCTTCCTAGCCTCAAAGGCAATGTGACATGTTTTATGTTTTGTTACAGCAGCAGCTCACTTCTAGTTACCCACTTATATATTAATATCTGTTGGGTTTTTTGTTTTTTAATAAGAAACCACCTCAAAACTATGACTTAAAAAATCTGTCACTTAGATGGTGGTTCTGTGTGGCAGTTAGGGCTGGGCTCTGCTTGGGATCTGCTGGCCCCAGCTAGTGCCCCCATGCCTGCAGTGAGTGACAATTGGCTGGGGGCTGGGGGCTGGGGGCTGGCTGGGGGAGGCTGGTGGGGCTGGGTGGCTCTCTCCCTCCAGCAGGCTAGGCCAGGCTGCTTCTCCCAGCAGTGGGGCAGGGCTCCAAAGAAGCGTCGGGATTGCCCGCAGACCCCAAGGTCCAGGCACAGCGTCCTGCTGCGTCCACGCATGCAAACCACGCCTGCTGCCTGGTCTCCAAAGAAGGGGCTGTCCCAGGGCAAAGGGGTCAGGACAGGAGGAGAAGATTTACAACCCTTTCTGCAAATTATCTGCTCTGAGAGGCAGCGTTCCAGATGAGGAAACTGAACTCAGCCGTTCCAGCTTCCCAGAACTTAGCGACTGTGGGGGAAAGCAGCCTGCTAGCCCCGCTCTCCCGGGTGCATGGCCCTGGGGCAGGTGCAGCAGGATTGCCCAGGGTCTCTCCTCTCATGTGATGCAGCCGTGCATTTGAACGCTGTGCTGATCTGTGCCTCCTGGAGTCCTTGCTCTGTGGCCTGGAGGTCTGCTGGTCCACGTCGTAGGTGACTGCCCCCTGCTCTCTCTTTCCGCATCACTAAGAACGGGCTAAAGCAAGTGCCCGGAAGTGGCCCTGAGCTCCCACCCCAAGCCCAGGCACCCAAGCCGCCTGCCTTCCCCGGGGCAGCATCCGTAAGGGCTGAGAAGACATGCTTTCTTACCTGCCTTCTGACAGCATGGGGCTGGGCAGGTCTGCACTGTAGCTTCTGCTGGGCCTGCGGCTCCGGGCCCCTCGAGGGCAGCTAGTTCCCCAGGACGCTGCCAGCGTCTCGTTCAGGCCGGGGAGGGGTCCAGGCAGCCCCTGCCCTGGGCTCCAAGCCAGGGCACTGCGAGCCATCTCAAGCGTCTGGAAAGCGCGGCCAGCCAGTTCTTGACCGGCGCCGAATGTCTCCTGCGTCCTCTACAAGCTGTCCTCCAGCCACGACGCTGACAGCAGAGGAGCATCCTGAGGCTGCTCTTTCATCCCTGCTTCCCACCCCTGGGGGAGCCCAAGCCTGCGGTCCGAGGCCCCTCCCGGCTGCCCGCTGCGCCACCCCACCCTCCCGCCTCTGCATTCGGGCCCCGACACACCTCCCGGGACTCGCCCCGTGGCCTCAGCCAGAGGGACTGCCCATCCCCGCCAGGCGGCGTGGGGCTGTCGTGCGCAGACCGGCCGTGCGCGGTCACGGGTTCACTCGCAGGATGCCCGGCGCCCGCTAAGGCCTCCCGGCTGAGCCTGCTTAGGGCAGACCTGGCCCTGGCTGGCTATTTCCTGTGTGTCCTGTGTCCCCAGCCAGGTTCGCAGGCACCAATGTGCCCTGCAAATAAAGATTTTTTATCAGTACTGTGCTGTATTTCTGGGGGAAAAACCACTAACACGAAGCCGTGCCTTCCACATGCAGATTGCACGGGCCGCGTTCCCCCAGCAGCCAGGGCGCATTTCTTGTTTTCAGCCAGCTTGGGAGCAGCTGTGCTTTGAGCCAGCGCTGCCTTCTGAGCAGCGAGGGGGCAGGCCCATCAGCGGGAGGGAGAGGGTCACCCTCGCCCCCCAATGCCCTCACTCATCCAGGTTCCCGAAGATCTCAGCACGCCCTGAGCCTCCCTGACGTGGGCCGGGTGGGGAGCGCAGCGCCAGCTGCCGCCTCCGTAGCCACAGCCCACGCCCGGGAGCTTGCAAAGCTGGCACTGCGCTCCGAGGCCATGGGCCCCATTTCAGAGCCGCGAATGCCTCGGTGGGAGGGAGGGCCCCGGCTTCCTGGGGGGCGTGGGGCGCTGGTAACTCGGGTTTGCAATAGGAGGGCCGTGCCTTGGAACCCGTCCACGGCGGAATCCCGCGAGCACGCCGCGGGCGCAGAGAGAGGGCTTGTCAGGAATTGCCCACACAGAGGCACAGCAGGCTGCACGTGGTCTGTTGGCACAGCCACGGGAAGCCACTTGGGGTAAGGATGACAATCAGCCCGGAACAGGGGCAGGGGCGGGGGAGTGCTGAGCACAGCTGCTGAGGGCACAGCCCTCTGTCGTCAGAACTGCCCCCACGCCACCGTCAACGAGGATGCTCCGAAAGGCAGGGCCCAGCGAGCGCGAGAGGAGGACACGGGTGGAACCCGCGGACATCAGGGTCGTCCTCGGGCCAGGAGCCGCCTCCGTGTCATCATGGGAGGCGGGAGCAGTGGGCTTTACTCCCTGCAGGGATGGGAGTGTGGGGGTGCCGCGGCCATGGTGGGTGGGGACCCCGAGCCCGGAGCCCGTGGGAGAAGAACGCAGCTCAACAAAGGCAGCCAGGCAGGCGGGCCGCGAACTGACTCCTGCCCCTCTGAGAGCAGGACGTTCAGCCAGGAGCCCACCCAAGGGTGCCGTCCAGGGAGAGCGCCGCCTCCTCCCACCCCTCCTGCCCTGCGGACCCGGGAACCAGGCTGGAGGGAAAGGCAACCCCCCCGAGCCCTGCTCTGGACTTTCCCAAGATGTGGACCCCTGTGCCCCCTGCACCCCACAACCTCCAGCCAGACTGGGAAGGAGGCAGCTTTGCAAGCAGCGGCTCTCTGCGCCCTGGGCCCACCTGCAGCCTCGGCGTCTGGAAGTCCCACCTCCTGCGGGGTCGGTTCCATCCTGGCCACCTCCTCGGTCCCATGGCTTCGGCTCCGGGTGGGGTGCAGCTCGTTCCTGCCTGTGTCTGTGGGGTGGGGCCTCGCCTAGGAAGGTGCCTCAGATACGTCCACGTCAGCCCGAGGTAGACCGTATGAACAGGGTCCGTCTCTGTTCTCTCCCCAAGACAACGACTCAAACACCCGCACGGTCAGCGCTGGGCTGAAGCACTGTCCCTGTCTCCAGAGGGGCCAACCCTGGCCGCCCGGTGGCTCTTCTCTCCAAGCCGGTGAAGTGCCGGTGGCTCCCTTGAGCTGTCCGTCACCAGTAAGGCAATTTATTGACCAGTGGCCTCGTGCTCCTAGGAAAGCGCTGACCTCTCACCTGCACCAGGGGAGATGGCCTTCAACAGTGTGGACTCTGCAACAAAAGGCCGGCATGCTAGGACGGTTAAGGCTAGCCACCCCCAGAACGCGTGTTTTCACAGCTCCGTTAAAGGGGAGCGGCTCGGTCTTCTTTAGAAATCCCTAAATATTGCCTGGTGGATGCAGAAAAGGTCACTGGGCTCTCCCGGGCGAGAAAACCACTCAAGTGTTGGCAAACTTAGCCCACTGTGCAGGGAAAGAGTGAGTCAGTCGCCTCCCACTGAGGTGCCTTGTGACGGGTCCTTGCTTGGGTAAGCATGTTTACCTCGAGGAAAGAGCAGCTGCTGCAGTGGTTATAAATGAATCTATTTTAAATACAGGTTTCTCAAATAGCAGATGCCAAGCCATATTAAGTATTATGTGCTACCAAAATATTACTGTTTAAAAATTTTTTTTTACAATTTTTGACAATTGCTGTCTATTTTTTAATCTTCCGTGGTCATGAAGTATTAGGAGACTTCAGTCCCATGAATAAGGGAGTTATTCATGACGACACTGGGGTATAATGAGCCACCAAAGCAGAGACAAGCTTTGGAGGATTAATGAATTACATAGTTTTTAGGTCAGTTTCCTAAGATATGAATTTTTCATTTCAGGTGTTAAACTTTTCAACTCCACATTTCTATTTTTTATTTATTTCCATCTTCTTATTGATCTTTATTTGGCGTAACATAACTCTCATCCTTTCCTTTAATCCTTTACACTTGGTTTCCTGTAGTTCTTTGAACATATTTTTAATAACAAATTTAGATTATTTGTCTAGTAAGTTCAACATCCAGGCTTCCTCAGGGACAGTTCTATTAACTGCTATTAACAACTTCTTTTCCCTATTTTGAGCCTTTGTTGTTTCTTTCTGTGTCTCATGTTTTTTTTTTTAATTATTGAAAAGTGGCTATTTTAACTAAGGTAGCAACTTTGAAAATCAGATCTGCTCGCACACACTTACACACAGGATTTGTCACGGCTCTTTGTTGTTGTGGTCTTTGCTTAATGACTCCCCATCCAGCTCTGTGACGTCTGCATTCTTTGCTGTGTGTAGTTACTGGAGTCTCACTGTGGCTAGCTTAGCAGCCAGCCAATGGGTGGACAGAGGTTTCCCTAAACGCCCTGACCCGTAAGCACCGCAGCCCCTGTTGGAAGGCTCTGGACAGGTGGTTTGCAGTGCTCCCATAGCCTCCACTTTCTGCTTGGGGTCGGCAATTAGGTGAGAGAATAGGACCTCCTCAAAGCCTTTTTGGACATGCACCCATTCTATGCCCAGGAGTACGGCAGAGCACTCAGGGGACATCTCGTTCCTGAGATTTCCCTTTTAAGTTTTTTGCTAAGCTTCTTGTTAGCCCCAAATGTTTTTTCTGCCTCAGGTAGATGCAATGTTAAACAATTGCTGCCGATTGTTTTCAACAACTGCCTGAGGCATAGAACTGTTTGCACAGAGTCAGCTCGGAGTTAAGTCAAATAAAGACAAGCTCTAAGAATATAACTTCCCGGGGAACTTTCCAGGTCAGAGTTGCAACTCTCTGGGGAAGGGGCTTTGAGGAAGCTCCAACTCCACTATGCCTACTCCAGTGGCTGCTAGGCTACTGGTTTCCATAGTGACTACAGGTGCAGTGTTGGTTTGCAAGGCTACCACAGAGGTAGGGAGCGGGAGATGGCATAGAACTAGTTAAAACACCACAAAGCTCACTGTTACTACCAAGGTTCAGCTGTTTATCTTGAATAAATGCTCCCAGATTATCGCAAGTGCTAGTGGTAATGTCAGAGTCATCTTACACTGCTGGTAGGTAGGTAAAATGGTACAGCTGCTTTGGGAAACAGTTTGGTAGTTCCTCAAAATATTAAGCATGGAGTTATTGTATAACCTGGTAATTCTAATCTTAGGTATATACACAAGAAAAATGAAAGCATATATCCACTTAAAAACCTGAGCCCAAATACTCGTGGCAGCATTATTCATGTAAGTCAGAAAGTGAAAACAACCAATTGTCCATCAAATGATGAATGGTTAAATAACATGTGGCCTCTTTTAGAAAGAAAGCTGCACTTACAAGAGAACAAAAGCTTACCTGATTGTGGAGGTAAAAAGAATTTTATTAATGATCTTGCAAGAATGGGCGCTTGACCTGGACAAAATGGCTGGTGTGCCAAACAGCAAGAAAAAATGACATTTACATCCTAAACCTAACACGCAGGCCCCTCCCTGTTCCCCATTGATTGGGTACTTCAGGGGTTACAGCCTATCCGAGAGCTCTAACTGAGTTACCCGGTTCCTGCTCTGAGTGCCTGCTCTCGCATTCCTACATTCCGACGGGCTCCGGCTTCCCCTTTGTGAAAGTTAAACTTCACCCTTTCCCACAAATCCCCCCTCCTTCTTTTAGAGTCTTTTAGTTTTCACAATCGAGTTTCTCACATCTCCTGACAGCCTCCTCACATTCTTCATCATAGAGATCCTCCTCTTTAAGGGGGACAAGGTGTTTGCTTGTCCTGTGTGGGCATCTGTTTGGTTAGGGCTGTTTCAGTGAGTTTTTGAATGAGTTTCTGAGTTAACCCTCAGGCATATGGGATGATGCAACATCCAACCGCTATGAGTGCCCCAGCCACGATGATCAGGGACGCCAAGACAGACAGTGCCACTCCTTTCCATTTTCCAAATCAGCTCTCTAACCACCCTGTGAGTGGGTGTCAGTGCCAGAATTTTCTGCTAACTTCAGATAAGGCTGTTAAGGCTTGCAAGGCCTTGGTGATAGTCCATTTGGAGCCGTATTATTGGGGATGAAGATACAGCAACTACCTCCAACCATAATACAGACGCCTCCTTTTCCTGCTAGCATCAGGTCTAGGGCTATCCTATTTCCCCATGCCATTCGGATAGTAGCATCCAACTGTTCTGCTATTCCCTTAACTGCATCCCTAAGTAATTGATAAATCTTTGTTGATTATAATAATATAGTTAATCCAACCCCCTTTATTTAAATGATGACCCATCAGAACAAGAATGACTCAAATCCTGCAGCTACCTGACTTCTAGCTTTAAATTCATCTGGGATTCCCTGGGGAACTCATGTACTATCTAGATAAATTTGGTCATCAAAGGAACCAGGTAAAGTTCTTTCCTTTCCCTTTCCCTGGTTTTGTGTTTCCTCTTCTTTTTCAAATGCCAGCATAAATGGGATGGCCAAAGGAACCAGAGCACAGGTTCCTCCTCACTTCTCAGGTAACACTGGTTGGAGGATGCCCTTTCTGTAGTACCACAGAAAGTCTGCTTGGTGTATGGCCGAGCTGGAGAAATTGCCAGTACTATCCTCACTCACATTCCATACTCGTGTACACAAGGCCATGGTGCCAAGGTCCTGGAGACCTTTTCCCCATCTAGAGAGACAGGCAGAGGGACTTCCTGCACCAAGGCAGGAAGCTAGTACAGCTTTGATGTTTCCCTTTTTGATGGGAGGGAAGAGAGAGGGCAACATACTCTTCCATACCTAACGGAAAGGGCACGATATGTGCAGTGGGCTGGCCTGTTGCACAAGTATGAAAGTTACTTTTGTTCAGACTCCGGATTGTGTATTTGACCATTTCTACCCAGGCACTTGTGTCCCTGTATCCTGTCTCTATTTCTGTGGTCTGCTTTAAATCCTCTGCCTTAAGTATCCTGACTGCTTTGGGGTCATTCTGCATCGGGGAACTGGCGTTTGGTGGGTTTTCCCTTGGCATCTCTGAAGGGTGAGCTGGAGGGGACGTTGCTGACGTCATAGCCACGGGGGGGAAGAAGGACTCAAATATGGAACCTCCCCAGAGGAGCTTTACCTGTAACGTCCACCCCCATCCCGTAGACTCTGTCAGGGGAAGAATACAGTTGTTTTTGCTGAATTTGTCTACCTTTTTAATGATTATTACCACCGGGTTACACTGGAGGTTTTTGCAGTCTGGTGGGGTGTTACCTTTATAGAAGGCTGTCTTGTCCTTTAAAGGTTTCAAGTGAGTACGGCCTCCTCCTTTCCCAGTAGTCCACCCTTGTACTCACCAGTCTACCACACGAAGCTCCAATCAAGACAGGGGGAAGTTGAGATAACCTCTTGGTGACTCCCAGCATAGATATATATTTTGCCCCCTCAGCAGCCGCTGCTGTCCTAAATTTCCATACCTTATCACTTGGCAGGTTTCAAACTGCACGGTCTGAGACTCTAGACCTTCGGTTATAGTTACTATCAATTTAACGGGCCTTATCATGACTTGAATCTGAAACATCATAGTCAGTATAACTATTCTCATTTTCAGAAACATTAAATCCTTCATCTGCTAGTCTCTTAAGGCACTAGACAAGGTGGGTATAGATAATGGTCTTATTTCTAAGTGGAGGGATATCTTCCCACAAAGTTCACTGCTACAGAGTCCGAGCAGTGCCTCCCCCTTTCTGATATGCCCTCCCAACCATTGCCTTCTAGAGTGATCCTTAAGGGATCCAGAGTTGGAGCTATTTCCCAGGACTCAGACGGTGTTGTTGGGTACTTATCACCTGGGTCAGGTACTGGTTCTTTTACTTGAGAGTGGTGGGTCCAGCCTTTATCTGCTGTCCGGACTGCAGTTTTAGTTGTCAACAAAACTTGGTAGAGTCCTTCCCAGGTTGGCTGAAGGTTGGATTCTTTCCACAACTTGATTAGGACCCAACAGCCAGGTTGGTGTTGATGTGGGGTCCGGGCCAGCAAACCATGATGCCTGAGGGATGACAAAGTAGAGGACAAAGCCAGTATGTAATTCTTAAGGAAGAGATCCTTTGACTCTAAGGAAGGAAGGTCTCCCATCCTCCTAGAAAAAGGCAAGCCAAAAAGCATTTCATAAGGGGAGATTCCCAGCTCTTTCCTAGGGGCAGTTCTAATCCTCAATAGGGCTATGGGGAAGCACTTAATCCAGGGAAACTTTGCATCTAAGACCAACGTAGAAAGATGCTTCTTTAAAGTCTGATTTATTCTCTCCACTCTCCCTGAAGACAGCGGGTGCCAAGGTGTATGGAAGTTTCATGGGACACCCAAGCTTTGCATAATATTCTTGAGTACACGGGAGGTAAAGTAGCTACCATTGTCTGGATCTATTTTTTCCACTAACCCATAGTGAGGAATGATTTGTTCAAGGATAATTTTAGAAGTTCCTGACGCTGTAGTTGAGGCTAGAGAATATGCCTCCACCCATCCTGTCAGATGATCTATAATAACCAGAACATACTTTAGCTGACCCATCAATCTGGGGCATTTCAGTGTAATCAACCTGAATGCTCTGGAATGGCCTGAGGCCCGGCTCCCGTCCTCCTTGTTCTTGCCTCCTTAAGATCTTTTGGTAAATTATAAATTGATAACTTATTTGTTTAGCTACAGTATAAAGCCCATGCACCCTAAATACTTCAGAACCAGATCACACCTGGCCTGTACCCCCAGTGACTCCCTTGGTGTAAGGCTGCTAATGCCTCTCTCATCACTTGTTTATTCAACGTTTGCCTGTCATCTGGGAGGAGCCACCTCCCTCGATCATCTAGGGTCACTCCTAACTGTCCCAGCTCTTTCACCTCCTTTTTAGAGAATGTGGGGGCCCTGAACTCTTTGGGAATGGGGGATATCAGGATCCTCAACTTCAGTGGGCAACAAAGGGAGGCTTCCCCAGCCTCTTCATCTGCTAACCTCTTGCCCTTTGCCTCAGACGTATGACCTTTCTGGTGTTCATTTACATGCACTGATATTTCCCTGGTAAGAGTAGATTGGCCAATACTTATTTTATTAATTCCCCATGGACTAGCCCTTTTCCTTTGCTGTTAATCAATCCCCTCTCTTCCCAAATTTTCCAAAGATGTGGACTACTCCAAAAGTCATACTTAGAGTCTGTGTAGACTGTACCATCCTCTTCCTCTAATAATTTGAGGGCTTGATTTAATGCATACAGTTTGCAAGGTTGAGCTGAGCAGTCATTGGGCAATTGGCCTACTTCTTTCACCTCACAAGTTAGCCCATCCACAGTTGCATAGCCATTGTGCCTCCTTTCTCCTAGGACCCTGGAGGACCCGTCTATGAATAATTTTTCCCCTGAGTGCAGGGGAAATTCCCCTAGGACAGACCGGACTTGGCTCTAATAATTAAGTCTACAATCCTGCTCAGGAGCCTCCATTTGGTCAGGTCCCTTCCAGAGGAAGGAGGCTGGGTTTAGGCATGGTCTGTTGTCAATACCAAGTCATTTTTTTTTTTCATTAGAATAGCCTCTTACTTCAGAATTCAGGAATCAGTCAACCACCATCCTGCTTTCTGAGACAGAATAGTTCAGGCCTGATGAGGGGGGCTAACGACTAAGGCTCCCCTGAAAGTCAGCTTCCTGCCCTCTCCTACCAGGAGAGTGGTTGCTGCCACAGCTTGAACACAACCTGGCCATCCTCTGGAGACAGGATCCAGGATTTTGGAAAGGAAGGCTACAGGTCTCCTTTGACTTCCCCAGTTTTGGGTCAGAACCCTAAGGCTGTCCCTTTATCTACTGTAACAAACAGGTGGAAATGCTTCTCTAGGGAAGGGGGGGCTAGAACAGGGGCCTGCACCAGTGCCCGTTTGAACCCCTCTAAGGCCCCTATTTCCCATTCTTTCCATTCTAATTTGTCAGGCTCTTCCTCCAACAGTTTTTGAAATCACCCCTTAGTTTGGGAAGCGTAAGAGTTTATTCATAATCTACAATCCCCTACCAATCCCAAGAATTTCCTTAGTTCTCTTTTTGTCTAGGGAAGGGAAAATTATGGCCTGAATTCTCTCTGGATTTATCTTCCTCTTTCCCTCACTGATGAGATGGACCAGGTATTTGACTTCCTTTTCTACAAATTGCAATTTATTCTTAGATACCCTTAACCCTTGATCTCCCCAAAAGTTCAATACATTCTTTGTGGTTTGAGCCATTGCCTGTCTTTCTTCACCTGATACTAGCAGATCATCTACATATTATAAAAGGACTATTTCAGACAGAATTGAAAATTTTTCCAATACTAGTTCTTGCCCAAACAGGTGGGGCGGTTCCATGAAGCCCTGGGGTAGGACCGTCCATCTGGACTGCTGCCTCCTTCCAGGGAAGGGATGCTCCATTCAAATGTGAACAAGTCTCTACTCTCTGGGTCAAGGGGACAGGCCCAAAAGGCGTCCTTCAGATCTACCAAATTAAACCATTCATGATGATGGTTCTTACTGAGGAGGGTGCAAGGGCTAGGGACTACAGGGTGCTGAAACTGGACAATTTGGTTGTGGCCCGTAGGTCAGGCACCATCCTCCAACCAACATCTGATTTTTGGAAGGCTAAGATAGGAGAACTAAAGGGGAACATACAGGTTTCTAAGAGTCCATCTCAACAAAGACCCTCAGTGATGGGTTGAAGTCTCTGTCTCCTTTTTAGGGGAGTGGGATATTGTTTCTGACAAACAACTTCCCCTTCCTTCTTCAATTTGATCTTAATAGGGGGAACATGCAACCCCTCTACTCCCTTCCTTCGCCCATACTTCCTCCTTGATATCCTTTTCATCTTCTTCAGTAAGTAGGGCTAAAGCTGCGTCTTTCTGTCCATCACTCACTCCCAAATCCAACTGCATGGGTACTACCAGGTCCCTTCCCAACAAATTACTCCCAGCTTCTGGGACGTACAACAGAGGGCTCAGAATTTGGTTATCTTCCCAGTGAATATCATTAGGCTCAAGAATGGGAACTTTAAAACCCCCACCCCTTTTACCCCTGAGACTGTGCGGGAACTAAGAGAGTTTGGTTCCTATCGGGAGGTGGTTCACAGAAGATCAAGCTGCTTCAGTGTCCACCAAAAATGTAATTTCCTCTTGATATGGGCCCACCTTTAGATTTACTAGAGGCTCCCGGTGGGCTTTTGATATTAGGAGCCTCTGACCCCAGTAGTCCTCAAAATCCATCAGGGGTATGACTCAATCTTTTTTCTTTAAATTGGGACACTTCTTAAAATGACCAGGTTTTCCACAGTGATAACACCCTGCAGAGTCCTGCATTCTCTTAGCCCTTTTGTCCAAGCTAGCCCAGCCTGCTCCCCTCTCTCATCTCTGTCTGCGTCCTTCCTGCCTTGCTTCTAGTCTTTTCTGGACCATGTGGTCGACTGTGCTCATCATGACTTTGGCTTTCTGCTTATGTATTTCCTCCCCCCTTCTCACAAATGCTTTCTGAGACTCTCAATAACTCTTCCAGTGGTTTATCCATCCATCCACCCATCCATCCATCCATCCATCCATCCATCCATCCATTTTCTGAATCTTTTTCTGAATGTCAGGCCAAGACCCCTTTATATAACTAATCTTTAGCATTCCCTGGGCCACAGGATCACCAGGGTCCATTCCTAAATATTTCCTCACCTGGTCCCTCAACCTTTGCAGGTAAGCAGAGGGAGTCTCATCTTTTTCTTGATTCACCTCAAGGCCTTATTTAAATTTTGGGATTTAGACACGGCTTATTTTATAATTATACATTATACAGAGACCTGTATAATGAGGTCTCTAAGATCCTTCGTTTGTACTCTATCATCCTGATCATTATTATCCCAGTTGGGGTCTACTTTAGGGAACTTTTGCTCTGCTCCCATTACCCCCTGTCCAGGAGGATGCTGCCTTTCCCACTCCTTCATAGCCGCCCTCCTCACCATTCCCCTTTCTCTTCCCATAAAGGGGATACTTAGTAACGACATAAGTTCAGACCATGTGTATAGACTCAGGCCTAGGAATTGATCCACTTGCTCAGCTAGCCCTTCTGGATCTTGCATTCATGACATCATCGCCTTTTTAAAGTCTCTGACTTCTGCACTTGCCAGTGGAGCAATTGGTGCTTCTCTCAAGGGGTAAACTTCTCTCATTCTCTTTTCTTTGGGGGCCTTGGAGAAGGGAAGGTTCTGTATATCTTTCCTACCTTGTTCCAATTTCCTCCCTAACTGCTGGTGGGTTGTAACTGATGGGGCGGTGGGCACCAAATGGCCCTCTGGCCCCCCAGGGGCTTGAGTAGTTTCTATTGGACCTTCTGAATCCACCTGATGCCCTCCTGGGAGGGGAAGGGAAACAGAGGGGAGGAAGGCTTGATGGGGGTCCCACGGTTTAGCTTTTTCAGACTTAGTTTCTGAATGTAGAGTCTTGGCTTTCATGGGATAAAGAATGGTCTCTCTCCCCTTCAACGAGCACATGATATAATCAGACTCCTCCTTGGAGAATGGTTTATTTTTATTAACTTACAGTACAAGGTCAGCACAGAGCCAATCATCATCTGCTCTGTATTTTGGCCAAAATACATCAGGCAGTAAAATGCTTTCTTTGGCCCAAATGTAACAACAGTATTTAATCATTTTCTTTTTATCCTTTCCCTTGGTCCAGTCATTATTGGTCCAATGTTTCAACATCCTCCCTAATGGACTATCCAGAGGAATGTCCCAGGGGACCCAACAGATACTCCCTTTCCTCTTCTCCCGACCGGCCGACTGCCCCTATTCTGCGTTCTGAGTCTTGTCTGGGTTTCTTTCTCTCAAATCTTTCCACTTCATCCATCTCTAGCCTTTCCCTCATGGGAGAAGGGAAATGCAAACTGGGACTCTGCACTTGCTTCACTCAGTGTGTCGCAAGTCTCATACACACACAGTCCACAAAGTCAACCCCAGACTCATCAGAACTTCCCCACCACCAAGGCAATACTTAATAGTCCCCTTTCCTTACCTTGGCCTAAGCACAGGGTTGCCTGGTCACTAAGGGGTAGGTTTTCCCTTCCCCTTTTCTTGTCCACAATTGGCAGATCCAAGCATCTGGTCTTGGGTGCTTTCAAGTGTGAAAGGCGGGTCCAAAATGGTGAAGTCCAAGGCCACTCAATCAGCAGGGTGTGCTTTCCCTTCATCCACCCCGGGGATTCCCTTCCAAAGCTTTTGGTCCCGGACTAGCCGCCTAAGTTGTTAGAAAGAAAGCTGCACCTGTAAGAGAACAAAAGTTCACCCGATTGTGAAGGAGAAAATAATTTTATTAACCATCTTGCAAGAATGGGTGTGCAACCTGGACAAAATGGCTAGTGCACCAAACAGCAAGAAACAATGACATTTATACCCTAAACCTAACACGCAGGTCCCTCCCCTGTTCCCTACTGATTGGATACTTCAGGGGTTACAGCCTATCAGAGAGATCTAACTTACGTGGTTCCCACACTCCTGGAGTGCCGCTTCTCAAATTTGGTGCTGCTTTCACTATTGGACCCACCCCTGCTTCTCACCATTGGTGCCACTTTGGAACCACTTTTTGAATTCTTGGTGCCAAAGCTGCTAGAACCCCTTTTCCTCCCTCCTTCAACTGCAGATCCAGTGCTGGCTTTCTCTTTATGTGAAAATTAAACTTAACCCTTTCCTTACACCTGTACACAGATTGGAATATTGTTTGTCAAGAAAAAGTAATGAAATATTGAAGGATGAATCTTGAAATTGAAAGATCATTGTATGATTCCATGAACATGAAATGTACAGACAATGCAAATACCCCAAAACAGAGAGTAGATTACTGGTTGTTAGTGTTGGCAAGAGGAGTTGGGTAGAAATGTGAAGTGATTACTAATGAGTACAGGGTTTCTTCTTTGTGCAGTGAAAATTTTCTAAAGTTGATTTGGTTATGGGTCCACAACTCTTTAAATATAATAGAAATCATTGAATTTTATACTGTAAATGGTGAATTTTATGGTGACTGAATTATATTTTAATAAACCTGCAAAAAACTGAAATGGTTTCAGTATTTGGATTTAGAACAATAATTGCTGTTGGCTTTTAGACAGAGCATGACAGTGTTAAAGTTCAAATAAACATACTACATGAAGAGGAGTAAAACATTCTGCATAAAATTTTTCCTCTAGGCAATTTTTTTCCTCTTTTTTTTTTAATGTTACATTTTAAAAAAATGAAGTCCCCATATGCCCCCACCCCCCTCACCCTACTCCTCCCATATCAACAACCTCTTTCATAATCATGGGACATTCATTGCACTTGGTGAATACATTTAGGAGCACTGCTGCACCACATGGATAATGGTTTACATTATAGTTTACACTCTCCTCCAGTCCACCCAGTGGGCCACAGCAGGACATAAAATGTCCAGCATCTGTCCCTGCAGTACCACCCAGGACAACTCCAAGTCCTGATAATGTCTAGACAATTTTTGAATTCAAAATTGAGTATGTCCATTGTGGAACTGTAAAGACGAATGCTGAAAAAAGCTGGCTAAGAGGTTCACGTCTGTGCAGAGACATAAAGATCAGTGACCACATCCAGGAAGGGACCTGGTAAAGCCATCAAACTCCCTGTTATGATCACCTAAAAGGGCTGAAATCTCAGTGCAAGGACCAAGTGGAAAGGGGCCAGCCACTACGAATCATTACCTTCCATGCTCGGTCTACCTGTAAGACTCCCTTCTGGAAGAAGCTAACAGCATATAAAACCCTCCAACCTCTCTAATATTTATACAAAATAACTGGAACACAATTAAACCTGTTCAGGAAGCCAAAAAATAGGACCAAATGAGAAAAATCCCAGAGTGGAAGGAGACAATGGAAACAGAACCCAAGGTGAAAATATTAGGATTAGAGCATGGATTGAATAAAAGCTGAATTACATATAAAAAGAAATTAAGAAGCATATGGGGCAAAATTAAAAGTATTAATTATGTGTAATTGGACTTCCAAAAGGGGAGAAGACAGAAAATTGGTCAGCCACATTCTTTGATGATATATAGGCTAAACATTTTCCAAAACTATAAAAAAACCAGGCCCAAAATTCAAGATTTATGAACCCACAAAAAGATAAAGTAAATGAACCTTCATCTGGGCTTATCATAGTAAAACTCAGTATACTAACAGAAACAAGATACAAATTTTTAAAAAATTCCTAACAGTATCCAGAAAAGACACATTCATTTAAAAAGAACAAATATAAGACAGGTAACTTATTACATAAAAGGAAACAATGAAAGTCAGATGACAAAAAAATAGACATATTTATAAGGCTGAACATACACTTCACCAAAGAAGATATACAAAAGACCAATATGCATATGCATAGAAGTTCCATTTTGTTAACCATCAGGAAAAGGCATGTTGAAACGTATCAATTTCTTCATATTCAATAGACTTTCTAGTAAGGAATACATATTGGGCTCTCACTTTTCTATCTAATGTAATAATCTCTGTCTTTTAATTGGTGTATTTATACCTGTTATATTTAGTATACTTACTTGTAAGGTTGAATTTGATCTCATTAGTTGCTTTCTCTTTTTCATTTTTTTTGCCTCTCTTTTGATAGTGTTTTTTTGTAACAACATTTTTGTAACAAAGTTTATCTCCACTATTGTCTTATTATTTATACACATTTATAGAAGTGTTGTTGATTGTACTGGGGTCTGCAATATATATCTTTACTTAATCACAGTCTACCTTCAAATGGAATTCACCACTTCACATACAGTTAAGAACCTTAAACAATATATCCAAATTCCCTCCTCCCATCTTTGTGCTATTTTGGTCATACATGTTACTTTTGCATATGCTAGAAACACACAATACATTACTACCATTTGTACTTTAGAAAGTCAATTATTTTTAGACTGGTTAAAAATAAGAAAGCCATGATTTTGCAATTACCTTCATTTGAAAAGGTCAGGTTGCAGCACTGTTGATGGAAGGGCTCTCAAATATCCTCTGATTCCAGAATGGCAGAGAGGAGTTGACAGCACTCAGTAGTCAAGAATAGTGTGGAGATCACCCCAATATCAGTGTCAAAGCCAGAAAGGTGACTGAGGTCACGGCTGGAAGTCACTAATGGATCATGGCTTTCCTAGGAGTGAGATAGAAGGATCATGGTTGCATGTCGCTCAATTTATGTAACAAATAAAAACAGCTGTGTCAGCCTCTGCACAATGGAAAATCATGATCTGCCACTGAGATTACACATCTGATTTAGCTCCCAGGTCAGGAGCAAATTTATTGAAAGAATGGCCTTTATGGTAAATACTTCCCCAAGACTTCTCCAAACATATTATAGACACTTGCCAATGGCATCTGAAACAAGGAGAGAAGTATCTATCCTCTGCAAGGATTGCTGTTTACAGAGATTGTGCGTGCATGTGTGTGCATGGACCTCAGATGCCAGTATGGTCTTCCCTGGGGCGAGGGGCTTTATGCCATCCAGATCTGAAATGGAGCTGGTGCAAGTCTATCTCTTGGTCCAGGGACCAAAGTTCTTGGTTTCCCTGTTCCTCAAATGAATAATTGGGGTGACTATTCTTAGTTACATGAATATAGTTCCAGTGGTTCCATGACTTACAGAGTAAGGCTATCACTGTAGAATGGCCAAGTGAGGGTTCGTACGATGACGGTGATGATAAACCTACTCCTGAGGAACAGGTGAGCCTAGAGCCATCACAGACATTCTGAAGAATGGAGGAACGGTGGTCTCCATCATAGCCCCACTCAGATTCCTTTGTTCTCTGCAAAAGTTAGAAGGGTCATGGTTGAATCATAGACTGAACTAAGTGACAGTCCCAGTCTCAGAGCTTTGCCATCAATCACAGTCACTGGAGCAGGTGAGCATCATCCCGAGCACTTGGTACATGGCTCCCTATTTGGCAAATGCTTTTTAAAAATCCATGTACCCATCTGCATCAATAAGGCAGATCAGAAGAGGGTGATTGCATTCTTTGCGGCTGTGTTAACTCTCTTGTTTCTTCCACAAAAGACTGATAATACGCAGTGGTCTGGACACCCTGAGAAGCAGCATTCTGGTCTACTCTGACAATATGCAAATTAGACCTGCCAAGCAGGAAGTGCCTAGGGCCAGTGATCTACCAGGTTATAATGTATTATTGTTTTTGATATATTGATGGATTATAATTTCAAATAGAATTGCATTTATAGTCATACATGATATGGAAAGACTGATAATTTTGTTGTGTCATCTTTATTCAATTTTGTTTGTAAAGCAAACTAAAATAGACAAAGTTTTTTTAAAAATTCCTTTTATATTCTGGAATATTTTAAGTGACATTGGATTACTTTGTTTTTACTTTGATAGGTTATATGAAATTCAGTTTGAATGCATCTATTCCTGGGGATTTTTTGTAATGGTTGATTAATGAGTCAGATTTCTAATATTTTTATACTTGGTCTATTAAATTTTTCACTTCTTGAGTGCATTTTGCTAAAATTTCTAAGAAATTCTCTGTTTCCAAATTTCTAAATAAGTTTCCATAGAGTTAGGTGTATTATTATCTTATAATTATTTTAATCTGTCCTTTCTATGGGATTAATGTACATTCTCATTCTGGTTCTCTCTCTACTCTCTCTCTCCCATAATTATCTTCTAAAGGTTTAACTTCAAAGAAGCAGATTTGGATTAAGCCACAATTCCTCCTTTTTTTCATTTATGCTTTCATTACGTTTAACTTTAATGCTTATTAATTTTATTCTTAAGGAACTTATACTTAAATTATTTTGAGTTCATCTTGTTATATTCCTAAGGTGTTTAGGCAGAGGACCAAATTCCTTCATCTTTGTTTTTCTTCTTAAATAATGAAGGCTTTTAAGCTAAAATATTTCTTCTCCTAAAGCCTTTCCCACATCCAATCAATTTTGATGTGGGTGTTCTCCTTTTCAAAGCTTTTTAGGTAATTTATGATTTCTTTTTCTATTTGATCTTTGATCCAAGAGTTGTCTATCCAAAATGTCTTATTTTCTTAAGGTATTTTGGCCAGTTTTTCATTATTATTTCTACATTATTGTTTATGATCAGATCATATGACCAATAAAATCCCAACCCACATTTTAGTTTTTTTTTACGATTTTATTTGTGGCCAAGCTCATAACCAGTTTCCACAAATAGCTTCTTTCTGAAGGATGTTAGTGTGTAAAGTATTCAGTTTATCAGAATGAGGGAAGTTAGAGCACCCGGACTCAATTGATCACGTCTGGAGGATGTTTAATGTGATTTCTCTGCTTCTATGTAATGACATTTTCATTTTCTTCTAAAGTGGCATGATAATAGAATGGGTACAGGGAAATCTCACCACAGTAACAATTTTACCAAGTCTCCTTGCTCTTCTCTAGCGCTTGCCCTAAGAATCACTCCCCCTCACCTGTGGAGGTGCGTGGCAGAGAAGCCCTGCGTCCTCCGGCTGGCCACGTGGTGGGCTGCACTGCTGGATGATGGTGCTGAGGGATCCCACCCCCGCTCGGCAGGACACGCCACCCTTCACGGGGCGGCCGGGAGGTTCGGTGGTGCTGGGCCCTTCACTGGCGGCCAGAGCTTCACCTGCAGCTTTTTTTTTAATTTTTAAAATTAAAAAAACTTTATCCCCCCCCTTGCGGCTTGCCTGTTGTCTGCTTTCTGTATCAATTTGCTGCATGCTCTTCTGTGTTGTTTTTTTTGCTTGTCTCCCTTTCTGTTGCGTCCCCGTGCTGAGTCAGCTCTCCGCGATGCCTGCAGGCTGGGCGGCACTCTGTGGCGTGCGGGGAGCCTGCCGTCCCCAGGAGACCCCAGGACAGGAGACCCCAGGACAGGAGCCCAGGGCCCCCGTGTGGTAGACAGGAGCCCAGCGGATGGAGCCACAGCTGCTTCCCACCTGCAGCTTTTCTGATGCTCAGAGGTTTGAAACTCACAACTTCCTCATCACCTTCGCCTTTTGTTATCACATACCATCTGTCCCTCCTTATGCCTTTTGTTATTTTAACCTTAAGGTACTTTTCTGTATTTCTTATGGTTCATTTAGCATCAGTTTTCATTAGCAAAAATGCGTTGCTGCATTTTTATTGTCTTTTTATTTACTAGGTGTCAGTTTGCTAATGACTGCTAATGCAAATTACCAGAAATGGGTTGCTTTTATAAAGGGAATTTATTAGGTTAAAATCTTACGGTTCTGAGGCTGTGAAAAAGCCCAAGTAAAGGCATCACCAGAGATACTGTCTCATCGAAGATTGGCTGCTGGAGGTCCTGGGCTCCTGCCAGGTGGCGGGATAAGTGGCAGCCGGGCTCCGCCTGCGTTCCCGTCTCTCCTCTCCAGGCTCGCTGTGGCCATCAGGCCCGTGGCTCACCTGTCCCCTCTCCTCTGGGCCTCATCTCGTGGGGCCTCTTGGGGACCCTCTTTCCAGGCCCCTCTGCTCCACCGATCCCAGCTGGACCCTCTCGCTCAGCCTTTTGAGGTTCCGCTGCTTCTGCAGCGGCGGGGCCCTGGGCGGCTCTCCCCCTGGGCAGGGAGGCCGGCCTCTCTTCCTCTGCACCTCCTCTGTTTGTAAAAGACCCCAGGGAGACACTGAGGCCCACCCTGGGACCCCCCACCCAAGTCCCCCAATCCCAGGTCCCCGCCAAATCCAATCCTCTCCCAGGGCCCCGCCCCTGCAGGAACAGGCCACCTGAGGAACTAAACGTTCTGGGGTCCCCAGAAAAGACTCGAACCAACACCCCAGACCTCCCTTTTCCTTCCTTTATTTTCAACATCTCTTATTACTGCTTTGCTTCTGTTTCTCCCACGTTCATTTTCTTTTTAATTAACACTGAAAGATGTGCTCCTCGCGCCGCTGGCATGAGCGCGCTGGCTCCACGCCCGACTCCATGCCCTCTGCGTGGGTTCTGGTTATTATCTGTATCACTCACTGATTTCTGCTGGTCTGGTCAAATTATTTACTTCACTTTTCCCCAATTGTCAAGTTTTTAATATGGAATTTCTACTGTAATTTATTCCCTTAGAGCTAACCTTCTCTTTTTGAGGATTTTTAATTCTTTCTCCCGTGCCCCAGTGAGGTGAGACTTTTACATACTTGCGCTTCCTTCGTGGCTTCTTCCTGCTAATTAGGACTTTCAGACATTTTGACATTTTCCTCCTTCTTCCCCTCAACCTTTAGATTTCGCTGAAATAGTTTAGAATCTTTTATCTCTAGACTAAGAATAGAATTTCCATTTTACTTAGCAACTGCATTTCCATTCTTTTAGCCTACAGATACATTCAGATATAAGAGCAGTACAGGAACAAGGATGTTCATTGCCGCGTGAGAACTAAAAGCTAATTACTGCAAACAAGCCGATGTCCACTGATAGGAGGCCACAGCATCAACGACGGTGCTCTCCTGTGCCTGAACTCTGCGGCTGTGAAAGAGTCGGAAAGCTCTTTGTTCTATTACAGAAATTGGTTAAGTTTTAAAGGAAAAAAAGCAAAGGGCAGCACAATGTCTAGACTATGCTTCTGTTTTGTTTCATTTGGAAAAGGGGGAGTGCGTGGCTGATGAGAGTTTGCTCGTGTTCTCCAGCAGGCCCCACGAGTGTGGGTGCAGGTTTATGCCCGTCTCGGACCTGATTCATTTGCTGTCTGTTTCGGTCCTTTACTGAGCATCTCCTTCAGCTGAGCGAGCAGGTGGTGCCCCCTCCAGGTGGTACCCACTCCTGTGGTGCCCGCTCTGGGTGGTGCCTGCTCCAGGTGGTACTCTAAATGGTACCTGCTCCAGGTGGTTCCCTTTCCAGGTGGTACCTACTCCAGGTGGTACTCTAAGTGGTACCTGTTCCAGGTGGTACCTGCTCCAGGTAGTACTCTAAATGGTACCTGTTTCAGGTAGTACCTGCTCCTGGTAGTACTCTAGATGGCACCTGCTCCAGGTGGTACCTACTCCAGGTGGTACTCTAGATAGTACCTGCTCCAGGTGGTGCCTGCTCCAGGTGGTACCTACTCCAGGTGGTACTCTAAATGGTACCTGTTCCAGGTGGTGCCTGCTCCAGGTGGTACTCTAGATAGTACCTGCTCCAGGTGGTGCCTGCTCCAGGTGGTACCTACTCCAGGTGGTACTCTAAATGGTACCTGTTTCAGGTGGTGCCTGCTCCAGGTGGTACCTACTCCAGGTGGTACTCTAAATGGTACCTGTTTCAGGTGGTGCCTGCTCCAGGTGGTACCTTTTTCAGGTGGTACCTGCTCCAGGTGGTACCTGCTCCAGGTGGTACTCTGGATGGTACCTGCTCCAGGTGGTACCTGCTCCAGGTGGTACTCTAGATGGTATCTGCTCCAGGTGGTACCTGTTCTGCACGTTCCCCGTTTGCCCCCACAGGAGCCTACTCTGCTGGGTGGGAGCCCGGGCGGCCGCCCCACGCCCCCGGGGGTCTCGCTTTGTCCCTGACGTGACCTGTGAAGGAAGGGCAGCCCCTGTGCTCTTCGGGGTCTTGCCGCATGGAAATTCCGCGGGGAGCCCGCAGCGCCCCCAGCTGCCGCGTCCGCAGTCCCCTGGGCCTCAGTGGGGGTCTCGTGCTCTCCAGCCAGCGGTGGCCACTTGGCTCGGGTTCCTAACAGGCTTGCGCTCAGGGCTTCCAGGCCTCAGCTCTTCTCCCCGTTTCCCTGTTCCCGTAGGTTTCTGTTTTCATTTTCCGTTTCTGCCTGAAGGTGTTGCTTCCTCTTGAATCGTCCCATCAGGATGTCATCTCCATTAACTGCGGATTTTAGTTTTCACTTTGAAAGTTGTTTTCAGGCTTTGCTTGAATCTCCTTGAACCCGTCGCTGTTTTTTCTTGGGGGCGGGGGGTCGTCCTTGTCTGGGATTCTGCTGCCCTGCAGCGGGCTTAGTTCACGGGGACCCCCAGGTCTTTGATTTCCTGTCGGGGTCTCCATGGATGAGGGGGCCGGTGGCAATGGCAAGGCCAACGATGGGTGGACACTGGGCTCAGAGGGCAGCGGTGCTGTGTCACAGCGGCTCTGGCCCTGCAGCTCCTGGGGGTCGGGGTCTTGCCGGTGCACCACCCCCCGTCGGCTCCATGGGGCCACGATGTCTAGAAACATCTAAGCTGGACGATGACATCGTCCTGGGGTCAGTGGTGCTCCCTAGGCCAAATTCTTCCCATAACGCCCGACAGCCGAGGCTGCCCGTGTGGTCTCAGACCCCCCCTCCCCCGACACGGGGCTGAACGCCCGGGGCAGACCCCCAGTGGGCCCCCAGGACCCAAGCCCTCCCAGCAGCTCTCGTGCCCAGGGCACAGCAGGCAGGCGGAAGGGGGCACGTCAGCGCCAAGCATCGCCCGGTGCCTCCCGCCGGCTTCTCCACCCGCCGCACGTCTCGCTTTCCTGAACCCTGGAGGGGAGAAAGACCCCGGGCGAGGCCTCCCCCGTGCCGGGTGGTCTGCACAGCTGGCAGTGCACGGGGGGGTGGCTTGGGGCTCCCGCTCCAGCTCAGCCAGGGCAGGGGCCCGAGGGCCAGCTGGCCGGCGCTCGACCCGCGCGGGAGCCGGGGTTCCTGCCGGGCAGCGAGAGCTCTGCCAGGACACGCCCGGGCCATCTGGTGGGCCGGCCTTCTCCAGGGTCCCTGCCCTGAGCTACAGGCAGCCGCCCTGCGCCACGGAGGGCCCCACGCCCACCGTCACGCTGTAGCTCTGCCGAGACGCGCTTTGTTCCCGACCTAGGACACGCCTGAGTCCCTGAGCAGAAATCTTCAGGCTTGCCAAGTTGCTCTTTGATCATTGTCATTAAACATTTATTAAATGCTCTGAGTCGCCGAAGCTCAGGGGACGGCTGATCTGGGATGAATGAGAGGCCCGCACTCCTGCAGCCCCCAGCAGGGGGTCAAGGGCACAGCGGGTGGGGGGTTGGGCACAGAGGAGCACAGGGGTGGGGCCTCAGGGGTGAAGTGGGTGGAGGGTCAGGGGCGCGGCGGGTGGGGGTCAGGGGCATCACTGCTGGAGCCTGCGGCCAGCTGAGGGGCTGAGGCGAGCTTTGAGAAGTTACAGTCCAGGCAGCTGGACTATGGCGATAACCCACGCAGAGGCTGAGACCCTGGTGGCCAGGGCGGGGGGCGGGGGAGCAGCCCAGGACAGAGAGGAAGCCAAGCGCGGAGTCACTGCCAGGCCTTGGGCAGCTCCGCCGTCCCCAGGGCCTCCCGCATTGACCCCGAGCTTCCCGTCTCCGTGGTGGTGGACGAGGTACCGGCAGATCAGTGGCTTCTACTCGGCTGCCAGCAGCTGGGAGGGAGGGCCACCCTGGTGCCGGAGCCCCGAAGAGGCCACCGGAGCAGGACAGGGGGCACCTGCTGGGGAAAAAAGCCCATGGACAGAGGAGGCCAGACCCTCTCACGGCCTGTGCTGGGCGCCCATTCGATTCCCCGTGGCGGCAGTTCCCCCACTGTCTGCACGGAGGACCGGCGCCTGCGCGACACAGGGACGCAGCCTGGGCCAGGGCTCCTGAGTCGACCTCTGGAGTGGTCACCTCCTGCCCACGCGGCCTCAGGAGGTGACACGGCTCTGCGCCTGGTGGCTGTGCTGCGGCATGGGAAATGACACTCCCCACCCCCCAGGAGAGGGGACACAGAACAGGTGCAGGAGAGACGGTCCATTCACGCCGGGCAGGGGACGGTGCCCGCCAGCGTCCAGCCCACCTCGGCCCACGGCCAGTGCGCTCGAGCCTGGCCCCCCACGTGCCCTCTGGTCCCCTGGCTTTGGGGGGTGCGAAGACCCTCTGCATACAGTCCTGACAGTGAGGGGCAGTGTCCTTCAAAGGCAGCAGTGCACTGGCAGCACGATGGCTGCGACGCGGGGTCTTTGCACATGGCTACCTGCAGGTCTGGGCAGCAGGTTTGCACCTGTGTTGGGAACTGACTCACAGGGAGGTTATTTTCCTTGGGGCGGGGAGTGAGATTATTTACTTAATGAACTCTTTAATTGTGAATAACTTTAGATTTACAGGGAAGTTGCAGAGATTGTGCAGTTCACTGTGCCCTCACCCCATGTGCCCTGGTGCTACAGCTTACGTAACTGCGGAGCCGTTGCTTGAGTAACTGAACCCCAGACTTCAAGCGGATTTCACAGGTATTTCCATTAACATTTAAGGAAATCAGAGCAAATGACTGCTGGAGAGGAAGCCACAGGCTGCACCGAAGAAGGAGTGCTCGGCTCAGCCTCCCGCCCGCCTCACCGAGGGCAGAGGGCGCATGGGGGGCACAGGGCACGTGGGCAGAGACCCTCCCGTGCCTGCTGGACCGGCTCAGTGGGATCCAGCCCTTGAAAAGGCCTTGGGTGCCTGACAGTGAGAGGCGGAGCTGAAGACGCTGTGCTGTCCAGGGCCTCCCCCGGATGAAGACGCCGTGCTGTCCTCGGGGTTCACCTGGATGAAGACGCCGTGCTGTCCAGGGCCTCCCCCAGATGAAGACGCCATGCTGTCCAGGGCCTTCCCCGGATGAAGACGCCGTGCTGTCCAGGGCCTCCCCCGGATGAAGACGCCGTGCTGTCCAGGGCCTCCCCCAGATGAAGACGCCGTGCTGTCCAGGGCCTCCCCCAGATGAAGACGCTGTGCTGTCCAGGGCCTCCCCCGGATGAAGACGCCGTGCTGTCCTCGGGGTTCACCTGGATGAAGACGCCGTGCTGTCCTCGGGGTTCACCTGGATGAAGACGCCGTGCTGTCCTCGGGGTTCACCTGGATGAAGACACCGTGCTGTCCAGGGGCTCCCCCAGATGAAGATGCTGTGCTGTCGTTGGGGTCCACCTGGATGAAGATGCTGTGCAGGTCCAGGTTTTTCCCTGGACGTCCCACAGTGAGAAGCCCACGGCCTCGGTGCCCCTCCTCCCCCTGGCCATCAGCCTGTCACCTCCACCTTCCTTGTGCTCTCCTTGAGGATTTTCACCTCAACAGCTGCCACTCCAGGTCTAGACCAGACTTGGAGAATCCCTCCCCAGCAGCCACCCACTGCTCCAGAGAAGGGCCCAGCTGCCGCGCCCTGCCAGCCCCGGGCGGCTGGTTCCTTCCTCCCCTTGGCGTGAGGTCCCTGAGATCAGGAACCCCCCTCTGCTGAGCGCCGTCTCTGCCGGGCACCAGGCTGGACTGCAGGTGCTGGGACCGGCCTTCCCCGCAGAGCTGGGCAGAGGGCTCCACCGGGCAGGTGCGGCCCCAGGTGCCGAGGTCAGGCGGTCAGAGGCCCGGGCTGTGGGGACCCCGTGTGCTGCCCTTCGCCCGGGAGCACGTCCTCAGGGGGCTGCTGACCTGGGCGCTGAGCCAGTGCCTTCCTGCATCCTGCTCCTTCTCCTTCCCAGGCCTCCGTTGGGGTGCCCTGTGCCCCCATCCCTCCTCTTAGCTGGGCGGATGCCCCTGAATCTCTGTCTCAGTGGGGCAAGGCTGGCAGCTGCTGCAGGGCAGGGGCAGATCCGTGCCCGCCTCGCTCTGAGGTCCCCCTGGGGGAGGACCCACCCTCGCGGCCGCTCCGCGTCCCTGCCTCCCATCCACCGCTTCCTCCTCCTACCACCCCCTCCTCGCCCCAGTCAGACCCCACACGCGCCCCCACAGCAGAGGCACCGGCGGCCACCTGGGGTCAGTGTTGGCCAGTCTTGGCCGCCCTGCCTGCCCCCACCTGCTGCTCTCTGGGGGCCCCGTGGGAGATCGAGGGGCGGGGAGGTTGGCCCCGCTGGAGATAGGAACCCCCAGATATGCTCCTTCTGCTGGGGGCTTCGCCTCCCCCCCAACCTCCAGGCCAGCTGCCTCCTGTGGAGGGGGGGGCGTCCAGGGTGGCCCTGAGGTTGGGGTGGGGGTACGGCTCTGAGGGGTCACCTGGGGATCCTGGAAAGTGAGCCTGGCAGCCAGCTGCTTGGGCTGAGCATCGCCAGGGCCCCCTGCCCGCCCCCCCAGGAGCTGCCGAGGACAGCAGGGGAGAAGTGGAGAAGGGGCTGCAGGCCTGGGGGCCCCACTCTGCCCGGTGCTGCTGCTCTAAGCTCAAATAGCCCCTCAGGGAGCACAGAGGTGGGAGGAGGGGGCTCCAGGGTCCAGTCCCCGGACCTGCCTCGGCTTGGGGGGCCAGCCTTGGTGCGCACGCCCTGCCCCCCGTGCAGACAAGCACCCCCGCACGCCCCTGTGCAGGGCTGTCCACGCCTGCTGGGCGGGCACACCCACCCACGCCTGTCCCTCGGGACAGAGGCCCGACTCGCCCTGGCATCTGCCCGCCCACCCCGCTGGGTGCTTGCCTGGCTCCGAGGAGCCCCCCGCCCCTCCCCCGGAGCAGCAACCTGCGCCTCGGTGCCGCGCCAGCGACTCCGCGTGAGGCCGCCGCCCACCCACCGTCTGCCGCCCACCCTCTGGGTCGGGCCGGCCGCCCTTCGCGCTTGGGCACGGCTAGCCCTGAGCCCCTGACGTCTCGACGTCCCTGCCACACTCTGGGCACCGTCCACATGCAGCGCTGCCTCCCTGATGCCGCGAGTGCACTGGGATGCCCGTGCCACGCGTGCCGTCTCCCTGTGCCCCACACCCGCACACGGGGCCACCCTGGGAGAGCACACAGTGCCGCTGGACGAGCTGGCCCCCTCTCCAGTCTGCAGGGCCAGGTTTGGCTCAATCTCCCAGGACGAGCCCACCTGCCAGGACCGCGGCCCCAAGTCTGCAAGGAGAAGTGATGCCGGCCCCAGGTGGAACCCTAGACTTTCCTTCTTCCCAACCTAGTGCCCACCAGCCGCTGACCCCTGGCTCTTCCCAGTCATCTCCCAGAGTCCTTCTCAGGGACCCTGGCCCGTCCCCCACCTCACCAGGGACAGCCCCCAAGGAGGCAGCTGCTCCTCGCAGCCCCTCCTGGCCACGCTCCTCAGTCCTGCAGGAACCCCGAAACCGAGGCCCACCCTGCGAAGCCCCTCAGTTCACTGCGGCTCCTCTTAGAAACAGCTCTCGGGTGGCGGGAGCTCGTTCGAGGCAGGCTTTTCTTATGGGGTGCTGGGAAAGGGCGCCCCGCTTGCAGCAGTGTGGCCCCGAGCCCTAACCTGGACAGGCACTGGCCCTCCGCCTGCAGGGCGGGCTTGGCCGGGCTCACTTCCTTCTCAAAGCCACTGCGAGGGCAAGACGTGCCCATGTGTGGCAGGTGACAGAACGGCGCAGCGGTTTGCAGGGAGCGGGAGGAGGGCCAGGCGTGAACTGCCAACCCAGAGGCGCTGGACGCTCCCTCCCTACAGCCCGACCCTTTGTAGAGGAACTTGGGGAGGGGTCGGGGCTGCTGCCCCTGCGGAGCTGGCCCAGCGCTGGCCCTGAAGGCCACCCCTGCAGACCCCTCCGTCCAGCGGCAGCCCAGTGCTGAGGTCAGCAGGAGGACTGGCCGGCGCGGAGGGTGCCCGGAGCCCTAAGCGCCAGCCCCGCTCCCGTCCACTGCGCTCGGTCCCCCACTCCGGCCTCCTTCTGCGCCTGGAGCCTGACTGCGGCATTTCCACCCAGAACCTTCCGTGGCTGCTGCCTGACGCCCCTGTCGGGGGTCTCCAGCTCCTGGGTCATTTTCGGGAGGCTTACTCTCTCCCCCTCCTGTGTCCTCAAGCAGGACTCTGAGTGCGGCAGCCGCTGGGATTCGCGTTTCCTCCTCCACGGGGCCCGGCCCCTCCTGGCTGCGCGGTCTGACTTCGCCTATGGGACCGTGGCCCCCCCTCCCCCGCTGGGCTCCCCTGTGCCTCCAGCCTCTGCCTTCCATGCCCGGGGGTCTCTCGCCCCACGAGAGGGTGGGTGCAGGGAGCAGGGCCTGCTTGGGCGCCCTGGGGAGCTTTGGGAGGATGGCAGAGGCGGCGGCCTGGGCTTGCCTTGGGCTAGCGCTGCCAGAACCACCGGCCCGTGTGGCCCCCGGAGGCTTGTCCCCCCGAAGGCGCCTTGAGATGGCAGGTCTCGGGAGTTCCCCGAGGGCTGGGAGGTTTGGCAGGGGATGGGCAGCTCGTCCTCCACGGCGGGCGCTGGTTGGTATTGGCGTGGGTCAGCGTGGCCGGGGCCTGCACAGGGGCTCGTGGGGCCTGAGCTGGGCGGAGGTGGGTCTGCACGGTGCGGGATCAGCCGGCATGGATGTCGCCAAGTGACAGAAAGACACAGGCCGAGGTGCCCCAGTCTGCAGCAAGGCAGCACCCCAATTCTGCAGCAAGCTGGCACCAGAACGCAGGCTCCGGAGGAGCGCGGCCTTGCCTGGCCTCGATGCTGGCCGCCTGGCCTCCGCCGGGAGCCTGGACGTCCCCGGGTTACGCCTCCAGGGTGTGCTGCTTGTTGTAGCAGCTGGCAAGCCGAGACACGCAGGGCAGGAGGGTGTCCACGGTGCAGCCTCCTCGCGGTCACCCTGAGGCCCTTTTCCTTGCTTCCATTTGAGTCCCCACTCAAGGTTCTGGGGTGTCTGGGTGGCAAAGAGCGTTCCAGCTGAGAGGCACCCCATGCTGCTCTTCACTGTGTCCACACATCAGGCCAGAGAAAACCCGCGCGGAGAGGGGGGCTTTTCAGCATGGGCCTAGGGGGACACTGACACTGGAACGACAGGCTGGCTTATTTTTATTAATAAGCATTTAACAATATTTATTTACTTTTCAGAAAAAGCATTTTGAAGCTATTTTATTTTTCTTGAAATGAATGTAAATTAAATAGTTCAAGTTTATTATCATTGTTAGTGTTTGGCCTTTTAACTTCAATAGGCAGATTCAAACATTTGGGCACCGACACCTTTTCTACGGGAGTGGATTGGCTCAGGCAGATGAGCACCTGCTTCCCACGTGGGAGGTCCCGGGCTCGGTCCCTCATTCCTCCTGAAAACAAACAAGTGAACAAGTGACTAAACCAACTCAGGCGAGCCGATGTGGCTCAGCGGTTGAGCACCGGCTTCCCACATACGAGGTCCCGGGTTCAATCCCCAGTCCTGCTACCTCAAAAAAAAATCCTTTCTGGGAATTATGTAAAATATTTTTATTTTTTACTTTTAATTTTCATTTTTTTGAAAAATGGATTCAAAATGTGTATGCTTCCCATACACTGCATTTTACAGTTTACGTATCTGCTTTCTTATCTCGGCAGACCCGAGCAGGGGCGTCCTGACTGCAGGGCAGTCTGGTTCTGCTGAAGTGAAGCGCAGACAGGCCTGCGGCGAGGCCGTCTCTGCTGGACGGCTGCGCTAGCCCCCTGGGTGCGGGCGGGGGCGAGGGAAGCAGCCCCCCTGGGTGGGTGAGGGGCCTCCGTCCTCTCGAGCCCAGGCGCGCGCTCCCTGCCCTGCTGCCCTGCGCCAGGTTTTCCACGCCCACAGCTTCTTGCTCCTCACGGCGGCCTGGTCTGCGGCTCCCCTGCCCGACGGGGGTCCTGGGTCACCCACGCCGTAGCCCTGGCCCTGGAGGAGCTGTCGGTGGGGGGGCTCCTGGGGGCCAGGCCCCAGAACTCCTGCTCTTCGGCTTTTCTAAAATCCACGGCAGGCTGTGGGCTGGGAGCGCCGGCCAGCGGAGGGTGGGAGCGCTGAAGCTCGAGGTCCCGGGGGGCTCGGCAATGGGGGACACCAAGCCCAGACCCTCAGCGGAAGCTGGGCCTGGCCTCGCAGCCTTGGGCGCGGCGGGGGCCCACGTGGGGAAGGGGCGGGCCAGGGGAGCCGGCAGTGCCTGCAGCTGAGGGACAAACACTCCCTGTGGTCCGTTGTCATTAGAGGGCTTTTGTTTTCTTATCTGTAGTTTCTAATTTTCCTTCCGTAACCATTTAATATTTGTTTCATTCAAAGAGAGACCAAAGCAGGCATTACATTTAAAAAATCAATTTCCTGAGTCATTCATTCAGCGGTAATGTGATGGAAGTTAGCCGAAATTACTAGGCCAAAAGCAATTTAAAAGGCCTCCATGTCAAAGATCAGCAAACTGTTGGAGCCTTCTAGAGTCTTCTAGAAGTGAAGGTCCTCCAACAAGTGGAAAAGGTATTTCAAAGAAACAATGCCACCACAGTCACTGGGCTCGTGGCGGCCTGCAGCAGACCTGGCCTGGGTCTCTGTGACCTTCAGCCTTTAGAGGACGCGCCAACGGAAAACCAGAGGGCATTTGATGAGGCATTTTGTTCTGCCGTCATTTTCCTTCTCTTCCTGCTACAGTTAATTTAAATTTTTTGGTTTGCTCAGTGAACCAAGATCACTAGCATTATTTTCAAAGCTGCGCTCTGCACACGAGGCACTGCGCAGAGCAGGCATGGACCGCGCCTGTGAGCTCCGATGTCTGAGGCCGGCAAAGCTCAGCGTCATCAAGGACGCGCAGAGGCATCTGCGCACTGATGTCCACAGCGCATTATTCACTTCGTTAAAAGATGGAAACCAGCGACGTGCCGGTCAGCCCGCGATGGACAGACGAGAGGGGGCGTGTTCATGTGATGGAATATTACTCAGCTCTAAGAGGAACTCGATCAGGGAAGCACGTGACAACCGGAGGACCTTGGGGACATCATGTTGAGTGAAATAAGCCAGACAAAAAGGACAAATACTGTATGATCTCACTGATAAGAACAAATGATGAATAGACTTACGGAGTTGGACTATGGCGTGTAGGTCGGTGGGAGACGAAACGCAGCTGATGCGGGGCGTGTGCAGGTTTAATGAGGTCAAATGGTAATGGCTGGACTTGATGGCAACACATTATAATGAGTGTAACAAACACTTGATTTATGGATGTGATTGTGGCTGAAAGGCATGGTCTAGGGAGTTTAATGTTGATTGGAGCACAGCTGGAGGATAATATAAGGAATTTATAACAATGATTTTGGAAGTAACTGAGGATTGTGATTAATATATAAGTACAGGAATGTTCTACTACAGGGTGTTCGGAGTGTGGTAATACATGGGGAAATATAACTAGTATACTTAATGGACTATGGTAACAACAACATTGAAATGCTTTTGTAGCAAAAGCAAAGTTGGTACTACATTAATTACAAAGGTAAAAAAAAAGAATACGTGGTTTGGTTTTGTGAGATAGGAATAGAATTAAGCATTTTTTTCTCTTTTTCATCTTTTTTCATTAATAAGGAGAACCCGACGAGGTCATTTACTGAATCTGTGTTCACCTACGTATCTTTCTGAACAGTTGCGTTACCAGTTGGAATTAGATGAGATAAAAATGCCTGAAAAAGAACTCTTTAGGAGTAATGTTTCCATTATTTGTTGAGCTGCCTTTTCCTGTTTTTCGTTTTTGTGAATTTGAAATAAAGTTGCTAACTAAAGAAAACCTCATCCTCCGCCGTGGCCCACGTGTGGCTCGAGTAGAGCCTGGACCTTCCCCCTCTGGGGTCTCCTAGCCAAGCAGAAGCCCCCACCCCTCTGAACTCTCCTGGTTGATGTCCTGGGAACCCAGGGCTTCTCACCGTCCCTGGACCAAGAACAGACGCTCTGTTTCAGGGAAGCGGTGGCGGGCAGCGCGTGAGCCTCAGGAACCCTGCAGTGTTTCCCGTGAAGAGGACAGAGGGCACGCGCGGGCCCCCACGGAGAGCGTGCTGGCGGGGAGGGCTGGAAGGAGAGGGCCAGTCGCACACGGCCGGCCCGAGTGGTGGGGCGGGGCCGAGCGCATCAGGCCGTTGAGGTAACTTGGCCGGAGCCCACTGAGCTCAACGGAACCTGCAAGAGTTAAAAGAGATGACACGAAAGTGGTGCTCGTGAAGCAGTCACGGCGTCAGCGGCCTCCCGACCACCTCGGCCCTCTCTCTTGCCCCAGGGTCCCCTGGTTCGTCGGGCTCTTGTCGGGATCCCCTGCCCCAGGGTCCCCCGGCGCCCCCAGCCGTCCTCCCTGTTGTGCTGGGGGCTGCCCTGATCCAGCTGGGCAGCTGGCAGCAAGGTGGGAGTTCACTGCGGGTCTGGAGGCCGGAAGCAGAGCCCTGGGGCCCACACCCCGTCCTGGGGGCTCCCCAGGACTCGGGCTCTGTGGAGCCGGCGGCCCTTGGCAACCCTGGCTGGTAGCGTGTTGTGCGACCCTCTCCTCCCCGTCTCTGCCCGAGTCCAGCGTCCCTCCTCTCAGGACACCGGTCAGTTGGACTGCAGCCCTGTGGCTCCCCCAGCAGGACGCACCTCAACTGGCCATCGTGGCCCAGTGACCCTACTTCCCAGGGGGTCGCCTCCCGGGGAGCTGGGCCCGCGGCCTCCTGCCTCTTGGGGGGCACAGTGGAATCCTGGCACTCTCCTCTCCCTTTCTGCACCTGGGCGTGGCGTCCCTCAGTGGAGAACACCTGCCCGTGGGCCCACCTGGCAATACCTGCCAGGCCTCCGGGCCCCTCCCACCTTCTGAGCGGCTCATACCCCCTCCGCCCCCTGCCCAGCCCCTCTCCCTGACCCCGCTCAGTCCTCCGCTTCACACCGTCTCTCCTCCGACGTCCCACCGACAGTCCACGGAGCACCTGCTGGGTGGGCTGAGCAGGACCCTAAAGGCTGTCCAGCCCCAGCCCAGGGCTGGGTACGTGGTCTTATCTGGAGGAAGGGTCTCTGCAGATGCAGCTCCGTGAGGGTCCTTACGATGACAGCTTCCTGGTCTGCCAGGGGGCCCCAAACCCAACAGCCCCTGTCCTCACAAGAGGGGAGTCATGGAGAAGGGAGGAGCCCTGGGAAGATGGGGGCTCCGCGCGGGCCACGCAGCACCCCCACCGGCCTCGAGAGAGCGCCGACCGCCCAGCGCCACCCCGGGCTCCAGCCTCAGGGACTGTGCAGGAAGACCTCTCCCCTTGAGAGCCGGAGCCGTGGCCTGGGGCCGCGCCGGTCCCTGCGGGCTCTTCGTCCTGAGTGGGGTCAGGGGGAGGGGCCGGGTGTAGGCGGGGGGTGGGGGGGCAGTTCCAGGGCGAGAGCTCAGGGCTGGCTGCCCCGGCTGGACGGGAAGAGGGTCATTTGCATCAGTGCTGTGACGGGGGCAGCGAGTGTCATCCACAGAGAAGGTCACCTGGGCTCCAGCCCCGAGGCTCTGGCCCTGCCCACCAGCGGGTCTCCCCGAGAGGCAGAAAGGGAGGGTGAGGGCTGCTCTGGGTGGGCTGGAGGATGCGGCACGCCACGGCTCTGGAGCCGGGCCCCCTGCGGTGCAGGAGTTTAGGGTCCTGGTGTCCAGGGGTTTGGTCAAGCACTGGCCTGGACGCTGCCGTGATATGTGTCACCACTGCGGCTCACGGCTAAGTTCAGTTGACTTTGGGTGAAGAAGACCACCTAGATACAGCGGTGGGCCTCGTCCCACCAGGTGGGACCTTAAAAGCCAACAACCGCCGAGTCCAGAGAGAAGACGTCCCCTGAGACCCCCGCCTCCAGCCCCCTCGGCGTTTCCTGCCTGCTCTGCACATCGTCGCCTTGCCAGACCCTTAAAAGGCTTATCCCCTGATGGTTCTGCCCGTTCTCTTTCTTTGGAGAAACTGACAGATACTCTACCTTAAATTAAAAAAAAAAAGTCTTATTGCACAGTGGTCTTAGCTTTACAGAAAAGTTGTGAAGACAGAACAGAATTCGTGCGTCACCTCCGGTCTCCCCTGACCCAGCGTCTCAGGTGAGCGCGCAGCTCTGTCACAGGATGGAGGAAATGGACGCGCTATTCCCGGCTGATGCCCTGGATTGCCCTCGTGTCCCCTTTCTGGCCCAGGACCCCTCCCCGGTCCCACAGAGCATTCGGCCGCCACGTCTCCCAGGATCGCCGGGGCCCTGGCGGTTCTCCTGGTTTCGTTGGCCTGGACCGTCTGATGGGAGCCGTCACGAGCCTCTGCTGGGGTCTGTGTGTTTTCCTCATGATTAGACGGGGCTGTGGCTTGGGAGAGGAAGAGTGCAGCAGGAGGGGCCTTCTACGCACGTCCTGCCGGGGCCCCTGTGCCAGGAGGGTCTCTCTCTGTGGACGTAACCGTGGTCGCTGGCCGAGGGCGTGGGCAGGTTGCCCGTGGTCAGGCTCCTCTGGCCCCTTCCGCTGCGTCCTCCTGGGAAGGGGACCCCTGCGCATCAGGAGGGGCACTCTGCTCCCCCCTTGCGGGTGTGTGCCTGCATGTGTTGTTTGGAATCCTTCTTCTGCTCGGGAGATTTGCCTCTTCTCACCTTACTTGTTTGCTCAAGCATTCTATCAGTTTGGGCTTATCGGTGTTTATTCTATACTTTTGGCTATAACCCAACACGACATTAATGTGTTGCTACATTGTGCCAGCTTTGGCCGTTGTGCACCCTTTCATTTGGTTCCCACTTCCCTTTGTGTCATGTTCACTTTGAGCATCTGCCTGACTTTCTGGAACCACACGGGGCTCCGTGCTCATCTGGATATTCCCTCCCAGCCCTGGAACCTACCATTTTCCAAGGTTCCTCATTCCTTTTATGGAGAATGGAGTTGGAAACACCTGGGCTCCGTGTGTGCTGGGGTGTGGCTGATGCCCGGCCCTCTCAGGGGACCGAGCTGGCACATAAAAATCTGTGCACCAGCCACATGTACACACCTACGTGCATCCTCCTCTAGCCCCACGAGGCCGCATGAGCCTGCACTGCCGTCTCCAGCTTTAGCCCACAATGTGGCTCTTCTCCACTCTCTCGCTTTGCTTGTCTGTAACCCCAGCAGGGAGAAACCGGCTCCCGCGCCCCGACGCTCCTCGCTTATTTGTTCACTCGCAGTACACGTTGATAGTGGATTCAGAGATAACTCAGAGCTCCGTGAGCAACAATTTTTTACCTTATTACCTTTTAATTTAAACAAAAATAAATAATAGCAAAATGAAGACATAATTCCTTTGGAAATTCTGGAGGGAATTTTCCAGCGAAATTCTTTTACCTGAAGAAACAAATTAGAATATAAAAGGTATTGGGTAAATTACATTATTTTTTGGCACCCTTTTAAATGTGACATGCATTCTACCTCTGTGATAATGAGGCAATTAGCAGTAAGTACAAATCCAGCTGCGGGCAGAGTCGGGCCTGGTCTGGGGAAGCTTTTGCTTCTCCGGAGCTGTAAGGTGGTGACCACTCTGCCTTCTGCGTGGGGGAGCTAAGAAGAAACCTACGGGCAATTGCCAGCTGGGCCTGGGAATTCTGCTGTAGGGAACAGGGGCTCTCTAAAGGCAAAGAGGCAGATCGCGGAGAGCGGCCAAGCCAGGCTCATCTCCCGCTGTGTGGGAGGAGGGCGCACCAGTGCCCTGCGGCCGCCCAGCTGAGCTCGTTCTGGGGGCGATCCAGTGGGCCGGGTGGTGGTTGTCAAAATGTTGCACGTGGCACATTCACGTGCGCACTCACGTCAGCCTGCGGTCATTTTCAGACAATGTGGATTATTTTTAAGGGAGGGCGCTGATTAAATAGCATCCCAGGGCCTGTGCACAGCCAGAGCTGGACACCAAAAGGGCCTGAGAACTCCACATCCATACCGCCCCCCCAGCACGCTCCTCCAAGGGAAAATTCACGGGAACAGTGACCGGGAGGAGAGCAGCGGGGCCGGGCCCGAGGCTGAGCTGCCCGGGGTGGAGGAGGGGCCGAAGGGCAGCAAAATGACCGACAAGAACGTGTTAAAGTGGCCGCCTGAGTGTGGGGTCCTGGCTCCAGACACGGCCTTGCACTTGCCCGACACATTTTCCAAGTCAATGGCTCCCAGGGCAACACAAGCCCGCTTGCAGTCATTTCCCGAGAAGAGAAATGCCTCTTCTCCCAAATGTCTTTGAAACACCCTCTTTCGCCCCCATCTACTCCGTGGGCCCCGAGGCAGCCCCTTTGCAGGCAGGAGGACCAGCTCCTGCCCAGCCGTGCTGCTGGGTACCTGGGAAGGCAGGTGCGCCGGCCTCCCCCCCCCACCTGCCACCGAATAACACTCAGCAATTGGGCCCCGAGGCCTGGGTTCTGAGGCGCGCGAGTTTGAGATCCCTTGTCCGAGGCGTCTGCGCAGCCCTGCCGGGCAGGCGCTCAGGGCCGAATGAGCGCGGGACAGGACCTGGAGATGGAGGCAGCCTGTGTATGGGGCGCTGCAGGCAGCGGGGTCCCGGCAGGTCTGGAGCTAGGGGCGGGGTCCTCTAGAGGGCGTGGCCGGAGCACAGGGCCTCCGAGCACATCCCGGGGGTGGGTGGAGCTGCTCTCTGCCTCCCCTTGCATCCCAGGCTTCCCAGCCCAGCACGACCACTGTGGGTGCCCCTACCCGCTATGCCAGCAGCCGCACCAGGACCCTTGGGAGTTGTTCTGCCCTCAGAGAAAGAAGCTTGTGGAGGGCACCCCAAAGTCCAGCTCGAGCCAGTGTGGTGTGGGCTTGACGCACAGGCGCTGCTCTCGCCCATCCCTCATGCCTGGGTCCTGGGGCTTCGCATCAGTCAGTGTGGAGCACCCCTATCTTCCTTGCCCCAGTGCACCCCCAAATCCCTGGGCTCTTCGCAGCCCCCGACTGTACGTGCACCTCTTTCCTTGTGAGGACTGCTGCTGCGTTGGGCAGTAATTGCTGCCTGCCTCCCTGCCCTATTATTCCAAAGCCAGTGTCCAGTTATTTCCCAAAGGCCCCCTTGAAATCAACTTTCTGCACTTTCCAAATCGGCAGAGATGGAGAGAAAACGCGTGTTTATCTTCCCCGATTGAATTGCTTCTTCTGCCAGTGAGTTCCTCAGTGCCTGCTTCCCGCAACTCCAGGAGATTCCAGGGGAGCCTGCGGGGGCGGGGGCCACCCCAGGAGGGGTCCCAAGGCAGCGTCCCTGGAGCCCCGGTGTGGACCCCTCATTATGAGACGGCCTGGGGGGCTTCAGTGGGGCGTCCAGTCCCTGCGGACGGGAAAAGGGCAGGGCTCCCAAATGTAAATAAGGAAATTGACTGCCTCAAAGAGCCCCGCACAAGACAATACTGATACGTGTGCTATGACTTCCTGATGGAAGCTTCCAGAAATGATACAGTGCCAAGGAATGACAGGGCTAGTGGTCACCTGCCCCACACACCCCACTGAGGGCCTTGACGAGCTACGAGCCGCCCCTCCCACAGAGACAGAACATATCAGAGAGGCGAAAAGAGGCAAAACAAGGACCAGGCACCTGAGGTTAACTCAGCATCGTGGGCAAGAGTCAAGGGCTGCAAGACGCCCGAATGTCCATCCACGGAGACTGGGCAGTGGGCTTTACTCAGCAATGCCAGGCAGGCACAATAAAGGTTGAGATGGATTTTATGTGTTTTATGGGAACCATCTCTAAGATACCTTGTTATAGGCAAGAGAAAATTAACAGGTTGAAGAGCAAGTCTGGGCAGCTGTTTGTGTGGTGTATACAGAGAAACAAAGTGAGAAAGAATTCACTATTCATAGTGGCCAACTAATAGAGATCCATAAAATCATGGGTTTAAAACATTGCAAATTCGCTGTCTAGCATTCTGTGCCTGGGTCTCACGGGGCTAAAAATCAAGATGGCGGCAGGGCTGCGTTCCTTCCTTGGTGGCTCCAGTGGTGAATCGTCCTCCTTTTCCAGCATTCTGGGCTCATGGCACCTCTGCCAGCTCCAAAGCCAAGGTCAAGTCCATCTCACATCACAGCCCTCTGTCCTCCTCTGCCTTCCTTTTCCACTTTTTAAAGACCCCCACGATTTCTTTGGGCTCCCTGGAATAATAATCCAGGATCGTCTTCCCATCTGAAGACCACTGGTTAGCATCCTTCATTGTATCTGCCACTTCATTTCCCTCTGCCGTGTACCTTACCCCAGTCACAGATTTGGACACAAGAACATACCAAATCCACATGGAACATACCCCAAGAGCGCATGAAAACACTACTGGCTGCTGATGGGGAGAGAGGAGCAGAGGGATGAGGGCTCTGGGGGAGACTGGAGCTTACCTCTTACTACAGAATCATTTGAACTGCTTGAATTACCTTTACTTAAACTATTTATTTATTTATATTTTTAAGGAGAACAAGCAAAGCCTCTGAGCAGTTCTGGAAACGGTGGCTGTGCTCACTCCCACCCCGATGCAGTCCAAGCCACTGTGCTACCTCCATCTCATCCCAGGGACCAGTCCAGGGAGGGGCAGCCACGGCTGGTCAGCGTGAGGGGGGCATGCTGGAGGAGCTTCCTGGAGTGAGTGGCCCCAGCTCTTTCCCACTGGCGTGAACGTGGCCACTTGCCGAGCCCCTGCCTGCCTGGGAATGCTGGGAGCTTGGGGCAGGCGCTCTCTTAGCAACACACGTGGTAAGAGTTGGAGGTGGGATTCAGCCCAGAATGGCTGGGAAGGGCAGGCGATGAGCCCCTGCCTGCAAGGACAGATCAGAGAAAGGAACAGAGTGGATCCTTACGTGGGCGCTCGGGCTGGTTTGAGTGATTTTTTTGACCACTGGCTGTGGTCAATGGCGGGGCTCTAAGGAGCGCCCCGCCAGGGACGTGGTAGTGGGCAACGACAAACCAGCCCAGCAGATGCTGAGCTGCAGCCCCCTCAGGCTGGAGCAGAGCTGGACACTGTCACCTGAATGAGAGGCCCTGGGCCCCGGTAGCCAAGTAGAGTAAGAGGGCAGGTCAGCCGAAGGAGTGATGAAGATGGAGACACTGTGAGAGAAGGGCAGGCGGTGGTGGTGAGCTGGTGGGAGCCCGTCGAGCTCTTCCTCCCTCCAACTGGCACTTGTGTGGGTGGTGCTGAGAGTGCAGGCGCCGTGGAGTGGCCAGCCCGTCACGTGGGTGTTTTCCCAGAAAACCCAGCCTGATTCCACCCCTGCACACCGTGGGAGAAGGCCAGCTTAGCTCCAGGGTTGGGGTTTCTCCAGTCCTGGAGGCACACACACAGTTCTCTAGAACCAGGAGTGCTGCTCTGATTTTTTTAAACCACAGATTTTCAGGTTCTTTACGGCTGGGACTGTTTGCCCTGTGGCATTGGCACTTGCCCCGCTGCCCCTCTGGGTGGGCTACTGTCTTCCATCTGGTCCATCAGGGGCTCTTCCTGGGAGTCACTGTCTCTCCTTCAAAGGTGGGACCTTAAGACTGAGGGAGTAGAAAGCAAGACCTGGCTGGAGGGTGGCCATGTCCTCTTTCCACTCACAGAGCCCATCCCTGCTGCCCCCCGTCCCTCCCTTCTCCATGCGGCTCGCTCCTCCATCCAGCAAGCTCACGGCCTCCTGCAGAAGCTGGCTCCAGTTCTCTCTCCACTCCCCCCTCCTCCCATCCTCATCACCCATCTAGAAGGTGCTCACTGAGCGTCTCTCAGGTGACTTTCCAGTCAGCTGAGATTTCGTCTCTGAATTCTGTGAGGAGCCCCCCAACTCCCCTAGACCGGTGTGCCTTGGCCCAGTGTGGCCCCCCCACCCCACTCAGGTCACTGACCAGGAAGCTGAGGTTGAGGCTCCTGGGCCACCAACGACCTGGGCCACCTCGTGCCCAGCAGGCTCGGGTGAGCTCCAGGTCAGGGCTGGCGATGAGCCCTCGAGCCATGACCTCCGTCTTCGGGTCTTCTGGTCTTCGGGTGAGGAGGCCTGCGTGGACCAGGTCACGGGGTCTGACCTGAAGACTCTTGCCCTCCACCCTTTTATGACAAAGACAGGCTAAAGCCAGTGCCAGAGAGAAAGAGAAGACAAAACAGAGAATGTCCAAGGAAGGGATCCCCCCAATCTTCGGGCCTGTCCTTGGCGATTTGCAAAGACTTTCACCTCCATTAATTACTTCATTGAATCCAATGATGGCCATGAGCGGTATGGCTGTGATAGACTCAGTACACCCAGTCATCAGTGAAGGGAAGTGGATTTTCCAGGGTTACACGGCGAGGGTGTGTGCTGGAATAAAGCTAGCATGGTCACAGCCTCTGGCTGGCCTGCTCGTTCCTCAGGCCTGTCTACGGAAAGTCCCTCTGATCTCAGCTCCAGCATGGTCTTCTCCTCTGCATCTGTCCACAGTTTTAAGCAGCTTTTCCACACTGGCCCACTCGGCCCCGCTCCCCAGCTGCCCGCCCCCTCGGGTGTCTAATGGGTGTCTCACCCTGAGCACATGGCCCCTAGCACTGGACACCAGAGCCCCTGCTAACCTCCCGCTCCTCCTCCCAGGTCCCAAGTCCGTCCTTCCAGAAGCTCAGGACTCAACAAGCTTCTCTCGCCAGTCAGTCATCAGCAAGTCCCGAGGGCTTGGCCTCCCAGCAGCACCTGGGGTCGGAGCACTCACCCCTCCATGCCGCCATGCCCTCCTCATCGGGTCTAAGGATTTCCTCCCCTGCCTCGCAGCTTCCACCCAGCCCGGCCACACACCACCGAGCGGCCAGTAAGACTTTAATGTCACACCCGCCAGTTACTCGTCTCTTCAAACCCTGCACGGCTCCCCTTTCTCTCAGCATAAAGTTGGCTTCATATGGGGAACCAGATGCCCTCGAGGGCTGCTCCTCTCTGGTCTCATCTCTCACGCTTCACCCTCGCTCACTCTGTCCAGCTACACACTGTCCCTCCTGTTCCTCAGAGACCCACCCCACCCCCAGGGCCTCGGCACAGCTGTCCCACTTCCTGGGCTCCTGCGCTCAGCTACTTCAGGTCTGTTACACAGAAGGCAATTTACCAGAAAGGCCAAGCTCAGCCACGTTATTGAAAAGAGCAAACTCCTCTGCCTCTTTGCACCATCCCCTCCCTATTTTCATGATTCGTAATCCTTGTCACCTTCTGACACAATAGATATTTCACTTGTGTATCCTCTGTCTTGTCTCGTTGGATGGTCAGTTCCACGACCACAAGGATTTGTCCAGTTTGTTCACTTTTGTTTCCAGTGACTACAGCTATCATCAGGCACTCTTTAAATAGTTGTTCAAAAATTTTGAATTAATATCTAATGCTGTTACTTTATGCTTTTTGTATGTGTCACTTCACTTAATATTCACAAAACCCCAAAGAAGTAGGTAATTCCATTCCTCCTATTTTACAGATGAGAAAAGAGATTCAGAGGTATCAGGTGGCACAATGGAGATCCCACTACTGGGAGAAACAGGGCTTGAGCCCCAGCATTCTGGGTTTGGGTGCTGAGAGAGGAGAGCAACACCCAGCAAGAGAGACCAGCAGCCAATGTTTTAGGCTCCGCCACGGTATCTTACCTGTGACATCTAGTGCAATGCATGGTGAGGAGGGGGAAGATGCATGCAAGCTGCACCAGGTTGGGGAGACCCTCAAGATACGTGGAGAAGGGGGTATGCCCCAAAGACCAAGCCTGGGCCTCAGGTATCCAAGACACACTTTACATTGGACATACTTTAGATCAAAGGGCAAATAGTTTTAAAGGATGGATTAAGATGAACCATGTAATAATACCAAGGGAGCTGGAATGGTATATTAATGTCAAATAAAATAGACTTTAAGAAAGAAATTGTTACTAGAGGCAAAGAAGGATATTTAACAATAAGGCTAAAGGAGGCACTCCATCAAGAAAACGTGATGATTATAAACATACGTGCACCAAATAACAGAGCCCTGAAATACGTGAAGCACAATCTGACAGATTTGAAGGGAGAAAGAGACCATTGAACAAAAATAGTTGAAACCTTACATTTCAATAATAGCTGGAACAACTAAGCAGAAGATCAATTAAGAAATGGGACATAAACAACATCACAAACCAATTAGACCTGACAGATGTCTATAGACATCTCCACCCAATGGCAACAAAATACACACTTTCTTCTCAAGGACATATGGAACATTCTCTGGAATAGTCCACATACTAGGTCTTAAATACACACACACACACACACACAACTCAATACACTGAAAAGGATTGAGGTCATACAAGGTATGTACTGGGACCACAATGGGATAAAATCAGAAATCAATAATATGAGGAAATTTGAGAAATTCACAGATATCTGGAAATGACAGAAACAACAACACATCCTTATATAACCAATGGTTCAAGGACTAAATCACAAGGGAATAAGAGAATACTTTGAGATAAATGAAATGAAGGGAAATATGTCAAAACTTATGGTATTCACGAAATCAGTAACCTGACTTTTCATCTTAAGCACCTAGAAAAAGATCACTCTAAAGCCAAAACAAGCAAAATGAAGGAAATAATCAAGATTAGAGTAGAAACAAATAAAATAAGGAATAGAATAGTAATAGAGAAAAATTTTTAATAAAAGTCAAAAGTTGATTCTTTGAAAAGATTAAAAAATTGACAATCATGTAACCAGACTATCAAAAAAAGATAGAAGACTGAAATGACTAAAATTAGGAATGGAAGAGAGGACATTACTATGGAACTTACAGAAATAAAAAAGGATTATAAGGAAAAACAAAGAACAACTGAATGCCAATAAATTAGATAATCTAGATGAAATGGATCACTCCCTAGAAAGACATACACTACCACTTCTGACCCAAGAAGAAACAGAAAACCAGTAAAAGATCGAGGCAGTAACAAAAACCTCCCAACAAAGAAAACGCTGGGACCAGATGGCTTTAGTGAGTACATTCTAGTAGTCATAATATATAAAGAACAATTATAACTCAGCAATGAAAAGACACATTAATCCAAAGTAAAAATGGGTAAAGGACTTGAACAGAAATTTCTCCAAAAAAGATATAGAAATAGCCAATAAGCACATGAGAAGATGCTCAACCTCATTGGTCGTTAGGAAAACGCCGATCAAAACCACAATAAATACTACGTCACATTCACTAGAACTTCTATAATAAAAAAGAAAGATAGGGAAGTGCGGTCACCCCTCGGGCTGAAGTGTGGTTTGCTGGCCTGGCGAGGGGAGCAGCCGCAGCAGGCCAAGCCGCTGCCCCCATAATAGGGTGGTTGGTCGGGCCCACCGCCACCCCTGAAGGAAGCTCGGCATGGGCGCAGAGTGCCCTCGGGTCTCCCCTTCTCGGCAGCCATGCTTCCGCGGCCGCCCCTCCTCCCGGCTGGCGCCACCCGATGCCTGTGGGGCAGCACCCTTCTTCTTCTTTCTCCCTGCGCAGGCGCAGGGCGGAAAATTCCAGTCTGCCCTTTTCCCCTCCCCCGACAGCAGCAACAGCCAGGTGTGGGCGGGAAACTCAAGTCTGCCCTCCACCCCAGCAACAGCAGCCACCAATCCCTAAACCCTGCCCCTTCCCCCAGCAACAGCGACAGCCAATCCCTAACCACCACCCCTCCCCCGTCCAGTACCGCCCACTGACCTTTCGCCGGCAACCAATCAGAACAGGGCGTGGCTTCGACCAATCAGCCTTCCCCAGCCCCTATAAAACTGTTGCCTCTCCCTCAATAAAGTGGACTTGCGTGTTTACCTTGTCTCCGCGGTAGTTCTTCTGCCGTGCGCCCTCCAGTCCTGAGAGCCCCCGACAAGGTCCTGGCCTCCCTTGTCCCCAGTTCGTCGCCTGCTTCTCCGGGCGACCCCTTCGTCGCCGGCTTTGCCGGGCGACCCCGTCAGCCGAACCGCGCAACCCCTGTGAGACCGACCCCTTGTCTGCTGCCGGACCGACCCCTCGTCCCAAGTGGGACCGACCCCTCGTCCCAAGCGGGACCGACCCCTCGTCCAAAGCTGGACCGACCCCTCGTCCGCAGCCAGACCCCACCTCTACCGACCGAGCAAACCGCCGCAGGGAAGTGGATTTGGCTCAACAGATAGAGCATCTGTCTACCACATGGGAGGTCCAGGGTTCAAACCCAGGGCCTCCTGACCCGTGTGGTGAGCTGGCCCATGCGCAGTGCTGATGCGTGCAAGGAGTGCCGTGCCACGCAGGGGTGTCCCCCACGTAGGGGCGCCCCACACACAGGGAGTGCGCCCCTCTAGGAGAGCCGCCCAGCACAAAAAAAGTGCAGCCTGCCCAGGAATGGCGCTGCACACATGGAGAGCTGATGTAAGATGATGCAACAAAAAAAGACACAGATTCCTGGTGCCGCTGATAAGGATAGAAGTGGACACAGAAGGACACATAGTAAATGGACACAGAGAGCAGAGAGAAATAAATAAAATAAATCTTAAAAAAAAAAGAAAAATAGCAGGGGAGTGGCTGTAGCTTGGTGGTTGAGTACCTGCTTCCCATACATGAGGTCCTGGGTTCAATTCCCAGTACTTCCCTAAAATAATAAAAAGGTTTGCAAAGATGAGGAGAAATCAGACACCAAAGGCCACCTCCTGTAGATTCCGTTCCTGTGATTTGTTCAGAACAGGCAAATCCCTAACAATAGAACACAGATTAGAGGTTGCCAGGGCCTGGGGAAGGAGGGTAGTTGATATCCTTACCGTCTTAACATTTCAGCATTACCCCTTCCGGGCATGTGACAATCAAGCCTTTGCTCTCCGGAGCATTTTGGCATCCCTGGCAAATGAGTGCCTTGGCTTGGAAGCATCTGGCAGCACAGAGAACACGGGGAGGTGCTTCGGTGAGAAACGAGCCCCGTGTTTGCTGTAGAACTTCCCATGGGAGACTGGCCCGGGCCTTAGCGCGTGGACTTCCTGCGGCGTCGGTGAGCCACTGCCCCTCCACACACTCCGCTTGCCCTTTGAGGCCTCTTACCTGCCACGTCCATGCCACCTCGTCTGTTTTAACCTGGATGATATCGTGTGGGCTCGGTTTTGAATTTGGAATGAAAATGAGGAGGCATGGTTATTAAAATATTTGCTTCTTGACTCATTCATCCTGTTAGGAGATAGAAAACATAGGCTTTTCCCCCAGCTCTTAATGAAGGCTCCGAAGGACATGGATCATAAACCTGATTCTCAGGGCCTGACAGCAGCAATTATGCTCTGGCCACTCTGTTTGCATAAACTCCCCAGCCAGGGCCCCTGGGGCCCCAGACGCCCCTGTGTGCATAGCAGATGCAGGAAGGTCCTCTCTGCAGACGCAGCGCCTCGGCCGGGCCTCCAAAGTGGGGGCGGCGTGGTGGCGAACGCACGGTGGTGGGTGAGGGGTGGGCGCACGGTGGTGGCGTGTGGTGGGCACACGGTGGTGGCATGTGGTGGGCACATGGTGGTGGCGTGTGGTGGTGGGTGCGCAGCAGTGGGCCCAGAAGCCTGCGTCCAGCTCTCCTGCAGGAAAACGTCTCCCTTTGGCCTGCCTCGGTGGGCCCCTGAGGCTGGAACTCCACGTCTTTAGGGGAAAGCGCCTCCCGCGAGAGCGGACGGCTCTTCCCTAAGCTTACTGTGCACAGGTGATGAACGAAGCAATTTGGACGCCACTCAAATGTTACCGAGGAGACGGGGCGGCAGGGGATGGACGCAGTGCCCGGTGTCCTGAGCCGGACGTGCCCAGCCACGTTCCAGGGCCGTGAGCGGATCGGCGCGGACTTCCAAGCTCAAGGGCCCTCGAGGCTTCCAAGGCCCTCCCGGTCCCCACGACTGTCTCCCGGAGGCGAAGGAGCTTTCCCAGGTGCCTGCCGTGGCTCTCACGACGCACGTCCCGTTTGCTCGTCCTGCTACCCCATAAGGTGAAGGCACACAGGAGGGCTCAGCGCAGCGTTACTAAAGGAACGGGCCCACTCCTGGCCATTTGCACGCAGAGCGCGCACTGGTTTCTCCTTCCTAACTTAGTGATGTGTCCTAAACACTTCAAAGGACTTGACTGAGCCGGCCACGTAAACCTCCTGGTGGCTACGCCCTGGTGGGGGCCGTGTCCAGCTACGTCCCCCACAAGGTGGAGGTGACAGCCCTGACCCGGCAGCAATCACGCTGCCTTGTCGATGTCCCACGCGAGAGCCGCTGGCCGCTCCCTGGGCACCGCTGCCCCCTCCCCCAGGCTCCCAGAATGCGCCGGGTCACGCTCAGGCTGCCCTTTCTGCCACGAATCCCCAGGGAGCTGTGGGGGTGGACGCCAGGCAAGGAATGTCCACGTGCCGTCCCTGCCCGACCCTCTCCAGTGGCCAGGTGGATCTGGCCTGACTGGTTCATTCCAGCAGCGAGCCCCCAAAACGGGCCGGGCAGGCGAAGGGAGCTGCCGACACCAGCACAGCCCTTACCACCCCCCAGGACGCCTGAGGGCAGCTCCCCCACAGCGCGGTGACGCTCAGTGCACAGTGTGACGTCAGAGGGCACCAGTGCGGCTCGGGCGCGGCACCGTGCGCTCAGAGCATCCTCGGGGGCCGTGCGCGGCCTGCGGCACTTCCAGGGACTGGCAGGGCTTCTGGGAGCCAAAGCTCCGGAGGGGCAGGCTGGACCCCCACTGCTGACCGCAGAGGCCGCGGCTGCGGGTGGACAGCGGGGGGAGTGGCCACGGCACTGCGCCCTCCGCGGGCCTCAGGCTGCTGTGCGCTTCCCAGGACAGTCCACGGGGAGCTCGGGGAGGACGGCTCCTGTGCTCGAGGGCCGGGGACGGGAAGGACGGCTCCTGGGCTCAAGGGCTGGTGACAGCAGGACGGCTCCCACGCCCTGCTCGAGGGCTGGCGGTGGCCCTGTCTTGCAGGCTTCCACCCCTCGGCTCTTCTCCCTTTGCCACGGCTGGCAATGACCCTGTGATGAAAGGTCACTTTTCCTGAGACCACTTCAGGGGGCCGGGACTGGGAAGGGGAGGGCCTTGAGGTTTCGTTGTGTGGACAGGGCACTCCTTGGTGAAAACAATCTGCGTTCCCGTGAACGTGAGGTTGTACATCTTCTCAGAGGGCGAGAGGAAAGCCTCCTGCCTTTCAAAATAACGTGAACAACTTAAGTTACTACTTTGATCATTTAGAATAAATTTGGGTACTTTTCTTGAAAAATACTGTCAATTTTTTCATAAAAGGAACTAGAAACCCCTACAAGAGTAACAACCATTACAGAAATTTAGATCAAGACAACCCCACTCTTCAAAGACTCTGAATCTAGCAGTTTTATTGGCGAGTTAATTGGCCTTCCAAGGAACAAATAACCTTTTCTGATGAAGTTTTCAGAAGACAGAACAGGAGGGAATGCAACTTACAACTTATGAGTATGGCTGCCACATTTGACAAATAAAAAGATAACCAGTTAAATTTGAATTTCCAATAGCAATTAATATTCATCTGAAATCCAAGTTATACTGGATGTCCTGTCTTTTATCTGGTCAATGAGACTTGTGTAACCTTTACTCTAAAACCAGTTAAGAGTTGTTCAGAAAAAAATCAAACATCAAATATGTATAAGCTAGAAAAGAAAATGTCAGCTGAGAAAAGCAAACCAAATCCAGTAGTGTATTCAAAAATATTTCATGATCAAACAGAATTAATCCCAGGAATACAAGGGCAGTTTAATATCAGGAAACCCAACAAAGGAATTCACCACTTTCTTGGACTAAAGGGGAAAAATATTTTGATTATTTTAATAGATGCTGAAAAAGCATTTGAAAAAGAATATCTGTTTATAAAAAAAAAAGAAACAAAGAAAAGAAAGTTACTGCCTTATCTTGATCACATTTGTATGTGAAAAACTTGTAGCAAGCATCATACTTAACGGAACAACTTCTACAAATTTTAACTGAGATTGTTGACAAGCCCCCATGCCACCCCTCCTGTGGTGGTTGGTGTAAACCCTGAGTCGGTGTCAGCACCAGAAAAAGGCACATGGTGCATGAGAACTGGAAGGAATAAAGTCTACACAGCAAGCCCAGGGCACTCAGTGCCCTTTCAGAACGAGTAAGAAGTCTCTGCCGTGCTGCTGATGAAGACTTTCGTACAAAAACAACACGTTTTCTCTACACTGGCCAATGCTGGGACTTAATGATGTAAAATAAGATTCCGCTCACAGCAGAGCAAAATTACAAGGTATATATAAGGTCTCAAGGAGCATTTTAAAACTTGTGGGACCTAAAAGACAACCCTGGCCAGTAAACTTGGTGCGTGGAAGGCGGGAGCTTGTCTACATTCTCCCCAGTCAAGGCCAGCCCTGGGAGCTTCCTAGGAACTGGACACGCTCATTTTAAAATGTTTGGGGAAATAGAAAAGTCAACTCTGAAAGCAAAAGAAGAGAGGGAACGTTCAAGTCCTGCAAAGTCACGACGAGGACGTAGACAGCAGGAAGTTGGTGGCCCTGGCAGCAACGACGGATACGGGGCAGCACTGCTCCGAGAGGAACTGGACGACAGCAGGATGCAGCGGGTAAAGCAGGATTCTCCGGGAGATACAGAAGGCTGGCTTGCTGCAGGGGGATAAAGAAACAGGATTCCTTCCTGATCAAAAGGCAACGGCGGATTTCAGGGGGATTCCGACCGAGGTGCGGGCGGCATTGTGTTAAAGCTCGTGCAAGAACATAGAATCCCAGGGGCCTCGGGAATGGAAGGGAGATCTTAAACTAGCTCCAAACAACGTGAACAAGGGAAAATTAATAGTTGTCTATCAAAATTAAGGATTTATGTGTCATACTGAAGTCTGATGAAAGGCTAAGAGAACTTGTGATATCTAAAATCAAAGGGATCCATACGTAGACTGCAAAGGGATTCCATAGAAAAGTTGGAAACACCCATGGAAAATTAGGGAAAAGCTTCATGTCCAATACATACACTGGTTGCTCAAGCTCATTTGAAAACAAAACAAAACAAGTGCCAGGAAGCAAAGCTCGGAGCCGACCACCGCGATGGGGAACCGCCCGCGCCGGTCAGGGCAGTGGAAAGCAGCCGAGGAGCCCCGCGGGACCCGGCCACGCGGGGCGGGAGGCGGGCCTGGACACGACCCAGCGATGCTGCTCCTGGGACCTGTTGCAGAGGAGGCCCCTGCGGGGCGGGGCACTGAGGGCCCTGTGCACGTCCAGGATGGGGTGGGGTGGGGAGGTGGAGGCAGCCGGAGCTCTGCCACGTGGACCCGTCACGTGAACAAGCCTTCCATGGCAGGACGGGCCAAGGTCGGGGCTGCAAACACACGCGCGTGAGAGCAGAAGAGAAAGCAGTGTCCTTCGCGGCGCTGGAAACACTCACAAAGCCGCCTTCCGTGGCTCAGGGGCCCACCTGGGTGTGTCAGGACCCTGTGGGGCGGCTGCCGGCAGAGGAGGGGGTGGGGGAGTGGAGGATGGAGGGGAAGTACCCCCAAGAAAAATAAACCGGGGGCCTTCTAGGATCCAAAATCATAGCCGAGGGGGGTGGTCTCAGCTCCCAAGCTCCAAGTCAGCTAAACGGGGGTTAAAAAGAAAGGAGCGACGGTCCCGGGGTCCACACCAGGGTAGGGCCAGTGAAGAGCTCCGGCTGCTTTTCTCCCCGCTCCACAGATTTCTCCCCCAGCTGCTGTGTCAAGGAAAAGCTTCGGCCCCCGCCCTCCCCGAGCCCCCGCCGAGCAAACCCCTGGCTCAGTCCTGACGGGGAGGAACACGCGAGCCGCGTGGTGAAGTCCGGCGGAGGCCCGCTGCCCTCCACTCCTGCTTTCCTCTTCCTCCTGACGTCCGTGTGCGCCGAGTGTCCCCACGGGGCCCCTGGGCACGTCCAGCGCGCTCCCTGCCTCTGTCCCCTCCAGCACCCCGTGGGGCTGACTCGGCAGCAAGGTCGGAGACCTGCCCTGGGGTGACAGGATGGAGCAGGGGAGCCCGGCCGCGGCCAGCTGACCACTGCAGGGGAAGATCGCGCACATCCATGGACGCTGGCGTGATCCCAGGGTGGCTGCCGTTCCGCCTCGGAGGCGGAGATGAGGGGCCGAGCGGGCCCTGGGCGCCCCCCGTGAGGCCTGCTGCCCGCTCCTAGCGCAGGGGGGCTGGAGCTGGCGGGACACCCTCGGGGTCCCGGGCCCCCGCCTCTGCACACTCAGCAGCCGCGTGAAGGTGAGCGAAAGCGCCTCTGCGGGAGGCGGGCATCTGAGCGCCTGCTTGGGGATGTTTCCGGAAGGGTGCCGTCCCCAAACCTTCCCGCCTCCTCTCTGGCTCCTGAGAGCCGTGGCTTTGGGAATCCTGTCTCTGCCTGCTTCGTGCATCCCGCCGGCAAGAAGGAAGCCTCCCCCAAGAGCTGCTCCTTCTTCCACAAGTATCCGTGCACGGACCGCAGGGGGAGCTCAGAATAGTGGGACGGGGACAGCTTAGCAGGAAAATGAAGCAACTGAAAAGTTGGGAAAGAAAGGAAAAAAAAAAAAGATGAGCATGCATGATGTTTCGGAGCTGGAAAACAGTCCAGAGGCTCAGACCCCTCCCGGGGACTACAACCTCTAAAGCTCGCCTTTTAGGTGCCAGACAAACGGACGAACAGTGGGGACCACCGGCAGAAGAATGCAAAATGGCATTAGGTGAATGGAAAATGGAGAGTAAACCCAAATAAACTACATCATTAGATGGTGGGCCAAACTTGCACTTTAGAAACCTAATAATTTTAAAGTACACCCTTTCTATCCATTTCTGTTTTTATGTACTTTCATCGTTTGTTCATTTCTTTATTTATTAGCTTATTCTTGCTCTCTCCTGGATTTGAGATATTTTCCCGAGACCCCTGTAGAACAAGGCAAGAATGTGCAGCTATTGAATCAGAATGAAAGGGGCGTCAGAGAGTTTCTAATCAGCGAAGAAGGCGGCAAGGCCCGTCCCCGACAAGCATGCCAGCGGCGCTCCATGTCCCCAGGGTCGCGTGTCCTCGCGCCGGGAGCCCGTCTCTCTCCCGACCTTCACCGGCGAGGGAGGCCCCTGCCCGCTCCAGAGGTGCCGCCCGTACTGTCCTGCCCCCGCGGCTGAGCTGGCCCCGTGGTGGGTCCTCACTCCTGTCCAGGAAGAAGTCACTGGAGAGGCCAAAACTGGCTCCTGGGAAGGAAGCTGGCGGTCGGCTCAGCGCGAGGGAATTCAGGACACACACGAAAGGGGAGGCACGTGGGGGCATGTGCGGTGCTTCTCGTGGCACAGGGGCGATACTCCTTTACTTTAATAGTTTAATAACTTTATTGTTGCAAATACTATAATGACATAACTATGTCATCAAATCTGTAATTTCAGTGATATAAGGTTTCTTTTAAAATAAAAATATGCAAGGGAAAATAAATGAGTTGCTTGAAAGAAAAGAAAGGGCCAACACAAAACCATGGCGGCAAGACGTGAATGCTGAAAGGGGGGCATGCACCCCAGCGTGTGCTGGCTGGGACAGGTGTCGCCGCGAACTAATTGAGCTGACCTTCTAGGTAGGGTTGCCAGATAAAATCCAATTAAATATTGGAGGAGTCACACCCCCCAAAAATGTCTGTTTTTGTTTTAGAATAATTGAACTCAGACTTCATTTCTGGCAGCAATTAGGCAGCAGAGCAGCTGATCTCGGAGATGGCCCCAGTTAGTGGCAATAAAATCAAGCTGTCAGCACACAGGACGACGGTGTCTTCAGTTTAATTACATATCGGCCACTTTTGAATGCAGAGCCATTTTCCAATGATACAGTAACAAGGGAATGGAAGCTTGATGCTCTGCCATGGTATTTACTGAAAATTAAGGAGGGATCTGCATACTATTTATTTTTGCCGGAATATTTTCATATATGATAATTGATTTTGAGCTGATTTTTCCCCCAACAAAGTTAACTGTAATCCTATTTGGATTTCAGCTTTCCTGTAATTTGCAATATATTTTACAAATGAAAATGTGATAGCGATGCCAATGCTAGAATTGAAGAGATTATGAGCAATAACCTCAGTTATTATGTATACTGGAATAACCTCAGTTATTATGTATACTGGAAAATGGATCTATTAATGCTAACAATAATGAATATTTCACTCTTGTACAGAGCGTTTCGGTTTGCACAGAGATCTCGTTCTGCACAGCCATGTCTCACCAGCAAAGTAAAGCACCATGGATCAACGCCTGGGATTTTCTGCAGCTTTAAGCAAGTTACAAAACCTCAATGTCGCCACACGCCCGGAAGCCTTAAGTCACGCGCTGTAGGTGGAGTGTTTGGTGCAGAGTGGACCCAATGCACACCTGCCTTTATCATTCCCCACGGGTCCAGTCCTCCTCTTCCCACGCTGTGCCGAGGTCGTGCTTATTTTCCTGCCTCCGCTAAGTCAGGCTTGGCCACGGGGCTGCTGTGGCTGGCGCAGGCTTGGCGACGGGACGTGGCGGCTGCCTCCACTTCCTTGGGGGGTGGGCTGACGTGTGCTGACCACCCCTGTGGCCTGGGCCTCAGCACCTTCTCACGGGGCAGGCCTGAGCCCCCCGAGGCTGTGCAGCTGAGCTGCCCAGACAAGCTCTAGCCAACCCGAAGGCCAGGCAGCACTCTTTCCTGGGTCGGGGTGCTTTTGTGACTCACCACTATTGTGCCTCAGTTTACTGTCCTTGATTGTCCTGCATCGTCCGTACTAAGCCCATGGCTAGAACACGGAGGGCATGGGCAGTTGAAGCGTTTACTCAAGATTCAACAGTTATTGAATTTGAAATAAATAACTACATGATAGAAGGGCATTGTTTTCTTTATAAATCATGCATTTTAAAAAATATGCTCAACTAAGACCATAGAAAACTCTGGAAGAAAATATGAAATGTGAGTGGAAACCATGAATTGAAATGAATGTGGGCAGTTTTTTTTGAGAAGAGAGGATTTTAGAACAAGAAAGAGAGCTTAGATTTCATCTGGCCAAGTAGTTTCCAACTTGAGTCCATCTTTCTTTTATCTTACAGGTTCTCAAAGTTGGTTAATGGAGTAATTTTCAAAAGTCAGGAATAGGGAATGGGAAGCTCAGGCTTAAAATGTACAGGGTTCCGGGGAGTGGTTATAACTCAGTGGTTGATTGTTTGCTTCCCATGTATGAGGTCCCAGGTTCAATCCTCAGTTCCTCCTAAAAAACAAAACAAAAAATGTACAAGGTTCCTATTTGCAATGATGGAAATGTTTTGGTAATGGATGATGGTGAGGGTAGCACAACACTGAATTCAATTAACAGCACTGAAATATATATCTGAATATAATTAAAAGTAGAAATGGTAGAGTGTATATGTGGTAACAGAATAAAAATATTTAAAAATTATTTTGTTGACATACAGTTCACAAACCTTATAATTTACACATTCCTTACGTGTACAGTTCAATGTTTTTTAGTATTTTTTGCTTGTCTGCTCCTGTCTGTTTTTTTTAGGAGGCATGGAGAACTGAACTTGAAACTTCCCATGTGGGAGGTGGGTGCTTGACTGCTTGAGCCACATCCACTCCCAGAATAAAATTTAAAAAAAATCCATGGAACTCCACTACACCAATAGTGAACCTTACTTTAAACCATGGACTTAATTAATAGTACAATTACAAAATATGCTATCATCAGTGGATACAAATGTTTTACACCAGTGCGAGGTGTTGGTGGGGGGGTGGGGTGGCAGTTTGGCATTATTTATGAATTCCAGAAGTAGATTTTGGATTATGTTTGTAAATTGGTTTGCTCCTCTGGGCATATGGATTGTATTAAATTCAGAGGTTTCACGTTTATTTGATTAAATTATGATTAGGGTTTTGATTTGGCTATATCTGTGGGACGTTGGGTCCCTGTCCCCTTGGTGAATGAGAACTCACAGAGAAAATGACACGGCAGAGGAGGGAGTTTGAGTTTTGATGCTGGAGCCCTGGGAAGTAAATACACAGAGAAGCAGTTGTGTGAGGAAAGAGAGGAGGCTACAATAGACATGGCAGAGGCCCCGGGAAGAGTGCTGAGCCTGATAGGCTACAGCTGACCTCGTGAAGAAACCAGAGCAGCTGAGCCCGGAAAGAAACAAGCCCCAGGGAGAGAGACGAGCCTTATGCTAGACTACAGCTGAGATCGGAAGGAGCTGGGAGCACAAAGCCTTAGGAGGAAGAGGAAGCCTGAACCCTTGCAGCGACCAATAGTCATCTTGCTCCAACGTGTGGTCGATGATTTTGGGTGAGAAAGTACCTCTTATGGTACCTTGAGTTGGAGTTGATTCTTTATGGCCTGGTCATTATAATCTTCTACCCCAAATAAATACCCTTTATAAAAGTCAACAGATCCCACATGGTTAATATGTGGGATCTAAGCCCCTCTTGACAGAGGTGGAGCGGACATCACCATCCCAGGGTCCACAGGATGGAGGAATAGAGTGTGGACTGGAGTGGACTTACTGGTATTCTACTATGGAACTGTTGTGATTAGTAACGGAAGAAACTGTAGCACTGATGTGAAAAAAGTGGCCACGGTAGCTGCTGAGGGCAGGGAGAGGGAAGAAGAGATGTGATGTGGGGGCATTTTCAGGACTTGGAGTTGTCCTAACTCATATTGCAGGGTCAGATGCTGGACATTATATATCCTGCTCTAACCCACTGAATGGACTGGGGGAGAGTGTAAACTGCAATGTAAACTATTATCCATGTGGAGCAGCAGTGCTCCAAAATGTATTCACCAAATGCAATGGATGTGCCACACTGATGAGAGAGGTTGTTGATGCTGGAGGAGTGGGGTGGGGTATATGGGAACCTCTTATATTTTTTAATGTAACATTTTTTGTGATCTATGCATCTTCCAAAAAGATACAAAAAAAAAAAGCCAACAGAGTTCTGGTGTTTGCGTCAGCTCCCCTTTGGCAGACTAATACAGGCGGTATACCGGAATCCTGTATTTTATGCTTGATTGTTCTGTAAACCCACAACTTCCCTAATAAAAGCACGTTTCTTAAAAAGTTGAATAAGCTGGAAGTAAACCACATACCTGTACTGAAGCTCAGTGAGAGGCCAAATCCAAGGTCACACAGCAGGTCATGTGACGAAGATCTGCTGCCCTTTCCACGAGGCCCCATGCCATCGCCGATGGTGACACGTGCGTGTCGTGGGAGCGAGGACGCCGAGGTGACGGGGTCCTCGCCCCGGGCGAAGCCGGTCCCCCGAGATGTCACAGTTCACTCACTCACACCCACGACCTCGTCGGTTCACTCACTCCGCCGCAGCCACAAACAACCCACGGGCATTTCTTTCTCACGCCCCGACACGCTGTGACCTGGGGCTCAGCTGGTGAGACATCCTCTGTGGTGGAGAAAACCAGGCCGAGCCGACACAACCCCGGCTGCCGCTCTCGGTGGAGGGGGCAGGTCTCTCCCGTCCGTCGGCCAGGGCGAGTCTCCTGGGGCAGGACGTGCATTCGGCCCCTGGGAGTCCCTGTCACGAGACGATGGGCGGGGGCAAGAGAGGGGACACCAGGACAGTTCTGCGACCTCCGGTGACACTGAGAAGAGGGCTCCACATGAAGCCGGGGGGCTGGGGAGGACGACACCCCCTCTCTGGGTCTGGCTTCTGCAGGGACGGCGTCTTTGCAAGCCCCCCGAGCTGCCCGCGGGCCCGTCTCTAGAATCTACGGAAGCTCGTACCCCGCTGGCCCCGCTGCTCCTACAAGGGCGAGCCCCACGGCGTCACTCCCAGGGAGACGGCCGGCGGCGGTGGGAGGGACCTGGCGTGGGCTCTGCCGCGGCCGGAGGCCGAAGTGCCGGGAAGAAAGCGGAACCAGCCAGCCACGTGCAGGTTGGGCCTGGGGAAAGAGGAGTCAGTGGCCTCAGGCTCACCTACTTATCCCGGTGCTTTGCTCCAGCAAGAGGACGAGAGGCGACCAGGTGACCTGGGAGCAGTGGCACTCCTTCGGATTAAAGTAAGAAGGCCACTTGCCTCCTTACTCGAGATTCCACAGTAAATTCCAGAAGATTCACTATTTTGATGAAAACAAAGAAGTCAGTGAAAAGAGAGGTCGATGGCGCTACCTATGGTGCGGTTAACCCTGGGTTAACGATGAGATCCGAGGCAGAGAGCAGCCATCATTTCTGGTTAATTTGATTCTGGCAAGCAAATAAATAAAAACATTACAATCCCTAAAATAACTTGAGAAGCAAGTTACAAATGGGAAATGACTCATTGTAACGCAGCCAGAGAAGGTTTATTACATCAATATCTAAGGTGCACTTAAGAAAGTTTAAAAAGCGAAACAATTCTAAGAGGAAATGGGCAAAAGGCCCATTTATCCTTCCGCTCCTCAGGCGAGCCTGGCCCAGGCCGCCCTCCGCCCACCCCGCTGTCAGGAGCCTGAGTCACGGCCCGGAGGATGGGGCGCTGCCTTCGGGGAGCAGGACCTCCACGGGGTGAGGCAGCGCAGGCCACGGGCGTGGGAGTAAACCAATCTACACGCCTTCAGCTGTGACTGCAGTTAAGGGGAAAAAGCCAGAAACGCAGGCCAAGAGCGATGGCACTCTCCCTGAGATCCGAGTAGGCAGAGCGTCTGGAAGCAAATATTACCCTTGAGCGGGGAAAGGGACAGAGGGCGGTAAACGCCACGAGAAGCCCGAAGGGGGTGCTCCGGCTGCTGGGGCGCTCCTGAGCCTGCAGCAGAACGGTGGGCGGCCGTGGCCCAGACGGCCAGAGAGGGAGCCATGAAGACAGGAAGGGTGGTGTTTGGGGGTCACTGCAACTGGGGTGAAGAGCCCTGGGAGGTGGTGAGCCCCCTGCACAGCCGTGGGGAGCCTGAGGCTGCAGGAGCCACGGCCAGGCAGGACCCAGGCCGAGGGGATCCCTTTTCCTTTTTTCCCCCTTTTTTTAAACCAAGTAATGGCGTGGCTCTTAGAAAAGTGGCCATGCACCGAGTGCTGTTTAGATCGACATTATGTTATTTTCTGCGGTGAAATGTGAAAATATGCAATGAAAGCCTTAGGTAGTCTCATACCATCAACAGCTTTCCTTAAATTATGCTCAAGAACTTTAATTCTGAGGAAATACTGATGGATCTGTTAGTGGATTATGCAAAGACACAGCTCTAAGAATGTTCCTCACGGTGTTGTTTATAGTAACGGAAATAGACACAGCCCAAGTGTTACATTAGGCTCATTCACAAATCGCACATCCGTAAAACTAAGTGGTGTGCCTCCATAAAAACGATGTTAGGGAAGGATAGCGCATAAAATAGAAAGTATGCTTACCTATCAAGATAGGAACGAATTTACAAAACGGCCTAATAAATAGAGAACGAGAACGGTAACGTTTCTACTAGAAAATTTCAGCAATGTTTCATTTTGTTGCAGAAGAGGAAGGAGGAATTGGGTGATGAAAGACTGAAGACTGAACGTGCAAATGGACAATGACCCAACCCCAACGCCTGCCACAGTGCCCACGAGGCCAGAACAGAGGCTGGGGGCGCCCCTACGTCTTGACCCTGGCTTTAACTCAGGGCCAGCCGGAGGAAGTCCCTGTGCCTCCAACCCATGCCCACCACGTCCCCTGTGGTTAGCCGCCTCCGGGCTCCCGGCCAGCAGCCTCCAGCCAGGCCCAGCTCCAGCCTTCCCTCCTTTCCCCGCAGAGCTTTCCCACCGTCTGTCCTCCCTGGGGTCTCAAGGTGACGGCGGCTGCTCCCTTCCTACAGGACGCTCTGAGCCAGTGGCCTCGCCCTGCTCTCTTCGGGTGGTCTTCATTTTCTCCACGGTTCCACGGCGCCTCCACCAGGACATGGTCGGTACTGCCCGTTGCCATGGTCCCCAGCCTTCGGCCAGGCGCGGCACGCGCAGAGGACCTCGGGCACTGCCCCTAGTTGTCGATCCGTGCCCCCGTGTCTGTGAGCACCACGACTGAGCCCTGCTCTGGGCGTTGAGCTCCTAGAGCATTTATTCCACGTTTGGCACGCACGTTGTCTTTCTGGTTCCCGTGGCTTGGCGTTCTTTGGACTCTGGCCGTTCCTCTTCACCTGTTTTGTCTTCTGTGCTTCTGGTTTATGCCGTGCTGGTGCTAAGCAGCGGCAGCTCCGCTTTCACTGAAAGCTCCTTTGGCCCAGGCTAATAGGCAACAGGAGAAGTTAAGCAGCAGCAAGGCCCGCCCTGCCCTCCCGCTGCCCCTCTGCCCAGCTCTCCTCCTCCCCCGTCCCCTCCTGTTCTATCTCCCCAGTGTCTCCTCCCCTCTCCCTTTGTCCAGACCCCCTAACTTTCCCCAACAACTCCTAAGTCCTCCAAGTGTCAGTTGCTGCTGAAGAGCCATTCCTCCCTTAAACCAGCTGTGCAGGCCACTGTAGAATTTAAATCTTGGAGCAGAGTGGAATTAAGGGCTGTAATTAAGGATTTCCCTAAACCCAGACAAGGCCATCTCAATAGAAGACTCTAGAATGCTTGGGTCGCATGCATCACAGTACTTCCTGGTCTGTATCGACTTGTGCACATGTTGGTTGAAAGATCAGATACTAAATTCTGGGCAGTGGAAGCAACGTACAGGATCCATCTCCACGGTGTATCCGAGGGCAAAAAATGGCCCCACGGTAGGGCGAAGTCTCCTTGAAGTTATACCTGGAACATCTCCAGTAAAAAATCCTTTGGCCCATAAATCATACAAACAAGGCAAAGGTAGTACTACAGAGGTTTGGGGACAAACTAGAAAATGCCTTCCAGCAACATTGGGGAGTAAACGGAAACACCAGTGCAAAAGGGGCCCTTCTCATTTTGTTAATAGAATTCCAGCTGAACTTGGAGACCAAATTTGAAAATAGAAATTAGAATGGTTAATAGACTCTACCTGAACTACAATACTGGGCAGAATATTTTGGAAGAGTTCTAGGGAAGAAGAAAATAAATTGCAGAACTCAACGTCAATCTGTGTCCCCGCGGGTCAGGCAGCTCGGCGACCCTCTTCCCAATGGACCCCCTGCCGGCAAGGGCACTTGTAGATATTGTCAACACGGGGGGCACTGCACAAGTGATTGTCTCATCTTACAAAGGAGAAACAAGACAAAGAACTGCTTCAGTTCAGATCAATAAGGAATGAGCTCTAAATACAGCTGCTCAGCCGCATCGATTCCTGGCAGGTGTGGGAGCTGCTCTTTCCACATCGAGCTCTGCCTCCTTGTTCAACTTTCTTCAGGGTGAACACGCCACACAGGTGGCGGCCGTTTCTGGTGGCGCGCAGGTCTCCCCTCTCTCCCAACCCTCACTGCGAGTCTCGGGCATGGCCGAGTCGCCTTCTCGGTGTGGGACAACACGCCTGGACATGCCCAGGGGTTCACTTAAACCCCCCTATTAGTCCTTCCAGGTCCTCAATCAAAACTTAAAAAATGACTAAATTATAGAAATGGAGGCCGATCAGGGGTTGCCGGGGCTTAACGAGGGGTGGGAGGGAGGCGGGCGCGGCTGTGAAGGGACATTGGCGCGCTCAGTGGACGGAGCCGCTGAGCCTCTCCACCGCCACTGCGCGGCGTCACCGTGAGCGTGGACCAGGGTTCAGCAAGACGTGCCCTGGGAAAGCCGGGTGAAGCTTCCCCGGGATGCTTCTGTATTACTTGCTAGAACTGCTTGTGAACGTACAATTATATCTAAATAAATTTCAACAAAAAAAATATTTGAGGAGCCATAGGGCCGTGACGTTCCATCGTGGGATCCCACGGCCACGGCGGGTGGGAGCTCCTGCTGGGCGTCCGGCTGCCCGGACCGGCAAGAGCTCCCGACCCAGAAAAACCCGGAACGACGGGAAAGCTCCGGGCTGATTCCTGCTCCTGCCCCCGCTGGCTTTGTTTCCTAGGTCAGTGGCTCCACGAATCCCGCCTCGGTTTTCTCACGAGTCGGCTCTGTAGACGCCTTGAGGTCGTGGGTGGAGCCGCGCGCCCCCACGGAGGGAGACGGCGTAGAGTCCAGAGTCCAGCATCCCGACCTGGAGAGCGCGGGGCGTGGCCCTGCGCCCGCCAGCCACCCCCAGACGTGGCCCGTGCGCGGAGAGGGGACACGGACAGGGAAGGGCTTTGCTGGAGGGATGGCCCTGTCTGAGAGCCCGGGGTCACAGCCGCGGGTTCGAAAGAGAGCCCACCATGAGCGGCGGCACGCCCCGGGGTGGGCCTGCTGCCCGGCGCCGGCCGTCGCTCCTTCAGGTCCCAGGCTGCCATGCGGGTCAGGGCGGAGCTGAAGCCCGGCTCTGGGCCGCTGGTGCCAGCTTGTTGTCACAAGCCCTCTGGAAGCAGACCTCAAGGCTTCAGTAAGCGATGGGAAACCAGGGCGTGGGGGTCAGGCTTAAAATTAAACTGAGACGATGAAATAACTAGTTTTCAGCCATTTGCCACTAGTCAGGGGACAACGGCAAGCATGAGCCGAGTACTGGGAAGAGCCACGGCGGCTCCGAAGGGCCTCGTGCTGCTGGTTCTTCTCCCGGACAGGCTGCGGCTGAGGGTCACCATGCGTCCACCCTCACGGCAAGGCCACGGCGGGTCCCACGCGCAGCTCAGGCCTGTCTCCTTTGAGCTCTCGTCCTTCCTGCCGACACCCGGGTGGTCAGAAGCTGCTGTCTGAGGGGTCCTCCTCCCAGCCGCTCTGCAAAGGGGCAGCTGGCGGCCAGCGACGGGGCCTGGGCAGCATGTCTGGCTGCCGGGTCCCCGGGGTGCCCGACAGGAGGGTCCAGCAGCCGCGGCCCCTTCTGCTGAAAGCCGCCCCCGCCCGCCTCTCCCGCCTTCGCACGCGGCCTTTCTCTGCATCTCGTCTGCCGGGCTCCAGGCGCACATTGGCTCGGGGGACACCGCACACCCCGTCTCTGCACTGCAAAGGCAGAGCGCCGTGGGGGCCCCTGGAGCGCCCCCCTCCCTTTCCCCATCAGTCGGGAAATCCAGGGCTCCGGCGCAGCCCCCCGCCAGGCCACCCCCGCGCACCCTGACCACCTGCCCTCAGCACAGCAGCTGCGGGCACTCGGGGAGCCCCCCTCGTGCCCCTCCTCCTTCATGGCTCTGACAGGGGCCTGGGCGCCCGCCCTCCATACCCCCACGTGGTCAGCTCCATTGCCCAGCTCCCCTTCCCCGGGCTTCTTCTCCCAGCCCTTCTCTGGATAGCCGCATGACTGCCCCCACTTCACTCAAGCCTCTGGGGACACCACCTCCTCCAGGAAGCCTTCCGGCCCCATCCCTGCGGCTCTCTGCTGCCCTTCCTTTGCTTTCCTTCCATGTCCTCATCACCCTCAGACACTAGGATGTACCTGCTCGGTGTCTGTCTCTCCACAGAGCACACATTCAAGGAAGGGAGGAAGGAGTTTGCTCAGGTTAGTTGGCTGCGACTCTGCACAACAAAGAGCTCCAGGGACACGAAGCAGCCCTGCAGGACTCACCAGTAATCGTGCGAATGGCCCGTAGCCCACACTTACCCACCCCCGTCCCTTCAGGGCCCAGATGCCGCCGGCTTGGTTCTGTTGCCACCTAAGCACCCCTGCCTGTGCCCGGCCAGGGCTCCGCCGGCCGATGGAGCAGTGGCTGATGAGGGGGCCGGGCCGCAGAGGCTCCCCTGGGCCCCAGCGTGGAAGTAGCGGCGAGTGATTGGACCTGGGTGCTGCAGAGGTCTCTCATCAATCCTTGTAAATGTCACTTTGTGCGTGGGCTTTTCTTGCGGTTTCGCTTTTCCCTGGTCCTGATGCTGTTTTTCCCAGAGTGGCGCTGGGGGATTCAGCGAGGGCTGCCATCCATCTGATTTAGCATCCCGTCCCCGCAGCTCCTGATCAAGCCAACATCGTCTTTAGAGAGTGGGTTGTTAATAGAGGTGAAAAACTGTTTTCGCAGTGATTCTCTTTTACGTCCCCCGAGATGGCTTGGGAGCAGTTGTTGTCCTTGTTAAAATGAGCTCTTTGCTTTCTCAGTCATCACCAGTGTCGCATGGAAGAGAAAATCCGCGAGGCTGACTTGGCCCTTGTGAATGCTGTGATGGCATGATAGAGGCGTTCGGAATTCTGTATTATTAATGGATTGGATCTATTTAAGAATATTACAGAATTTTTAGCGACATTGGAAATAATCAGAGGACATTGGAACTGCGCAAGAGAACGGAAAGCCTGCCCGTTGTGTTCTTGGTTGTGCCGTGGCTGCCTGGGACGTGCGAATGCTCAGTACCTATTCTCCGAATGCGTGGAGATCATTTCATGCAGATGAGAGAGTTGAAAAAATAGGGCAGCAGCTAGTTCCAAGAATCAGGCTTGGAAATGAGGACCTCCAGTCCTGAGGCTTTCTGTGCCTCTGCGGTTCTCCCAGGGCCCCAGGGAGGGTCTCCCAGGGCTTCACTGCTACATTGTAACCAGCAGGGAGGCCCAGCCAGCAGGGGCTCTGGAAACCTGCCAGGGGGCCACCCGACTGTGCCCCAAATATCTTAAAACAAATCCCACCTTGGGGCCTCACCCTTAGGGAAAACAAGGACTGTGTCTTCATGGACCATGTGCTCAAGAAGGTAGGTGAAATTCCCTTTAGTCTGAGGCTAGAGTTAAGACGAATTTTATTCCCTAACCTCCAGGATACCTGGAATTTTTCACAAAATAATGACTTCCAGGAATGACACAAACCCTATGCACATTTTCATGGAAAACAATTTCTGGAAATAATTAAGACGAATCAGATGAAGTCTTTCCAAGCGGTGTCAGAATATAGAAACAGGCAGTCCGTAGCCACAGGGAGATGGATTTGTAGCAAACCGTACATGAGCTGCTAATAAATGTGTGAAGACGGCTTCAGCTTTCCTTGTCGCCTTTGTTTCTTTAATCATGTTTCTTGCAACCTGGGGGCTAGCCCATGCTAGAAAGGTGACACATTTTAATCTTGTGCCCCTGAAAGAAGGCTAACTGACAGAGCGACAACTCTTCCCCAAAAGGTTTGAAAATCTTGAAAACTGGCTGATCCTTACTGAGCAACGATGGCACGGCTTTGTGTTCAGAGCCACCTGTTATGGGAAACGATTGGGGGGCACAGAAAGAGAGCCAATGCCTGATAGCGCCAGAGATGAATCCAAACTTTGGGGTAGAGTGTGAAATTCAAGAATTTTCCATCTGACACAGGAACTGCCTTAAGGCTCCCATGGTCTGCTCCAAATTTCTCATTGAAATTCCTGTGAGGACACAGGAAAGAGAAACAACCAGCAACACAGAAAACTAAAATCAGTAGACCGTGTGCCCTGCCCCTCCACCTTCTCTCTGGAGGGCAGCAGGGCAGGGTCGAGAGAGGCAGGCGCGGAAGCTTCTGGAAATGCACATGGGGGCAGGAGGCGGTCCTGAGGTCTGTCTCCCCCACCTAATACTTCCTGCGTTAGAATCAGCACCTTTTAGGAAAATCAAAAACCAAAGCAAGTGAACCAAGAAACTCTTGCGCCTTTTAAGAGCCTTCGGGGACTTGGGGATTTGTGATTTTTAATGGGCCTTCTCCCCAGTAGACGACTCATCGCTCAAACGCATTTGGTCAAAGACGGAGGGTCCGGTCACGGCCATGAGGTGCGGCCCCGTGGGACAGCGTTGCATCCTCGCATCATTCAGAGGCGAGCGGCCCTCGCTGGCTGCTGGTTTGCTTTTGACCTTCCAGGGGTCAACCCTCCTCTCCCTAAAGCCTTCATTGCTGTACTTGTTTCCTCTGGAATATTCTGGTAGATGCACATTTTACTTCCAAGTAACGACATGTCCTTCCCAATATTTGTTTGTTTGCTTGTCTGCTTGTCTCTGACGCTGTGGATGTGGCGCTGGACCCGGGGTTCAACTTCTCTTCTCTGTGACACCCGTAGTCCCACCTGCACACCGGGGATACTGACAATTACGATTCCCCCAGGGCTGTCGGCTCGCCAAGTCGGCGCGCGCACAGGGGGCTGGCACGTCGGTCATCTCCCTTGGTGACTGTTTGGTCTGGGATTCCAGGACAGGGTTGCTAATCCGGTTTGCTCCGGGGGACACCCCAGGATGCTTGAAGTTTCGCACTCGCGTGCGGTTCTGCTGCGTGCTGTGACAGCGTGTGTGGTTCTGCTGAGTGCTGTGACAGCACGTCCTCTCCTGGTCCCTCAGGTGTCACGTCTAGAAGCAGGAATCGGTGCTGAGTTTTGAGCACTGGCGGATCTCCGGTTAGGCGGTGAATTCCATTAACGGGTTTTATTAATGTGGCATCGCTGTGAATCCTTCCCCGAGGGCACCGACGAGCGCTTCCTGGTAAGGTTGGAGAGAAGGCAGCTGCAGAAGGCACGGACTCGGGGTCGTCAGGAAAGTCGAAAAGGAGAAGGAAATCTCCCCCTGAAGGGGAACTGGCCGTCCCAGGCCCTCCTCAGAGACGCGGCCTTGACTTCTGGGGCTCAGGATCCGAGGCCCCCTCGAGTGGCTTGGAGACTTGAATACGGTCTCGGGACTCTGGAGGCCAGGGGCCCAGGGCCAGGCGGGCAGGGCTGTGCTCCCAGAGGCCCCCCACCTCCCCCGCCCCCGTGGTGGCCGCCTGCCCCCGTGGTGGCCACCCACCCCTGGCTTCTGGGGCCTGTGGCAGCCCACTCGGCTCTGCCTGTGTCTGCCGGCCGCTCTGTGTGTCTGCGTGGCCTCCTGTCCCCTTCAAGGACACTGGTCACTGTCTGGGCCTGGCAGGCCATGCGGCCGCATCTCAACGCCACTGGGCCCGCCACAGGCCGAGGTTGTGGACAGCTACGAATCGGGGACAGGTTCCGCCTGGAGAAGGTTTCCTGGTCACCTCCAGGCAGGAGCCAGGGTGGGGACCAGGGGCCCCCCAGAAACCTGTGACTGTGGAGCTGGACATGGGCTTGCTCTGGGGGGCAGACAGGGGAGGGGGCCCCTGACAAGGGAGACTGGGGTGCCTGGAGGAGCCTTGGGGGGGCCGCTGCCGCCGGGAGCCAGGGCCCTGGGGACTCCAGGAGCTCAGCCCAGAGCCGAGGGTCTCCCCTGCCCCTTCCTCACTCGCTCCCTGCCCGCCGCCCCTCCGCCAGCTGGAGGGACACGGGAAGACAGGCACGAAGGTGAGCCCTTAGGGGCAGCGTCCAGCTCAGGGAGGCTGAGCTGAAGGGTCACGTGGATGAGCCAAAGACCCCCACCCACCCACCGCCAGGGCCCTGCCTGTGGCAAGGGGGGGCAAAGGTTTCCCCTGAGAACAGAAGGAAACGAAGGATTGAATTCATCTACTGGTCAAAGTGCCACTGGGGAAAGGGCAAACCTGTGTGTGCCGCTGATTCTTTAAAGACGGGGTTTTTCCTTCTGCAGATATTACAGCAGTGCAACTCGCGCTGTGCGAACGTGGGTTCTGATTTTCCTTGTCTTCTGTATAAGTTATTGTGGGTAGAGTGGGCACTGCGAAGCCTGCCGCCTGCCCGACTGTCTTACTTGTCAGGGTCATGCCCTGCCCCCCTGGCTGCCTGGCCTCCTGCCCCCGCCTGGCCCCCTTGTCCCACCTGCCCCCGCCCACCCCTGCCTGCACCCCAATCCCAGCCTGCCCCCACAGGCATCCTTCCACTGTTTTTTATCGTGCTTGTTTGTTGACCGGCTTTGCCTTTTCCTGGGGCACAGCCCATGTATGACCCCTGCCCCCAAGTCTCAGAACCCCAGCCTCTGCTCCGAGGATCGGCCCTGCTCATTCTCGGCATCCTCCAGGCCTGGCAGATTTTGCTCATGCTTGCATCGTGAGGTTCGCTTTGGCCTAAGTTCTTTTTTTTTTTTTTCCTTCTTGATTTATTTATCTTTCTAAATGTTACATTAAAAAAATATGAGGTCCCCATATAGCTCCCACCCCCCTCACCCCTCTCCTCCCATAACAACAACCTCCTCCATCATCACGGGACATTCATTGCACTTGGTGAATACATCTCTGAGCACTGCTGCACCACATGGTCAGTGGTCCACGTTATAGTTTACACTCTCCCCAGTCCACCCAGTGGGCCATGGGAGGACATACGATGTCCAGCATCTGTCCCTGCAGCACTACCCAGGACAGCCCCAAGTCCTGGAAATGCCCCCACATCTCATCTCTTCTTCCCTGTCCCCGCCCTCAGCAGCCACTGTGGCCACTTTCTCCAAGTTCTTTTTGACTTGTCAGTCTCCGGCCTCTAAGGACGCAGGCCAGCGCGGCGGCTGCGTGGCTCAGAGGACATGCACGCATTGCTCGGTGGCTGTGGGCAGGCGAGGGGGCTGCTGGAGGGCGCTACCCGGCAGAGCCCAGTGGAGGGACACTGGGTGCTCCCATCAGCACGCCGGACGCTGCCCGCACGTTGGGACAGTGCCCTGTGACCTCGGCTCTCCCTGGGCACACCTCGCTCTGCTTTCCCTGCAGCGCCGGGGGCTGCGCCATGGAGGCCGTGCCCTGGACAGCCGGGCCACCCTGTCCTCGCGGTCGGTCAGGGCAGTGGTGCCGAGTTCTCAGTTAATTCACTCTGACTTGGGACCCCTGGGCCTCAGTTGACTAATCTCTGGGGGAGGTGGCTGACGAGTGGTCCAGCCTCTCTCAGGGTCCCCGGGTTGGGGGGGTTGCCCCGGGCGCCCCAGACCATGGATCTGGGAGTGGTGTCCACCCTGAGTGGAGCCAGGGCCCGGGTGGCCGGTCTGTGTTCTGTCTGATACCATCTATTCCTAGCCGTTCACCAAGGGGCACGGTGGCTCGATGACGAGCCCCGGTCAGGCACACAGACAGGGACGAGGGGCCGGTCACAGTTTAAGACACCTGGACAGAATGGCAGTGTGTCCTGGCCGTCGAGGTCGGACAGGCTCCGGTATGTTCTACTGTCCTCAGGTTGGCTCCGAGTGGACAGCGTGGGGTCTGTGGTTGTGGCCCTCAGGTGGGAATGGCCCGGCCCCGGCAAGCTCTGTCTTTCTTCTCCCTCTCTCTTTCTCTGGCCTCCCCTCTTCCCTCCCTCCCTCCCGTTCTTCCCTCCTTCCTTCTCCCTTCCTCCATCCCTTCCTTTTAAAATCTTTATTACGAAGCATTTCAAACATGCACAAAGTGAAGAAGCAGCTCCTGGCTCCCAGTCAGGCAGGCTGATTTCTCTGTCATTCGCAGCAGGTTGATCAGCGGCACCTGTCGTCCAGGGCCCTGGCAGAGCAGACGGGGCCCTGCAGGACAGACGGGGTCACGGTTGGCTCACACTCATTCATGTCCCCCTTTTGACCGACTCGTTTGATGGAAATCCTGCATTTGCCTGCCAATGTCCACTCTGACCTGCGGTTATATCTCAAGAACACAGAGAGGTAGCAAGTCATTGTGTAATCTGTGCGGGTTAGAAGTGGCAGAAGCGGTAAGGGGTCAAGAAGAGGAAGTGTTAAAGAGTGGGAGAAGTGGACACGTTTTGAGATACGCTGAGAGGCAACTTGTGGTGGCTTGTTTGCTATTAATCCAATTCAATAGGTATTGATGGTAGGTTGAAAAGACCAGCCCACGGCTGAATGCAGGTGTGTTTATCACACTGATTTTTTTCTCCCACTGCTCACTTGCAAGTCTGCGACGAGGTTGACCTTTCTCCAGCCATAGGTGAAAGCCTGGGAGGCCTGGACTTTTCCGCTAACTCTTAGGTAAAAGAGGTCTATGGCCAATTTCAGTTGAAAATGGTCTTTGGTAAAAAAAAAAAAGACAGCCATTTCCAAACGGAAGGTTGTGTCAGGTTTTCTTCCTTCCTTCAGTAAACACTGCTTTGGGACAGAAGTCTACAAAGAGCAGGGAGGGCACAGAGCGTATGTAAGCCATAAACTCTGAAGTGACCATGGAGATAACATGAAGAATTATAATAAACCAACAAAAGGGACGATACAGAATCATAAAAACAATTAACTAATCCAAAAGAAGTCTTAAAATGAGAAAAAACGAAACCCTGCCTCTCCGTGTCCTTCTCCTCCAGCGTCTCACCGGCAGCCTTTCTGCAGGCGTGGAGCTGGGGGAACGGCCCAGGGGGCTTTGCTGCTGCACCCTCCTGCCACCTGGCAGCCTTGTGCGCCGCCCTCTGGCTCCCGTGGGCAGTTTCTTTGTTGTTCGTTTTGTCTTGCTTTTAGGAGGTACCAGGGATGGAACCTGGGCCTAGCTCAGGTGCAGCGTGTGCTCAGCCTCTGAGCTGTGCCCGTGCCGGTTCTCGGGGCAGTTTTGGGCTCCTTCCTAGGTCCCAGTCCTGGGCACATCCTCCCATTGGCTCCACGCCCCCTGGGGAGACACATCTCTTTTCCAGGTGGTTCGTCAAGGCGACCCCACGGGTGGTCCCTGGGAGACCCTCCCGACAAGACCCAGGGGTGGACGCCAACCCCAAGTCTCTGTCTTGCCGGGGCACGCTGGCTCACACACACGCGTGCCAGGCCGTTTCAAGGAACAGAGCCTGAGCCCTCTGAAGTGTGCCTGGAAGGCACTCGTCCCGGGAAAGTCAAGAGATTTGGGTCCTTCGGACTTTGTTGCTTTTCGAGTCAGAGTGGTCAGCTGGATTTTGAAGTCAGTTGTCCTGTTCAGCTACGTTGTCAGATCTATTGGCATTAACTATTCATAATATTCCCTTTGTCTGCTTAGACCATTTGTAAAAGTAAAATTTATAACAATAACACAAAGTAAAAGTAGAAAAATAGTGTAAGTTTCTTGCGCTATATGTGAAGAGTTATGTTACTTAAAGGTACATTGTGATGAGTTAAATATGTAAACCATAAACTCTAAAGCAACCATGAAAGTAACATAAAGACTTGTAATAAACCAACAAAAGGGATAACATGGAATCATGAAAATAATAAAGTAATCCAAAAGAAGTCTTAAAATGAGAAAAAAGGGAGCATCACACATGGGGCAAAAAGAAAACAATTTGCAAGAAAGCACGTTGATAGATGTAAATCTTATCATCTCAACAAATATATTAAATATAAATGGTTTAAACACACAATTAAAAGGGAGAGATTGTCAGGTTGGTTACAAAAACAAGATCCAAATATATGGTGTCTACAAGAAATTCACTTTAAATGAAAAAACATAGCGGTTCAAGTGTAAAGAATAGGCAAAGGTATTCCATGCCAAAGCTGAGATTAATACAGCACTAATGACTATGTCATCATCAGACACATATGATGTTAGAGCCAAGAACACTGCCAAGCGTAAAGACTGTCATTTTATAATGATTAAAGGGTCATTTCACCAAGACCATGTAACAATCCTAAATATTTATGCATGTAAAATTAAACTGCAAAATATTAGAAGAAAGAAATGAAAGAAGAATTTTTTAAAAGTCTAGAAATAACCTGTAAGTTAAAGGGAAAAAAAGAAAATTTAAAAACACTTTGTACTTAAAATGAATAAATAGCACATCAAAATTTGCCTGATATTTCTAAAGTAATACTTAGAAGAAAACTTATAGTATTGAATGCTCACACTAGAAAAGATGTTAATCAATGATCTGTACTTCTATCATATTAAGCTAAAATAATATGAACAAATTAAACCTAAATTTAGCAGAAAATAATGAAGGGGAAACAGATAAACAGTAGACAAAATCAATAAATCCCAACTCTGCTTCTTTGAAAAGATTTTTAAAAAATGAATAATTTGCCCATTAAGATGACTCTAGGTCAAGAGGGATTCATAAGTGAATTCTCCCAAACATTTAAGGAAGTAATATTAATAATTCTTATGAACATTCCTTCATACAATTGAAGAGAAGGGAATATTTTTCATCTTATTCTAGAAGGTTAGCATTACTCTGATACAACAAAGCAAACAAACAAAAGATATTATAAGAAAACAATAGATTAATGCCTATCATGGACATAGATGCAAAAATTCTAAACAGAACTTTACCAATTAGAATTTAACAACATATAAAAATGATAATATATCATTGTCAAGCATGTTTATCTCAAGAATGCAAGACTGATTTAATACCTGAAACTCAATTAGTGTAAATAATCATAATAGCACTTTAAAAAGAGAAAAGAAATATAATCATCTCAATAGATACACACCAAAAAAAAAAAAACCACTAGAGAACATCGAACCTCCTCCTTGACAAAAATTCTCAAACTAGGAATGGAAAAGATCTTCCACAGTCTGCTAAAGAACAGCTATGACAATGGCTGAAGACTGAAATCTTTCCCCCAAAGAATAGGAACAAAACAAGGATTTCCACACTCACCACTTCAATTCAATATTTTTTTAAATTAATTATTTATTTATTTTTTTAAATTACATTATGAAAAATATGAGGTCCCATTCAACCCCACCGCCTCCGCCCCCCACTCCCCCCACAGCAACACTCTCTCCCATCATCATGACACATCCATTGCACCTGATAAGTTCATCTCTGAGCATCACTGCACCCCATAGTCAATGGTCCACATCATAGCCCAGACTCACGTTCCATCCAGTGGGCCCTGGGGGGATCTATAATGTCCCGTAATTGTCCGTGAAGCACTATCCAGGACAACTCCACGTCCCGAAAATGCCTCCACATCTCATTTCTTCCTCCCGTTCCCCACACCCAGCAGCCACCATGGCTACCGTTCCCACACCCATTCCACATTTTCTCTGTGGACATTGGATTGGTTGTGTCCATTGCACATCTATGTCAAGTGGGGGCTTAGATTCCATATGGGTACTGGATGCACTCCTCCCGCTTCCAGTTGTAGACACTCTAGGCTCCATGTTGTGGTGGTTGACCTTCTTCAACTCCATGTTAGCTGAGTGGAGTAAGTCCAATAAATCAAAGTGTAGGAGCTGAAGTCTGTTGAGGCTCTGGGCCTGGGTGTCATATTATCAGTCCAGAGATTCAAATCCCCTACATATATCTTAAACCCAGCACTGACTACAATTCCAATAAAGTAGCATGCAAGTCTTTTGAAAAGAGATCCCCTCTGAGTCCAATTCCATCACGCAGAAACACCAGCTCCAAAGAAGGGCTATCTGTCATGGCAGTGAACCCCTTCTGCCATGACCATAGAACCCGTGGGTCTCTTTATCCCTCAAAAGAACCAATACCTGGGGTTGTATCTACCTTATCTGTCTCTTAGACTCTGTTCAGTTGTACATAGGGGTATTCCTTCTGACAACCTCCAGACTCTTTTTTAGAGACTCACAGCCTTATAATCTCATTTCTCCTTTTCATTTCCCCCTTACATTAGGTCAAACAGCTTCCCGAAGTCATGTCATTATATGTAGACAGGTATATTCTGCTGTTCCACATTGAATCTTTAATTCAAGGTCATTTTCTAGTTGCTTCTTCAGCTGGTATGTGGTAGTGATCCCTCGGTGCCAGGGAGGCTCATCCCCGGGTGTCATGTCCCACACTGGGGGGAGTGCATCGCATCTACACGCTGAGTTTGGCTGTGAGAGTGGCCACATTTGAGTAACATGCAGGCTGTCAGGAGGAAACCCCCAGGCACAATGCTACTCTAGGCCTTGTTCTTATTGCAGGTGTATAGGCTCAAAAGTGTAACCATTAGTATCACGAGCCCACTGTTGGGCCCTCCTTCCTTTCTGGTTCTTGCCGTTGCACCTGGAGGATTGCCGCTGCTCTCCCAGGGCCCACAACAGTGACCCCCCGGCCAGGAGCCCAGTACCCCCCCAGCTGTTGTTTTTGTTTCCACTATGACTATATATAGACATTACCATATACCCTGGGCATATGCCCTGTATAACTCCCTGTCAACCATATATATCCTGTCAATAACATCCCATATCAGTATTCCTCCGCTGCCATTGTTGAACCACTCTGTGATCCAAAACTTCCCGTAAAGTGAATCCCAACATAATGTCAGCTTCAGAAGAGTCTTAGATCACCGAAATTCATATATACAATATACAGTATTTCCCCAGATCCACCATAAAACCTTTTCCCTTGCACAGCAATAATCTTTTAACTTATTCATATCATATTTCCTGAAACTGATGTACAGATTCCAACACTATAGTTTTCAAACAAGGTGACATTTGTGCTTACTATGTGGTCCATATTTTAGGCTGTACAGTTTTCTAAATTTTTTAGTTATCCTATGTTTTGTCTTATGGTTTTCATTATTAGTCTGTCGTCCCCTCTATGTTTTTGGGGTAATATTAGCTGTTTTATATTCATCCTCGTGTACTCTCACATAACTCCTCTTTTGCCCCCTTATTTACCTTTGTTCCATCCATTCCACATCCATTTTCCCCTCCCCTTAGGGCCCACAACGCCTGCCAATCTAATACCCTGGGAGCCGTCCTTTCTCACGAGAGATACAGTTCTCTCTATTCAACGGCATTAGTCTTCCCCAGGATATGGGTCCACCCCACCCAATGGTAGAACCCACCTTGGCAAAATGAGCCTTCAGCTATTCCCTCCGGAGTCCGTCACGCATCAGACCATACCCCCTGAGCATCCTAACCAGGTAACCCTCCTACTTATACTTTGATACGTTTTACTCAACATTTAGTTCTCAACGAACTTCTGACACTCTCCCATATTCGTATGTTGCCCCTCCCTCCCACCTATTTCTTGGACAATATTACCCCTCTTCCCATCCCCAGCCCCCCTCAAACCCAGAAAACCCCATCCGAAGGTAACCCCTTGCCCCCATTTTGTCCCTTCTTTGTGCTCATACTTACCGCCAGCTCATCACAGATTCCACCCCTGCAGACATTAACTCACATCCTTCCTCCACCCCCCGATTTCCTGTAAGTCACTTTTCCAGACTCTAGCTCTCTGAGGCAGTTAACTTATTTCATATCATTGAGGTCATATAGTATTTGTCCTTCAATGCCTGAGTTGCTTCACTCAACATAAGATTCTCAAGGTTCATCCATGTTATCACGTGCGATTGTAGTGTATTGGTTCTTACAGCTGAGTAGTATTCCATTGTGTGTATATACCACATTTTATTGATCCACTCATCTGTTGATGGACATTTGGATTGATTCCAACTTTTGGCGATAGTGAACAATGCTGCTATGAACATTGGTGTACATATATCGGTTTGTGTCCTTGTTTTCAGATCTGATGGGTATATACCCAGCAGTGGTATTGCTGGGTCATATGGCAAATCTATGGATAATTTTTTGAGAAACCGCCAAACTGTCCTCCAGAATGGTTGGATCCTTCTGCATTCCCACCAGCAGTGGATGAGTGTTCCCCTTTCTTCACATCCTCTCCAGCATTTGTATTCTACTGTTTTTTTCATGGCTGCCAATCTTATGGGAGTAAGATGGTATCTCATTGTAGTTTTGATTTGCATTTCCCTGATTGCTAGAGATTTGGAGCATTTTTTCATGTGCTTTCTAGCCATTTGTATTTCTTCTTTGGAGAAGTGTCTGTTTAAGTCTTTTTCCCATTTTTTAAATGGGTTGTTTATCTTTTTGTTTTCAAGATATATGAGTTCTTTATATATGCAAGTTATAAGTCTCTTATCAGATATATGGTTGCCAAATATTTTCTCCCATTGTGTGGGTTCCCTTTTTACTTTCTTGACAAATTCCTTTGAGGTGCAGAAGGCTTTAATTTTGAGGTAGTCCCATTTATCTATTTGTTCTTTTGCTGCTCGTGCTTTTGGTGTGATATTCATGAAGCCATTTCCTATTACAAGGTCCTGTAGATGTTTCCCTACACTGCTTTCTAAGGTCTTTATGGTCTTGGCTCTTATATTTAGGTCTTTGATCCATCTTGAGTTGATCTTTGTATAAGGTGTGAGATGGTAATCCTCTTTCATTCTTCTACATATGGCTATCCAGTTCTCCAGGCACCATTTGTTGAATAAGCCATTCTCTCCCAGTTGAGAGGGTTTGGTGGCTTTATCGATCAATTCAATATTTTATTGGAGGTTCTGACCATTGCAATATGGCAAAATGAATGAATAATAAATAAATAAATAAATAAATAAATAAATAAATAAATAGTATCCAGATTTGAAAGAAAGAAGAATAATTATATTTATTTGCAGACCCATGATAGTCTATTTAGAAAATCTAATGGAATCTACATCAAAATTACTCTGTTAGGTAAATTTAGCAATATTATAAAACACATCAATATATAAAATCAGTTGTATTTCTATATTCCTGTAACAAACAAAAAGTTAAATAAATAATACCTTTTACTATAGCATCAAAAATATGAAATATTGAATTTCAAAAAAGATGTGTAAGACCTACAAACAGAAAACTATAATACATTGCTTAGAGAAAGTAAAGAACCAAATAAATAGAAAAATAAAATGAGTTCACGGGTCAGAAGAATAGATATTGTTAAAATGTCAATTATCCTTAAATTGACCTATAGATTTAACACAATCTCAATCAAAATCCCAGCCACAGTTTTTTTTAGAAATTGATTAGCTGATTCTAAAATTCATATGAAAGGGCAAGAGGTCTAGAAAACTTAAAATGACTTTGAAAATAAGAGAACACTTCCTGATTTAGGACTTAAAAAGCTTTAGCGATCAAGACAGGGTGTGTGAGTGTAAAAATAGGAAAACAGATGAAAGAAACAGAACAGGAAGTCCAGAAATAGACTCATGCATGAGGCACAACTGATTTTGACAAAGAAACAAACACAGTTTAGTAAAGAAAGCATAGTCTTTCCAACAAATGTTGTTGGAATGTTTTAACATGCATAACCAAAAATGAACTTTGATCTACACCTCTCACCATATGCAAATTGTAGATGTAAATGCAAAATAGAAAACTTCTGTAGCTTTATATAGGAAAAAAAAGCCTTGCGACCTTGGCTTAAGCAAAGAGTTTACATATATACCACCAAAAGTAAAATCCATAAAAGAATAAAATGATAAATTGGGCTTCATAACAATTGGAAACTCTGGTCTTCAAAAGACTATTAATAGAGTAAAAAGACAAGTTGCAGACTGGGAGGAAATATTTGCAAAGCATAAATCTAAGAGATGTCTGGTATCCAGAATTTATAAAGAAGTCTCAAAGCTCAATAAGAAAATTGATAACCCAGTAATAAATGGACACAAAATTTAAACAGACCCTTCACCAAAAAAGATATATGGATACCAAACAAGTATGTGAAAAAATGCTCATCATCATTAGTCTTTAGGGAAGTGTAAATTGAACTACAATGAGACATAGGTACCTCCCAAAAGAGCTAAAACGGTGTAGTGGAGGCAAAGTCACTGCTGCTGAGAATGTAAAATGATACAACCCTCTTGGGATGACCATTCGTCCATAATGTAAAATGAATTGTGGAGCCTTTGATCCCAGTGTGGCCCCTCAAGCCCCTTTGCGCTGGGAGGAAATCTCTTCTTGCTGTGCTGCATGGAGAGTGCAGTGGCACCCTTGGGCAGAAGTCTCACAGAGAGGGCCGGAGGGCACAAGGAGGGGCTGGCACCCAGGCTGCCCCTTGGGGCCCTTTGGTTTTCTCCCAAGTGGTCCACACGGTCCTGAGTGACTGGCCGATGGCCTCGTCCAGCTTCTGAACTGACTGCCCATCCTGGTGAGCTCTGTTGTGACTAATTCCTGAAACTGATTAATTCAACTAATCCCCTGGGATGAACTGCTTCAGGAAAGGCCACTGGACCTTCAGGCTTGCTGCTGCGTCCTGAGTCAGGCGCGAGGACACGCCTTACCTGCTCACCGGCCACGTTTCCACCGCGCTCTCCTGACTTCGATCTGGGTTTGTCTGAGACGCCCTAGAACATGTGGTTGAGTTGAGCCGGTCACACCTGTGTGTGTTTCAGTTCAGCCCTTCCTGAAACATTTGCCGTCATAAAATATAGACTCAGATGCAAATTCTCCTTCATCTCCTTCTTTCCTATGGTGTCTTTTTCCTCTGAAGAATGAGAAAATGGTGGATTAATCAGATTTTTCTTTGATGCAGATAAACATTGCACTACCAAGTATTTATTTCCTGAATTTCTAGTATCTTCAAGTTCCTAATTAGCATAAGACTTTTTTGCAGTCCAGAAAAGATAATCAAAATGATGTCTATTTAAACCAAGAACACTTTCTCTTTCTCAGTCAACCATAATTTGATCAGATTTCAAGAGGGTTTTTTTTTTGTTCATACTTGTGGAAATGTGAAATAACTAAGCAGTTAAAATTCATGATCTACACTTTTCTGTCATTATTATTGCATTAGCATGAAATTATACTTCTAGTTAGTCATAATTAGACTCATAATTATTCAATTTATCACTACGGGTCCTCCTGGAAGTTTTATTGGAGGATTTATTAACATTAATAAATTGTTTTTCTTCATCTCCATATTACGGATTCTTCTCATGTGTGATATGATCTATTACCCGTAAAATTATAACAAACCCTGAGCCTTGGTGGCTGCTGAGCAACACAATGGAGACCTTTTATCAGGTGCTCTGTACGTGACTCACCTGCAGGTCGCAGGGGACGAGGACCATGCCACGCGTGCTCGCACAAGAGCCTTCTCTTCCAGCCCGCGGCCATCCAGCCCAACAGCCTTGACCCAGGGGCCATTTTCTCCAGCGTGCAGGTGACGTGGAGTTGAAAACAGCGAATACTTGGCCAGGCTGTGCCCTTTCTGCCTCTGGACATGCCGTGACCACTTCTTTGCTCAGTCTATTTTGTCCGTGCACAATTCTCTTTAGCTCATGGCCCTTTCCGTGAGGCCGTGGCTGCCCACCGCCCTCTCCCTCTGACTCCCATGCAGCTCGTCCATTCAGCAGGCCTTGAGCAGGAAGCTTCAACGAGTTGGAGAACCTGGGAGGAGGAGCAGGGGCAGTAATTTGTCCCGTGCTCTGTGGGTGTGATGGTTTGAAGCTGGATGGACCCCACAGAAGTGTGCTCTTAAAGCTAAGCCATGCCTGTGGGTGGAACCCTCTGGTGAGTAGGACCTTTTGAAGAGGCTACTTCAGTTAAGGCGTGACCCAGGGTGGTCCTAATCCTCTTCCTAGAGTCCTAAATAAGCTAGATGAAGACAGCAGCCCAGCAGATGCGCCCACGCCCCTTGCCATGTGACAGGAGCGCAGGGTCGCTGGGGCCCGCCTTTGGGGAGAAAGCATCACCTGATGATGCCTTGATTTGGGCATTTTTCTCAACCTTGAAACTGTCACCTCTAAGTTAATAAATTCCCATTGTTAAAAGCCAACCCATTTCATGGTATCTGCATGAAGCAGTAGGTGACTTCCATGGATTGTTTATGCTAGGCTGAGATGGATTATTTTATTTATTCCTCATGACATTCCTGTGAGGTAAGTTCTAATGTCGCCCCTTTTCTTGGGCAAGGGGAAAGCGACTGGTCTAAGCGACAGGTAGAACCCAAGCAGCTGCCTTCCCAGCCACCACCTGTGCTCACATCTGTCTTGACGCCACATCAGCTCTTACACCCGCTGGTATCCCGGCTGGGGCGACCCCAGGAAGCCCAAGGCCTGAGGCACACCCGCTGACTCTGGAAGGAAAGGGCAGGCAGCCCCCCGAGAGCCTGGCTGCTCACCAATGCCCGCCTTGGGGGGTGGACCTTGGCCAGCCAGGGAGCCCCTGGCTATTGACGTCACTTCAAGTTCACAGTGGGTGCCATCGAGCACGTGGGGAGCTGAAAACGTGGCTGCACGATGAGGAGCACTGGTCTCGAGGGCAGGGCCAGGTAAGCCCAGGTGAGAAGCCGTCCAGGAGGAGCGGCGGAGCGCTTCAGAGGCACCTGAGGCTTCGCCAGGGCCAGGGCTTCACAGCCGTGCCGCTCCGACCCCCACGCCGCCCGGCGCAGGGGGCAGGCGTGCCTCTCCCCAGAAGTGGGAGCCAGTGCAGGGTGGGCAGGGGATGTGGGGCTGACAGGCTGCACCTCCATGTGTCCCAGGCTGCGGAACATTCCGGGGCCGGCCCCGAGGGCAGGCCCACTCCGCTCTGCCTCATTCACCTGTCCTGAGACGCCGAGGGAGGCAGTCGTGGCTGGATGCCATGTCTGCGCCGTCAGCTGCCCCCGCAGGGCTCCTTCCCCAGCGTGCCCCTTGGGCTGCCGCCTCTGTTCCTGGGAACTCGTTTCATAATTCATTTGCTTTAGGACTCGTGCCATGCTGCATTTCTTTGCATAGCGGCAGGATCAGGAGATAAATAAAAGCAGTGACTACCCACTTAAAAGTGCATAATGAGCGTCACCTCCACAGATCGGCTTTTCCTTGGCACAGCCCTCAGGGGCAGCTTCTTGCGTGGGCTCCACGTGCAGCTGCTTCGAGCGTGGTGGTGGGGTCTGCGGGCTGCGGCTTCCCGCGGCGAGGCAGGCCCCAAACGCCAAGGAGGGGCCCCGCTCGGGAGCGTGTCCAGGCTCGGATGAGCTCCACGTGCACGTCTCACCAACTGGCTGCCAAGCCCCTTCACCACCTGCAGGAGCAGGGTCAGGGCCTCGGCGGGTGAGGCCTGGCCTCGGGGCTGACCACTTGTGTCCCCACTGTACTGGGGCCCAGGACCGTGCCTCTGTGGACAGGCCCGCGTGGCTTTTAGGGAAGACTGCGGACAGAGCAGGCCTCCCCCGGCTCGCCTCTGACCAGATGACCGGCCCCCGCCCATCCTCAGTGCCCCTTCTCACGCTGGCCTGGTGGAGCCGGGGCTGCTCGACTCTGGCCGGTGTGCTGGGACAGTGCTGAGAGCGGCCAGTGGCTCCACCGACTCCACCGGGCTGGACGCAGAGCCATGGGGGAGGAAACCGCTCTGCACGTGTTGATGTTGGTTGTCCTTCCTGGTTCCCACCCACAAACCCAAAGCTGGGGTGGGATTTGGTGTCTCTTCTGAAGCTCTGTGTCCAGTCCCTGAAGGGGCATCTGACTCAGGAATTAGACCCTAAATGGAGAGCAGGCCTCTAGGGCACTTGCTGTGCATTTTCTGATAACTTGAGCAAATGCCAATGATAGAAAACATCTCCAATGCTCAGTTGCACCTCTGACATCCTCTGACGTGAACACCCACCCATGCTAGAGGCAAAGTCTGAGTGGAAGGATGTTGGGGCAGTGCCTCCTGGGGAAGAAATTGCAGAGTAGATTGAGCCTGTATCAGCTACCTATTGCCGTAGTGACGCTGTGTAACAAACATCCCCTAGCCCTTGGCAATGTACAGTAACACCCATTCAGTTAGCATGCACCTGCTGCTATTTGCACGCTGCCTGGTTGGTTCTGCTGCTCTTGCCCAGCTGTGAGCTGACCCAGGTGGGCCCTGCCTGGGCTGGCGGTGGCAGCGTGTTCTTGTCCTGCGGCAGGTCGGCCTGGGCACTTTCTTGTGTTAGAGGAGAAAGGACAAAGACAGGAAGGCAGGCCTCTCGCTCATCTCCTGGCTTCCTCTTGGCCAAACTCAGAGCAAGAGCCAGGGACTGTCCTGGGTAGAACCGTGTTGCCACAGAAGACGTGCTGCGGTCTACTCAGAACGGGACTCGTCGCAGGTGGAACTGACCAAATCAAGATGAGGTCGTTCCGGAGCAGGCTGGGCCTGGTCCAGGGGGACTGGTGCCCCTCAAAGGAAGGGGACAGGCGGTGGACACAGACAGAGGGACATGAAGAGAGGCCAGTGGGACAGATGCAGAGGTCGGGCGCTGCCACTGCAGCCCAGGCGCGCCACGGAGCACGGCCACTGGCGACTGCGCGAGGAAAGCAGAGCTCCTCCCGCCAGCCCTCCCGGGAGCGTGGCCTCGGCCACACCTGCCGTGGCTTCTGGAGGAACGAGCTCCTGCTGCGTTAAGACCCCAGTGTGGGTGCTTTATCACGGCAGCCACGGGGGGACGCAGACCCCACCCGGGAGCCGAGAGGAGCCGCAAGGTCACATGGGGGACGCAGGCCCGGGGGCCCACGCCGTGCGGCCCCTTCCTCCACCAGCCCCAGGACAGGTGCCTTCGCCTGCCGGCCACAGCCCCTGCGAGCTGGGGACTCTGCGCAAGTGCCTTTCACGCTGTGTCTCGGCTTCTTTCGCTGTGGAATGGTCATGAGCGCACTTACCTGTCTGAGGGGGCACCTCGCAGGGTGCTGGGCGGGGGGCGCTGGATGCGTCCTGCCCTCCTGGCCCCTCCTTTCTCGGAGCACTGCCCCTTCCTGCCGGGCGAGCACAGAACTGGGGCACCTAGAGCCCCCACTTTTCGGAGCCAAGAGGCCAGCAGGGCATCCGTTCCATGCCGGGGCAATGAGGTAGCTCTGCTGAGAAGCGCGGAGCTGGCCACTGGGGCGAGGGCCGAGGGGCAGAGCAGCGGCTGCCCAGTCTCAGGCCGCGCGGCGCAGGACTGGCCTGTCCACCGCAGCTGGGCACCCTGGCCCTTCTGGCTGAGCTAGGAGAGGCGCCCTCCTGGCCGCCCGAGCGCCGGCTCTGCTCTCCCTGCGCGAGGTGTGCAGGTGATGTCAGTACAGCGAGCACCTGCGACGACCCCAGCCCGCGAGGAGAGCGCCTCCCACCTCCATCTGGGCGGACGCGGGCCAAGCGCGGCTCCTTCTTTAGGCGTGTGAACGTCGCAGTCACGAAGGCAGTGCCTCGAGGAGACGCGCACTGAGGAAGGGTGCCAGGGACCCGGCAAGACATGCAGGCGTGTGTGCACATGCACACATGCACACACACGTCCACATGTACACACACATGAGCACACCAATGCATACACATGCATACACTCACATGCATGCACAGCAACACATGAATGCACTCACAGAGGTCTACACAATGCACTCAGTCCTGTGCACTCACACATGCTCACAATACACATTCATGCACTCTCACGCATACACACTCATGCATACCTGTGTGCATGCACACACATGCACACCCTCACAATACACACTCAAGTGTACACCTGTGCACACACATGCACACTCACCTGTGCACACACACTCACACACAGGTGCACGCTCAACAAGGGGCTGGCTTAGGGTCAGTGGCTTCGACTCCTGCCGCCCTGTCCTTGGGCTAATTATTCCACTGTCCGAGCCGCACTCTGTCTGTGAAGTGGGTGGAGTCCGTAGTGGGGCCAAAGCCCCTGCTCTGTTGGCTGCGGCCATGGGACCCTGCGGCTGCCCGCCCCTCGCGGCTCCCGCGGCCCCTGTCCCCGCGCTGGCCTCCTCCTGCTCCTCTGAGCCCAGAGCCGTCCTCTCTGAGGCGTGTCCAGGCCTGTGGGCTGCTCTGAGGCGGGCGGCTGCCCAAGGCCCCACGGCAGGGAGAGGAGGAGCCGGAGGGGTCGGAGCGGGGGGCAGCCAGCGCCCCAACTCTCACGGAGGGGCTTCCGTAGGAGATTTTGCATGGAGAACATAATTCTTGAAGGTCTGGAGCTCAAGTTGACCGGCCCCTCGATGTGCCAAGAAACGGGCCGAGGCCCCGAGCAGAGCCAGGCTGAGCCTAGAGCCGAAGCCCCGGGCTCGAAAAGAGCAGGGTCCACTTACCGCGTAAAAGTAAAGGAGAAGAAACTCAACTGTGCCACAAAAATGGTTCCACCATATTCATTACGATAGCACCTTAATACTCTGAATTTCAGTTGTCAGCACATTCTGAGTTGCTTTACGACATCCCCAAGGAAAATGCTTTAAAAGTATGGATGCGTTATCACAGATCAGGGCAAAATAACCCGGCCGCACCTGGCCAGCTGGTCCTTGTGGTGGATTCCACGGAATAATCTGCACACGGACTTGTGGGTGGTGATTCCCAGCAGATGGCCCTGCGTCTGCTTCCCGGGCTTCCGTGAAGAATTTAGAGGTCAAAATGCTTCACCAGCGGGCGCTGCAAAATGGGGGAAGTTCATTCCCTTACGTTTAATTTTTTTCTTTAAATATGGAATGTGAAGTGCAGCTCCCTTTTAAATTATGTTCTTACATTATGAACCAGCGGCCCAGAAATATGCGGTGATATAATTGACTGGAGATGAAGGCGCTAACGTGGCGCGCTGAGCGGCGGCGGCTATTTTGGGAGCGACGCGGCCGTGGGCTGCAGTGGACGACTCTTATTTCATGGAGAACCTCCGTGCCCAGCGTCGCCGTGGTGAAAAATGGGCTAATCTGGGGACGGAATCGGTGCCATTGCCATCTGGACAGAAGTGGCCGTCAGCTCCTATTTTTATCTTCCTTCTCGCCCCGGCACGCGGCTCGCACTGCCTTCCCCGGGCGCCCGGAGGGGATGGGTCCCCGTTGCTGACCCAGCCGGCACGACACTGGGCGCTGCCGCCTCAGGACCCACACAGGTGCGGGGAGCTCCGCCGGCCCTGCGAAGGGCCAGGGCCCCGTGGGGGTCCTGCGTGGACGAGCGGGGGTTTGGGAGGAGACTGCGTCCTTCTCAGCAGGTTCAGGTCACCTGGGAGAAGGTGGGCCCGGCGACAATCACTGCCAAGAAGGCCCTGCCTCAGCGGCTCCTTCTTAACTTCATCTGGGAGGTTTTGGCAAAAGCAATAGCGCTCTTGGCTAGAATGCCTGGATTTTAACTGGAATTTCTCGTGGATAAGAAGATATTCCCTTGTCTGAGGTGAAATCGTAAGAATTGTCAATCCAAAAAATACTGAATGACTCAAGCGGGAAAAAGCTTTCAAAAATGTTGAATGGCATGAAAAAAAGAGACACGGTTCCTTTGAAAAGCAGAGCCCTGCTGCTGCCATTAGCCACGATTTTAAAAGCAGAGCTGAGAGCTGCGCGGCGGCGGCCGCCGTAACCCGGAAGTTGCCCCAGCGCAGTTCGCAAGGTGTCCCTGCAGTGGAGGGGCCATGGCCCACCCCGAGGCGGTCGCTCTCCAGGGCTGGGCCCTGGTCCCCGCGGCGGCCAGGCTGGGCCTCTCGGGGTGGCCCGTTCACGCCGGGCCCCTGCTGCGGCCACAGCCCGGCACGTGCCCACAGCGGGCTCCATGTAATGCAGCACGCGTTCCCAGGCCCCCTCTCCGCGCAGGCACCTGAGGGCAGAGAGCAGGAGGGGTGAGCGGGGACCCCTCGGGGGCGCCCAGCCCGCTGGGGCCTCAGAATGCTCCCGGCCGTGCTCCCTGCTTCAGCTCCTCTTGTAGACGGAAGTCCCGTCTTCTGTCCTGCTGCAGGTGGGAGGGCACCCCGGTTTAGAGCCCCGGGAACCTGGGGGCCTCCGTCTGTCTCTGGAAGTCGGGGCGTCTGGCGTCGGGGCCGAGGGCCTGCGCTCCTTGCCAGTGCACGCGTGGGCTGCTCCTGGTCCTTCCGAGTCTGGGGAAGGAGCCTCCCCGCGCCAAGCAGAGGCCCCCGGAGGACGCCGGGCCGGGCGCCGTCGTGAGTCAGCGATCGCAAGGCAGCCCCTGGGAGGGGACGACGGGACGGGAGCGCAGCAGGGACAGGTAGGTGCCCCATGCACGCACGGGCACTGGCAATCACATGTACAGAACACACATACACCTGTGCACACAGAATACATACACACGTGCATGCACACAACACACATACCCACACATGCGCACACAATGCACATACATGTGTGCACACAGAATACAAACACATGTGCATGCACACAACGCACATACCCACATGTGTGCACACAATGCACATACACACATGCACACAATGCACATAACACATATGCATACAGTATACATATGTGTATGCACACAACACCCACACATGTGCACTTTCTTGGGCCTGCCGTTGGGGGGAACTGGCTGGACCCCCAATGCTGCTCGATGGCGTTGGCCACCTGTGCCCTAGAGGAAGGATGCCAGGGGCGCCTGGCTGGGGCAACCCAGGGTCTCACCCTTTGACCCCGAGAGGAGCCTAAAGAATTTGCCCTTTGCTGACCTCACCCACTGTTTTCCCTGCCTCCTCCCCACTGCTGCCCCCACCTAGCCCTGGGGGTCAGCCCCTGGGAGAAGGAGATGCCCAGGGCACTCCAGCCCCTTCCCTGCCCCAGCCCCTTCCAGGCAGGTGCACAAAGAAGACAAACCAAATACCCGTTCTCGTGAAGCAGACGAAACCCCGTGGAGCTGCCATTCCCTCTAAACCCTCAGGGACCCCCCCCTCCAAGGCCCCAGCTCTGGGGTTTGGAGCTGGACTGCTCTGCTGTGGGGGCAGTGGCACCAGAGCCCCGTGCCACTGAGGGCCCGAGCAGGCCTGGGGGCCCTCCCTGGGGACACTGGGCAGGCCCTGGCGGAGCTGGATGGCGCCTCCGAGGAGGTGGCAGGTCAGGAGGGGGCGTGGCCACTGTGGGGACAGAGGGGGCCCAGCGGGAAGCGCATTCCCTTTTTTCTGCATTAAAATGTTCTGCCTGCTTTCCACGTGGACACTGACAGCCTTTTGGAAATTCCGGGGCTAGACGCGCTTCTGATCCCTGCTCCTCTGCACCCGCAGCTTTGATCACATCGTCCTTGAAAGTCTTTCTGGGGTTTGGGTTCAAACGCTGGACACGGGCAGCGGCTCCCGGGTGACTTAACCGTCGTTCTCCCGGTACAGTCTCCGGCGCCCAGGGTCCCACCGCCAGTGTCAGCAGTAGCTTTGCTTCCAGAACGCGGCTCTTGACGGCGCAGAGGGTCTGGACGTGAAGGCTGTTTTGCGTGTAAGCCGACTGCTGCTCATTTCGCTTGTGGGAATGACTCACCGTTGGCAGCAGCACGGCCCGAAGCCGGGCGAGGCGGCCAGGTGGGACCGGCGCAGGTGCTGCTCTCCTGGGTCTCAGAAGTCAGCCCTCCCCTTGGAGCCCCCAGGTGGTGACCCCCGCTGGTCTTGCCTGGGGGCTGGCGGTCGCTTCCATCCCTGACGTATCGGTGTAGGTTGTCAGGCTTTTACAGGAGAATATTAAAATGCTGCTCCTTGTTTTCCCAATTAGCTACTGCTTTCTCTTGGGATCTGATGGAGGGAAAACATAAAAAATTTCCGGGAAACCCCAGGAAGACGTTCCTGCACGGAGGCGCCATTCCCATGTCTAGCCTTGACTGGCTCCTTGGCGCCACGTGAGAAGTCCTGTGCGTCCTCGAGAAAGGGGAGCTGGGCACTGCCTGCTGGAGCTCCCGGAGCCTCCCACCTGCTGCGCTCAGGTGGAAACATCGCCAGCGGGCGGCCGCGGTGCACCCCATTTCCTGGCCTCAACTCCCAGGCCGGTGGCTGAAGTGTGGGGATGGGGGCAGGGCGGAGTCGTGCAGGACAAACATTTTCTCACCTTTTGTTTTTCTTTCAACTCAGTTCCCTTCCTCCCAAATTCCCCAGTTTCAAAATGGTCTCTTCTCCTCAGTGTTTGTGCACTGGGTGGCCATCTCCCAAGCCCCCTGCCCACCGTAACCCAGCAGCTCCAGGGCTCTCCTTTCAGCACTGGCGCTGGGCACCTGTGGCCATGCTCTGTCTGGACACCTGGTTGGGGGCGTCCCCCGGGAATGAGCCCCTTGCTTCTCAGCAGAGCGCTGGACGGGGCACTGTCCACCCCACAGAGTCTGCAGGCTTGGCCCCTCCCCCCAGCTGCGACCTCCTCCCCAGCCCCCTCCCGAGGTTCAGTGGCTGCGCAGACTCGCGCCCACAGACTCCCAGGGCGCTCCTCCCTGGGGACCGAGTGGCTTCCTTGCGACGGAGGAGCCTGTGCCCTGTGTCCTCTCCTGGCCCAGTCAATGGGGTGCCAAGCCACCCACTCATGCCGCCACCCACCCAAGTTGCCACCTGCCCAAGCCGCCTGTTTAGCACATCCAGCGACTCAGCTGCTGCTCGGTGGGCGTGGACTATTGTGAAGATTATTTGAGACAAGCTCACACCTGGGAAACGCCGGTGCCCACGAGCGCGGTGGCCGTTTCAGCCTGCCACGTCCTGCCACGGCATCATCCAGCACAAAAGGCCCTTGACCTTGGCTCCCTGCCCCCGGCACACCACGCCCTGCCGTTCGCGCACCTCCTCACGGCGCTAGTCGGAGCTCGGCTTGTGGAAGGGGAACTCGGGAATGACTTCAAGACGCGCCCCTGATCGCCACCCCCTGGAGAAGCGGCACCCAGCGCGGGGCGTCTACGCCCTCCCCATCTGCAGCGCGCCTCCGAGAGCTCTCGCGTAGCTCCCGTCTGCTTTCTACGAGGGCAGCCCCGCGCGTGTCCCTGTGCACCAGGCTCCGCCCTGCTTGTTCGAGGCTCCCCCCAGGGCCTCGTGCTGGGCCCGGCCGCCTCCTGAAGCCTGCTCGCCCCCGACCCCCAAGAATTCTGTTCCTACAGTTTATCCACAGTTTCCTGCGACCACCCCCTCATTGGGCTCGGGCTTGGCTGTCCCCTTCCTCCTCCCCCCCAAATGCTGCCTTCCAGCCCCCTGGGCCCCCCGCTCCTCCTGGGCACTGGTGCCCCGTCTGGGGTGTCTGTGCCCTGCTCAGTTCCAGCTCACCCCAGCTCTTGGCCTCGGCTCCACGGTGGCTGGGAGCCCCTCCCTCACTGTCCGGTCACTGCCTGCGCAGCGCCCTGCTCCTGGCACCGTGCACTCGGCCGCCTCCGTTCCGGCGTCCCCACGGTCCTGCCCACCTCGGTGCCCACCCCCGTCCAGCGCTGGCACGTGGGTGCTCAGAGCCCCGCGCGGCTGCGGAAGGTGACGCGTCCCCAGCGCTGGCCCGGCGTCTGGAATCAGGCTGACCTCCGGCCAGGCGTCTTCCCCCGCTCCCTCCCCGGCAGGATGAGCTGCTGCACTGGGCGGAGCAGAGGCCCCCGAAGCCCCCCCGGAAGGCTTCCTGGAACACAGTCTCTGCAGGCGGAGCTAAGGTCAGGAGTTTGAGACGAGCTCGTCCTGCACTGTCCGGGTGGCCCTCAGTCCAACGGCAAAAGTCCTTCTACATAGGGGTGCACGCAAGGGGGAGGAGCCACGTGAGGGAGGAGCCCCGGGGGGAGGAGCCATGTGGGGGAGGGGCCACGCAGAGGAGGAGGCACACGAGGGGAGGAGCCATGTGGGGGAGGAGCCATGTGGGGGGCATGCAGAGGTGGAGCCACATGAGGGGAGGAGCCACACAAGGGGAGGAGCCATGTGGGGAGGAGCCATGTGGGGAGGAGCCATGCGGGGGAGGAGCCACATGAGGGGAGGAGCCACACAAGGGGAGGAACCATGTGGGGGAGGAGCCACATGAGGGGAGGAGCCAAGCAGGGGAGGGGCCATGTGGGTGGAGCCATGTGGGGGAGGAGCCATGTGAGGGAGGAGCCCCGGGGGAGGAGCCATGTGGGGGAGGGGCCATGCAGAGGAGGAGCCATGTGATGGGAGGGTCCACATGAGGGGGAGGAGCCAAGCAGGGGAAGGGCCACATGGGGGGAGGAACCCCAAGGGGAGGAACCACACGAGGGGGAGGGGCCATGTGGGGAGGAGCCCCACGGGGGAGGAGCCATGTGAAGGGGAGGAGCCACACGGGGGAGGAGCCCCGCAGTGGGGGGAGCCCTGCAAAGTCCGAGCCGAGGTGGGCGTGAGGGGCCCCACCCCGAGAACGCCTGGAGCCTGGATCCCAGGGCTGGAGGAGCGGGAGGCGCCACCCCAGCCCCCGAGCGGCCTGCCCGCCCTGGGCTCCCCACCTGGGGGTGACCTGAGGTCAAGCAGCAGTCCTGGGACCTGCTTCAGAGCCCCAGGCCCTTGGGCCCAGGGCACCAGCGAGGCCAGCGGAGGAAGCGACTGTGGTCCCAGGGTGTCTGGGGGCACTCCTGTCTCTCCTGGGCTGGCACGGAGACCTCCCCTTGGCGGAGCGCCAGACCGGCCAGCTCTGCGCAGCCCGAAATGCCCTCTGCACGCGGGACCCCTGGGACGGCCCGCGCCTCTTGCCTGCCCAGGGGCAAGTGGACACAGCCCCGGGACCCAGTGGCAGAGGTTTCCCTGTGCCGGAGTCGGGGTTGAGGCTGGGGACCCTCATGTTTACAAGTGAGCCCCAGGATTCTGAAGTTGATGAGCCCCGATCCCCCGTAGAGGCCCCTGATCACCGCCACCCCCACCTCAGTCTCCCACAAACCGGAAATTCTGTTCCCTATTGAGGGGCTGCCTTTTGTTGCATGAAAAAGGCAGGAGAGCTTTGTAATTATAAGAGGTATTTGAACTCTTTGTCTTTTTTATCAAAGCAGCTGACAAATCAATACATGTCCAGGATTCTAACGGTCACAGACTTTGTTCCCACATCAATTCACTTTCCCCCGATGATTACAAGAGCTCTGGAATTTTCTGAGCAAATGAAAAGCCCTCAATTTCATTCTCTCTTTATCTCTTGGTCCTAAAATAGCCATCTGCTGGTCATCACTTCTGCATTTGCTTTTTCTAATCGATTGCATTTCCTTGCCATGAATTTTTACCCTCCCATACTGTCAATAAATGTGGTTTTAAGCATTTGCTCCTCTGGCCCTTCAGACTAGTGGGAGCCTTGGGATATGGTTTTGAGTCTGTCGAGTGTCTTGTGTCTCCCTAAGGAGAAAACCCTGGGGGCCGGGGAGGGCAGTCTAGTGAATGGGTATTTGGGGTCCCGCAGCTGTTGGGACACCTCTGTGAGCTCACTGTCTGGAGAAATGTCCACAGGGGCAGCTCGCTGGCCAAGGACGGCACGTGGGCAGCCAAGAGCCTGGGTCTCCACTCCCCCCCTTCCCAGGGCATGGTCCAGCTCCTTCTTTACCCTGTGGGGCCTCAGGCAGCTCAGAAGAAACTGAGAGTGGGGGTGGCTCGTGAGGGTGCCCAGATGAAACAAGGCCCAGGATGCCTGGGTCAGAGACGGGTACGGTGTGCCCAGCGGGCCAGTCTCTTCGAGGAGACCAGGAAAGCAGGGCATTCGTGCTGCCACCCCTCCAAAGGCAGACAGCCGTACCTGGAGCTGCTCTCCCCGTCTTCCCGAGGAACTCCCGGCTAGCCCTCGCTCGCGGCTCCGGGCCTGGGGTCGGGCCCTGGAGCTGGCCCGGCCCTCAGCCCCCTGCCTCGCCTCACCCCTCTAGGGACGGGCTGGTCTTGGACGTCTGCAAACCATTTCGTTTCCCGGGGAACAAAGGTGCCTGCTGGGTGGAGGAAACTGGCTGGGCTTTTGGGGGGATCAGCTTTGAGCGGGGAGACCCTGGATCCTGCCCCCAGATGCCACCCTCTGCCCACAGCACCCCTCCCCTCAGGGCCCTTTGCAAACCACCCCGATCCCCGCTGGGAAACGCTGGGAAACGGAAGAGTGCGCGGCCTCCAGGCTTTCGCTACTGACTTAGGGACCGCAGCCTCCGTTCCAGGAGGTCACAGGCCAAAGAAAGGAGAAGCCGGTCAACAAAACGCACTGGCGCGGCGTCGGCGCGCCTTGTTCACGTCGCCGCAGCGCAGCAGGGCTTCACGAGATAGGCGCGGTGTCCCGACAGCGCACCCAGCCAGAGCACACAAAGCCACGGCCATCCCGCTGCAGTGTCGTTTTGTTCCACTTGGGTTCATATTGATAAAGGATAGGCAATGATAGCACAATAGGGAGAATGGAAAGCTAAGAGCTGGATGGGATGACCGCGGCCACCTGCGCATCACATGGACACGGGCACCGGGCGGGTCCTGCGCTTCAGGCACCGGCAAAGGGGATGCCGGCCAGTGTCCAGCGCAACGACACGCGCCCTCCCTTCATCTCCATAGATGCTGGGGACGGCTTCTGAGTCCGACCCCCTCGGAGAGGGGTCTGGGAAGGTCAGGGTGGGTGGGCAGCACCCGCGGGTGTGGATCCGACCCTCACCCCAAGTGCCCCTGGACCCTGGAGGAGGACGCCCCCAACCCGGGTTGGGGCCTGAGCGCTGGGCTCTGCCGCCTGGGGGAGATGTGCGGGCTTCCAGCAGCACCGGACACACCATCTGCTGGTGCAGGGCTGAGCACCATGGGGCCGTCCGGCAGACACCAGGGTGGGTGGAGGGGGATACCAGGGGGTATCAGGGCAGACGCCAGGGTGGGTGGAGGGGGATACCAGGGATATCTGGGCAGATACCAGGGGATATCAGGGCGCCGCCAACTTTGGGGCAAGTGTTGGTCCTCGGGGGCGTCAGGACAGGGGCTGAGGGTCGCTGCGCTCCCCCTGGGCTGGGCTCAGCAGCCATGGGCCTCCCCCAGACCTCTCCTGAAGCCCCTCCAGTCTCAGAGGAGGGCAGTGTTCCCAGGAGCTCCTGCACCGCCGCGGTGCCACAGGCGTCCTGGGTTATGGAGATGCGGTGCTGGGCCAGGCCACCTGCCCAGCCTGGTTCTCTGTGAGGCTCTTTCGTAGTTGTGTCCTCTGCCCCCGGCCCCCGGCCACAGTGACATGGGTGGCCTCGGCCCATCAGCCGGACACCTGTCAGCAAAACCTGGGGTTCCCCGGAACAGAGGCTGCCTCAAGTGCGCAGCCCCCACCCCTGCCTGCTGGTCCAGCCTGCCCCACGGGGCGCAGAGCTGCAGGCCGCAATCATTAATTAAAGCAATTCCTTAAAAGAAAGCTCTTCATGTACCTGGACATAGATCTAGACAGATATGTCTACATAAACCTCTCTCTTTTTATAGAAATAGATAGGTCTGTTTATCACCTATAATGCATCTGTTCCTATGTACTGGTGTGTCATCGATCTGTGTATCATCTATCATCTGTATCTATCTATCGTCTATCATCCCTCCATCATTGTCATCATCTGTATCTATCACCTACATCCATTCACCCATCTATCCACCTACCTTACCTATCTCTCCATCTCTATCTATCCATCCACCCATCCATCCGTCATCTCTCACCGGTCTATCATCCGTCCATTTATTGCCTACCTATCAGCACCTCTGGCTCTGTTTCCCTGGGGATCTCAGGCACAGCTTGGCTGGGCTGGCAGAGCTGCCACAGCTCTGGAGGGGGCGGCACAGGGCCCCTCACCCAGCCTTCGGCTTTCACAACACCATCGAGGCAGGCCAGGCCATGATGTGTCAGAGAGCTCACTGTCTGTCTGTCCACACCTTGACAGTTGTTAGTCTTTTCCTTTCTTTTGTCCCCAGCTCTTCCCCTGGATGGCCCGCGCTGGCCCCCTCTGGGGTACTTGGAGATGAAGCTGGTGTCTTCTGTCCCAACTGGAGGAAAGCACTTCCTATCCCAGGAGTTCTTGGTAATGGGGAGCCTCACGGGAGACCCAGAGACCCCCAGGCCTGAGCAGGGCACCTGTCTGTGGGTGCAGAAACACATCAGGGCTGCTCAGCAGCATCTTCTACGTGCCAAGAGGCCAGGCCATGTGCGGGCTACCAGCCCTGCAGAGAGCACTTGCCCTAGGATGACCACCTAGTAAAACAGGGACCGTGGTCCTTTCCTGGGTGCAGGGTGATTTTCTGACCACCACGAAGACCCCCGAGGGACTCCCGGGGAGCCCGGGGGCCTCATCACGGCCGGCCCTTCAGGACCCGCTGGCACCCTTTCCCCTCCACCGAGGCACATGACTTGGGGCTGCGCTGCTGCTGGCCACACGAGGGAAGCTTGGCAGCAGGCGCTGGCATCCACAAGGGCGACGAGTCCACTCGAGCCGCACTCTCCCTCTGCCTCAGTCTCTTGTCTCCCGTTCTCTAGCTGTCTCTTTTTCGCTCTCTCTCTTGCTCTCTATCACTCTGTCATTCTCTCTTGTGGGGTGGGAGTCCATCACTGTCTACTCAGGGCCTACCCTGTGGAGGCACTGGCTGAGTGCGGCCTGCGCAGGGCTGGACCTCACAGTGGACAAGCCCAGCAGTAGCTGAGCTCTGCCTCTTCATCTCATAGTGGTTTTATTTAAAAAAATTTTTTAATTGTCTTTTTTAAAAAAGATAAATAGATCACACAAAACGTTACATTAAGAGAACATAAGAGGTTCCCATATGCCCCACTCCCCACCCTCCACTCCTCCCACATCGACATCCCCTGTCATCAGTAAGGCACATTCATTACATTTGGTGACTACACCCTGGAGCACTGCCACAGGCATGGACCATAGTTTACATTGTAGTTCACACTCTCGTCCATTCCATCCAGTGGGTTATGGCAGGATAAACAATGTCCTGCATCTGTCCTGGCAATATTGCTCAGGACAACTCCAAGTCCCCAGAATGCCCCATATCACACCTCTTCCTCCCTCTCCCAGTCCTCAGCAACTCCCGTAGCCACAATCTCCACATCAATGATACATTGCTAGAGTCACAACAGTTCTGTAGTAGAATACCAGCAAGTCCACTCCAATCCATATTATATTCCTCCATCTTGTGGACCCTGGGATGGTGATGTCCACTCCACCTCTACATTGAGAGGGGCTTAGATCTCACATGACTGATAGACAGGCTTCTCCTGCTTGCAGTTGTAGGCACTCTCAGTTCCCTGGTGTGGTGGTTGACCATTCTCACCTCTCCATCAGCTGACCTGGGTACGTCCAAGGAACTGGAGAGTAGGAGTTGCAACTCTGTTGAGGCTCAGGGCCCAGCTGGCACATGGACAGTCCAGAGATTCAAATCTCCTGAGCAGACACAAACCAAAAGTTACAGAAGAGGCATGTGTAGAAAGGCCATATTTGAGTCCAACTACATCACACTCAGGAGCCCAAATTCCAAAGTAGGCCCCACTGGCAAGGCAATGAACTCCAGAGCCATTTGTCATGACCATAGAAACTGGGTGTCTCCATAGCCCTCAGGAGCACCAGTACTCATGGTTGTATCTACTTTTGCTGTCTCTGAGATCCTGCTGAGACACGCATAAACATGACCCCGCTGATGACCTCCTGACTCATTTTGAAGTCTCTTAGCCATAAAACTCATTTGTCTTTACCATTTCTCCCTTTTCTTCAAGGTCTTTTTCTAGTTGCATCACCAGCTGGTGATGGTAGTAATCCCTCGGTGCCAGAGAGGCTCATCCCTGGGAGTCATGTCCCACTCTGGGGAGAAGGTCATTGTATTAGTCAACCAAAGGGATGCTAGTGCAAAATACCAGAAATCGGTTGGTTTTTATAAAGGGTATTTATTTGGGGCAGGAGCTTACAGATACCAGGCCATAAAGCATAAGTTACTTCCCTTAACAAAGTCTATTTCCACGTGTCAGAACAAGTTGGTTGCCAACGTTTGTGAGGGTACATGCTTTCTGGGTTCCTCCCTTCTTGGGGCTTGCTTCTCTTTCTTCTGTGTGCTTTCTTCCTGGGGCTCCAGCGTAAAGCTTCAGCATCAAACTCTAACATCAAAAGCCCTAACTCTGCCCTTTGCCAGGCCTTTTATCTATGAGTCCTCACTGAAGGGTGGGGACTCAATAGCCCACTGGCACAAGAGGTTTACATAATTACTTAATCAAGTAAACCTATGAATCCAATATAATCTAATATTCCCAGATGAAAAGATCAGTTTACAAACATAATCCAATATTTCTTTTTGGATTAATATCAATAATATCAAACTGCTACAGTAATGCATATTTACATGCTGAGTTTGGCTTAGAGAGTGGCCACATTTGAGCAACATGGACGATCTCGGGAGGTAACTCTTAGGCACCCTGCAACTCTAGGCCTAGTTGAAATTTCAGGCACAGAGGCTCATAAGCAGAGTCATCAGTATCAAGGGTCCATCATTGGACCATCCTTCTTCACTGTCTTTGCCCTTGTGCTTGGGGGATTGTTGCTGTTCCATTGGGGAATGCGGCAGAGCTCCCCAGGATGGGAACTCAGCACTCCTTCAGTTGTCCTTTGAAACTCTACCCACTATGTCAATACCCAATGAACATCTGAACGTATCTATGTGCCCTATATGTATGCCCTGGAGAACTCCCTCCCACCCATGCATCCCCCAGCAGTGACATCTCACAGTGGTTTTAGAGCATGATTTAGAGCATGCGTTGCGTGAGACACACCTGGCCCCACATCCCTGCTCTAACCACCTGGCGGCTGCCTGGGAGGCAAGTGAGACACAGTTTCAGTGATGATAGTTATTTTCAAGGAGGTCAACCAGTCACCATCCACCAGCGAGTGTCGCCTTCCTGTGAGCACCCCACCTTTTCCTCTTCCCTGCCCCAGCCCCTGCCTGTGCCTCCACCACACACATTCCTTCCTGGCAGCTGGGGGTCGGGGCAGCCTGCCCAGGGGGAAGAAAGTAGTCCAAGCTGGGGTCCTGGCCCCACATCTTTGTCCAGACTCGGCTCATGGCCAAGTGGGGCTGAGGCATGGCCAGCTAATCACTAGGTAAAGTAAACACTTTCTTACTTAAACAGCTTTACCTCTCATGTAACATGATCAAAGACATGACATTCACTCACGTTAGTAGGCTTTGTGGAGAGACGAGAAGCCACTCATGACAAGGATTTTCCTGTGGAACCAAAGGGAGGCCAAGCCCAGGCTTCTAGGGAGCTTGGGCCCACGGCCTCCCTGCAAGGCTGCCGGTCAGAGGCAAGCCTGAGAGGGTCCTCCTTGCCCATAGGCTGGGAGCCAGCTGGTGAATTCGGGGCACGGATCGGGGGGCTGCTTACACGTGGCTCGGGAGAGGCTTCCAGGAAGTGGGAGAAAGGATCCCTGCTGAGCTTAGCAAGCAGAGAAACCTGCCAGGGGCCTGAGCAGCTCTGTCCACACCTGCCCACCTGGGAGGGAGGTCCTAGGGGGAAATAGAAGTGATGTTGTGTTTTGAAGGCCCAGTCCCTGCTGTTTCTTCCACCATTGCTTGGACAATGTGGATTTGCGGGGACCACGGACATGAGGCCTTGGAAGCAGAGCTAACAGGTGATGGGCTTGCTGCTATGTGTCCTGGCCAGCTGGGCACCTGGTCAGCTGCTCACCTGGTCAGCTGGGCACCTGGTCACCTGGGCACCTGGAGCCCCTTTGCCCGCTGCACAGTCTGTTCTTGCTGGGCTCTGCGGCCACGTCCCCTCTCCAAATGCAAGCCCTGGGAGCCCTTTCCTGTCCTCTGCACAGACCCTGAGCCGGGGCCCATCCGCCTCCCTCCTCAGCACCCTGCGGCAAGGACAGCCAGCTCCCCTGTGTTCGGCAGGGTTTTCACGATTTGAGGAAGAAGATGCAGGTTTCCAAGAACGAGACAAAAGAGAAGCAAATTGCCAATGACACCATGCATTTGGATAAAATATAACCCGTCATGCCTTGTTCTCAGCAGATAAAATCCCTATTCGCACCGCTGGGTAAACTGCGGCCCCCATAAGGCCCGTTGGCCTCCTGAACCCCAGTCCCGAGGGTGGGACCCCATTTGGAAATGAGGTCTTTGAGACGTGGTGAATTAAGACAAGGCTGACCTGGAGCAGGGCGGCTTTGTAAGACGGAGGCCCTTGTAAGACGGGCGCGTGGGAAGCCGGAGGGCTGGGAGCGGCTGGGAAGGAGCCCCCAGAGGTTCAGGGGAGCGTGGCCCACCCGCCCCAGCCCTGCGGGAGAACACGAGTCTTGGCCTCAATTAAATGTGCGAGGGGTGGGGGTCCAGGGGAGGCAAAGTAACAGCAGAGGGAGGGGGAGAGGGTGCTGGAGGGAGCAGGGGCAAACAAGCTCACCAGAGAGGGCAGCTCCCTCAACCCTGCTCGCTGCTTTTTATTTAGAAAACGTAATTCCACGTGTTTGAGCATTATTTAATTCATTAACGGGAGGGTGGAGATGCTTTCCGATAATTAAAAGGCAGGTGAACCTGTTCTTGGATTTGAGGCCGTGAATTAAAGTGACGATTCGCCAGGTCACCTTGCTGGGTCACCTTGCCGGGTCACCTTGCTGGGTCACCATTTAGCCACAGCCAAGCGACCTCTAGGGAATCGATGGCTACTTGCTGGGTGGAAAACTAGGGCAGGGGAGCTGATGTTATTGCTACTTATGACACGTCACTTCAGCTTGGAAATTGGGGCTCCAAATGAAACAAGTTAACACACACGGACCTGTTTTGTTTGAGAAGAACTTGAGGGGCGGACTCACCAGCGCTAGCTGACCGCGGGCTCCCGCCCTCCGGAGCCAGGAGACGGCCCTGCTCGGCGCGCTCTCCTCCCCTTCCCTGCGGGAAGGCAGACGGTCTCTTCCCGTCCGGCCCCAACGTGGCCTCAGTGCTGGGGCTCAGGTCCACGGAGCCCCCCGGAGCCTCTCGCTCTCACTCCCATGAGCATCGGCGGTCAGGAGGGGCCTCGTCCGAGCGTGAGGGCCAAGGCCTGCTTGGGCTGCTGGACCTGAGGCCCCGCGGGGGCAGCTGGACGCGCCCTACACAGCTGCCCGAACACCTCTGCTCCGTCCCCACATTCCCAGCCCGGTGACTGAGACCTGAACTCCCCCGTGGGCTCCAGCTGGGGGTCCCAGGTGGCCCCTGGGCTGAGGGACCAGCTCGGCAGGCCGGGAGCGGGCTGGAGAGGCTGCACCTTGGCGGGCGCCTTGCCTTCCTTCTCCAGCCGCTCGAGCACCGGGTTTGAGCCACTCCCCCGCCACACCCAGGGCTGCTCAGGTTTCCCGGAAAGAAACAAAACTGCTTCCTGATGAAGTAAATTCCCAAAGTAGAGGGTATGGTCAGAAGAGGGAAGAGCTGCGGGGGAATTTGAGCCGGTGCTGCTCTTCCTGACAGGCGGTCAAGGAAAACCTCGCAGGTAAGTGGACATCTGAGCCGTCCTAATGAGATAGGAGGGGGAGGCGGGGGGAGGCCAGGGGGAGCACAGCAAAGCCGGTGTGCGGGGGGTTTAACACCAGACGGCGTGCGAGCCCGGCCAAGGAGCGGCCTGTCCCCCCTGTATTGCAGAGACCCCTCTGGGCAGTGGGCTGAGAGGAGACCGGGTGGTCAGAAGGAGGCAGCCGTCCAGTCCGACGGCAAAGTCAGAGGTCCAGGTGGACGATGATGCCGCAGTGGACAGGGAGGAGCAAGGGGTACTGAGGCTTGCTCGGACGTCGCAGCAAGGCCACCGAGCACGTGCTCGTGGAGCAGATGGGGACGGTGGGAATGAGAGGAATCAAGGGGGACCTCAGGTGGTTTGCATAAGAACATGGAAGGATGGAACTGCTGGCCCTGCAGGTGGGTCACTCCTGGGGGCTCCGTGGGCCTGGGGTCTCCAGGACTCACAGGTCAGCAACGAGAGCTGCAACTGCCTGTGACATGACCTGGCAGTTCAGAGAACCAATGGGATTCAGGGAGCAGCTGTGGACGGACATCAACCTTCGGGGTTACCTGTGTACAGGTGAGAATTGAAGCTCTGATGTGGGGTTGCCTGTGTACAGGTGATACCTGAAGCTCTGAGGTGGTTTTAGAGGCTCAAGCGGTGGTGGGATGGGCTGAGGGCAGGTCCAGTTGCTGCTCTTGGTCGCGCCACCTGCAGGCTGCCCACCCAGGCCTGGAGGCGGCCTTTTCTGCCTCCCTGTCCCGAGCACTGTCGACTTCTGCACCCAGCTGTGGAACCGAAGCTCCAGCCGGCTTCCTTGACCAGCTGCATCAAAGACCCCGTGCAGCTTCCCAGCAGGCAGAGGTCAGCACGATAGAGTTGAAACTTCGAGATGGGGGTGGGTCCTGAATGTCTGCTCCCTGCCCCTCACCCTAAGTTTGACGACCACAGCTCTGCAAGATCACAGCGTGGACGAAGCACCCCTGGCCCTGGGCTCCTGGGGGTGCCTCCCCCTCAGGACCTCTGAAAGCCACCCCTTGAGCCCTCAGTGCCCATGGGGTCACTTCGTTATCTGGCTTCTCAGAAGCCCCCAGGAGTGCTCAGAGAAGTTAAGAACTTTTGCTTATCATTGTCTCTACACCATGTAACCAAGGGGATGTAGACCCCAAAGGAGAAAAAGAACACCCACCCGCCAGCTCAGCTTTTCCTGGCGTCAGCGGGCTCTCCACTGACACAGCAGAGACATCTATGGGGGGACGCATTTCTTTTGGTGCCAAGGAGCGGATCTGTGCCCAAAGAATTCCCCTCCCCCCTTCAATTTTGAATTTCCTTTTGGAGATTCTTTCCCTCGATGCTGCTCTTCTGTGTTGGGTGATGAACACCTTTGAGGACAACAAAATATTAATCTTTTTTTTTTTTAATTAAAATAGCAAATATATTAACATTTCTTTTTTAAAAACATACTGCACCATTCAATTCTCCCACTTAAAGTATAAAATTTAATGCTTTTTAGTGTGTTCAGAGAGTTGCACAACTATCACCATAATGAATTTTAGAATATTTTCATGACTTCCAAAAAGAAACTTAACACCCATTAACAGTCACTGCTCATTTCTCCCAAGACCCCCAACGCTATGGAAGTGTAGATTAATGTTTTTCATCAAATTTGGGAAGTTTTCAGCCATTATATCTTCTAATAGTTTTTCTGCTTTTCTCTCTCATTTTTCTGGTCCTCCCATTACACATATATTCATATGCTTAATGGTCTTGTATTTCTCTGAGTGTTGTTTTATTTTCTTTATTCTTTATTCTTTCTGTTCTTCTGATTGCTTAATCTTTTTATTTTTTATTTTATTTTTTTTCTTTATTTTCTTTTGAATGTTACATTAAAAAAATATGAGGTACCCATATGCACCCCAACCCCCCTACCCCACCCCTCCCACATCAACAACCTTCCATCATCGTGGCTCATTCACTGCACCTGGTGAATACACCTTGGAGCACGGCTGCAGCACATGGACAGTGGTCTTCAATGTAGTCCACACTCTCCCCCAGTCCACCCAGTGGGCCATGGCAGGACATACAATGTCCAGCATCTGTCCCTGCAGCACCACCCAGGACAACTCCAAATCCTGAAAATGCCCCCACATCATATCTCTTCTTCCCTCTCCCTACCATCAGCAGCTACCGTGGCCACTTTCTCCACATCAGTACTGCAATTTCTTCCCTTACTAATCACAATAGTTTCACAGCAGAACAGCAGTAAGTCCACTGTAATCCATATTCTATTCCTCCATCCTGTGGACCCTGGGATGGCTATGTCCAGTTCCCCTCTACATCAAGAGGGGGCTTAGATTCCACATGGATGATGGATGCAATACTCCTGCTTGCAGTTGTAGGCCCTCTTGATTCCCTGGTGTGGTAGCTGACCTTCACCTTCCTGTCAGCTGGCCAGGGTAAGTTCAATAAACCAGAGGGTAGGAGCTGCAGGTCTGCTGAGGCTCAGGGCCTGACTGTCACATGGACAGTACAGAGATTCAGGTCTCCTGAGTATACACTGACCCAAACGCGAACCACAGGTCCAGTAAAAGTAACAGAAGAGGCATGTGTAGAAAGGTCATATCTGAGTCCAACTCCATCACACTCAGGAACACAAACTCCAAAGTAGGGCCAGCTGATATGGCACTGAACTCCAGAGCCATCTGCCATGACCATAGAACCCATGGGTTTCTGTAGCCCTTAGGAGAAGCAGTCCCTCGGTTTTTATCTGCTTTGGCTGTCTTTGGCACCCTGCTGAGGCATGTGTAAACATTACACCTCTGATGACCTCCTGACTTTTTTAGAGATTCATAGCCATATAAACTCATTTGTCATTTCCATTTCCCCCTTTTATCAAACGTATAAAAGCAGTTTTTAACACCTGATATTACATGTAGGCTGAGATATTCTGCTGGTCTGAGTTGACCCTTTTATTCAAGGTCTTTTTCTGTTACATCATCAGCTGGTTCTTGGTAGCCCAGATTGCTTAATCTTTATTGATTCTTCTTCGAGTCCACTGATCCTTTCTTCTGTCAGTTCTAGTCTACTGAAGGGCATTTTTCATTTCACTTAATTTACTTTTCAAATCCAGAATTCCCATTAGGTTTTTATTTATAACTTCTATATCTTTATTAATATTGTGACCTTGACATCCTGGTTTCCTTTACCTCCTTAAGCAGATTTTTGTTTAGTTCTTTGAATATATTTATATTATGCCTCGAAACTTTTGCCTATTAAATTCAACATCTGAGCCTTCTTGCAGACAGTTGCTGGTTCCTTTTCATGTTTCTTTTCATGTCTCATAATTTTTTGAAAACTGGACATTTTAGGTTATATATTGTACCTCTAGATTCAGACTCTCCATACCGTGGGCAAGCTTTTGTTTTTGTTTATTTGTTTAGTGATTTAGCTAGACTATTTTATTGAAGATGCTTCCCTGCAGTGTGAACTCCCTGATGTCACTCCTCAAGGGGCCTACATAGCCTGGGCGACAGTGGTGCTCTCGGGTTCTCTTAGTCTCTTTCCTTGATCTCGCTGTTGGGCTCTTGGTCTCTTTGGCTTCACACGTAGCTGTTAGGTTCCAGCTTTGTTAGTTGCTAGGTGTTCCATATCTCTGGAGCATCAGTTGTTCAAGAGTCTGATCAATTAATTTTGGGCAGGTTCTCTTTTGAGGCCAACTTTTGAGATTTGGTCTGACTCCAGGAAGGCTCTGCTTAGCTCCCTCCCTCCCTGGTCTCTTGACCGGGCTCAGCTTGTTGCTCTCAGAGCTCCTTGTCTCTTCTTTATTTCTTACCATGAAATCCCCATTGTTTTCAAGAACACTCTTACCCTTGAACTTCTTTCATACTTTATTTGAAATAAAGTCATTTCCTATGAAGGAGCTTCAGAGCATCCCCTTGCCCTGGGCAGTCTCTGAGTCATTGCACTTTCTTGATGTGAAATCCTGCCCAACAGGTGATCCGAGCTGACCAGTACTCTCGGCCCATCCCGTCTAAGGTAGAGCCCTCTCCCGTAGCCGGGGCGGAGTCAGGGTGCTGTCATCCCTCAGCCACACTACCCAGGAATTTGGCCCCTGGGACTTGGAGTTGGAGGCACTGGGAAATGCTGCCACTCCTGGTGAGATGCAGCAGCCCTTGCCTGGACGCTGAGTGGACAGGGAGCTGCCACTCCTGGTGAGATGCAGCAGCCCTTGCCTGGACGCTGAGTGGACAGGGAGCTTCACCTCCTGGTGAGATGCAGCAGCCCTTGCCTGGACGCTGAGTGGACAGGGAGCTTCACCTCCTGGTGAGATGCAGCAGCCCTTGCCTGGACGCTGAGTGGACAGGGAGCTTCACCTCCTGGTGAGATGCAGCAGCCCTTGCCTGGACGCTGAGTGGACAGGGAGCTTCACCTCCTGGTGAGATGCAGCAGCCCTTGCCTGGACGCTGAGTGGACAGGGAGCTTCACCTCCTGGTGAGATGCAGCAGCCCTTGCCTGGACGCTGAGTGGACAGGGAGCTTCACCTCCTGGTGAGATGCAGCAGCCCTTGCCTGGACGCTGAGTGGACAGGGAGCTTCACCTCCTGGTGAGATGCAGCAGCCCTTGCCTGGACGCTGAGTGGACAGGGAGCTTCACCTCCTGGTGAGATGCAGCAGCCCTTGCCTGGACGCTGAGTGGACAGGGAGCTTCACCTCCTGGTGAGATGCAGCAGCCCTTGCCTGGACGCTGAGTGGACAGGGAGCTTCACCTCCTGGTGAGATGCAGCAGCCCTTGCCTGGACGCTGAGTGGACAGGGAGCTTCACCTCCTGGTGAGATGCAGCAGCCCTTGCCTGGACGCTGAGTGGACAGGGAGCTTCACCTCCTGGTGAGATGCAGCAGCCCTTGCCTGGACGCTGAGTGGACAGGGAGCTTCACCTCCTGGTGAGATGCAGCAGCCCTTGCCTGGACGCTGAGTGGACAGGGAGCTTCACCTCCTGGTGAGATGCAGCAGCCCTTGCCTGGACGCTGAGTGGACAGGGAGCTTCACCTCCTGGTGAGATGCAGCAGCCCTTGCCTGGACGCTGAGTGGACAGGGAGCTTCACCTCCTGGTGAGATGCAGCAGCCCTTGCCTGGACGCTGAGTGGACAGGGAGCTTCACCTCCTGGTGAGATGCAGCAGCCCTTGCCTGGACGCTGAGTGGACAGGGAGCTTCACCTCCTGGTGAGATGCAGCAGCCCTTGCCTGGACGCTGAGTGGACAGGGAGCTTCACCTCCTGGTGAGATGCAGCAGCCCTTGCCTGGACGCTGAGTGGACAGGGAGCTTCACCTCCTGGTGAGATGCAGCAGCCCTTGCCTGGACGCTGAGTGGACAGGGAGCTTCACCTCCTGGTGAGATGCAGCAGCCCTTGCCTGGACGCTGAGTGGACAGGGAGCTTCACCTCCTGGTGAGATGCAGCAGCCCTTGCCTGGACGCTGAGTGGACAGGGAGCTTCACCTCCTGGTGAGATGCAGCAGCCCTTGCCTGGACGCTGAGTGGACAGGGAGCTTCACCTCCTGGTGAGATGCAGCAGCCCTTGCCTGGACGCTGAGTGGACAGGGAGCTTCACCTCCTGGTGAGATGCAGCAGCCCTTGCCTGGACGCTGAGTGGACAGGGAGCTTCACCTCCTGGTGAGATGCAGCAGCCCTTGCCTGGACGCTGAGTGGACAGGGAGCTTCACCTCCTGGTGAGATGCAGCAGCCCTTGCCTGGACGCTGAGTGGACAGGGAGCTTCACCTCCTGGTGAGATGCAGCAGCCCTTGCCTGGACGCTGAGTGGACAGGGAGCTTCACCTCCTGGTGAGATGCAGCAGCCCTTGCCTGGACGCTGAGTGGACAGGGAGCTTCACCTCCTGGTGAGATGCAGCAGCCCTTGCCTGGACGCTGAGTGGACAGGGAGCTTCACCTCCTGGTGAGATGCAGCAGCCCTTGCCTGGACGCTGAGTGGACAGGGAGCTTCACCTCCTGGTGAGATGCAGCAGCCCTTGCCTGGACGCTGAGTGGACAGGGAGCTTCACCTCCTGGTGAGATGCAGCAGCCCTTGCCTGGACGCTGAGTGGACAGGGAGCTTCACCTCCTGGTGAGATGCAGCAGCCCTTGCCTGGACGCTGAGTGGACAGGGAGCTTCACCTCCTGGTGAGATGCAGCAGCCCTTGCCTGGACGCTGAGTGGACAGGGAGCTTCACCTCCTGGTGAGATGCAGCAGCCCTTGCCTGGACGCTGAGTGGACAGGGAGCTTCACCTCCTGGTGAGATGCAGCAGCCCTTGCCTGGACGCTGAGTGGACAGGGAGCTTCACCTCCTGGTGAGATGCAGCAGCCCTTGCCTGGACGCTGAGTGGACAGGGAGCTTCACCTCCTGGTGAGATGCAGCAGCCCTTGCCTGGACGCTGAGTGGACAGGGAGCTTCACCTCCTGGTGAGATGCAGCAGCCCTTGCCTGGACGCTGAGTGGACAGGGAGCTTCACCTCCTGGTGAGATGCAGCAGCCCTTGCCTGGACGCTGAGTGGACAGGGAGCTTCACCTCCTGGTGAGATGCAGCAGCCCTTGCCTGGACGCTGAGTGGACAGGGAGCTTCACCTCCTGGTGAGATGCAGCAGCCCTTGCCTGGACGCTGAGTGGACAGGGAGCTTCACCTCCTGGTGAGATGCAGCAGCCCTTGCCTGGACGCTGAGTGGACAGGGAGCTTCACCTCCTGGTGAGATGCAGCAGCCCTTGCCTGGACGCTGAGTGGACAGGGAGCTTCACCTCCTGGTGAGATGCAGCAGCCCTTGCCTGGACGCTGAGTGGACAGGGAGCTTCACCTCCTGGTGAGATGCAGCAGCCCTTGCCTGGACGCTGAGTGGACAGGGAGCTTCACCTCCTGGTGAGATGCAGCAGCCCTTGCCTGGACGCTGAGTGGACAGGGAGCTTCACCTCCTGGTGAGATGCAGCAGCCCTTGCCTGGACGCTGAGTGGACAGGGAGCTTCACCTCCTGGTGAGATGCAGCAGCCCTTGCCTGGACGCTGAGTGGACAGGGAGCTTCACCTCCTGGTGAGATGCAGCAGCCCTTGCCTGGACGCTGAGTGGACAGGGAGCTTCACCTCCTGGTGAGATGCAGCAGCCCTTGCCTGGACGCTGAGTGGACAGGGAGCTTCACCTCCTGGTGAGATGCAGCAGCCCTTGCCTGGACGCTGAGTGGACAGGGAGCTTCACCTCCTGGTGAGATGCAGCAGCCCTTGCCTGGACGCTGAGTGGACAGGGAGCTTCACCTCCTGGTGAGATGCAGCAGCCCTTGCCTGGACGCTGAGTGGACAGGGAGCTTCACCTCCTGGTGAGATGCAGCAGCCCTTGCCTGGACGCTGAGTGGACAGGGAGCTTCACCTCCTGGTGAGATGCAGCAGCCCTTGCCTGGACGCTGAGTGGACAGGGAGCTTCACCTCCTGGTGAGATGCAGCAGCCCTTGCCTGGACGCTGAGTGGACAGGGAGCTTCACCTCCTGGTGAGATGCAGCAGCCCTTGCCTGGACGCTGAGTGGACAGGGAGCTTCACCTCCTGGTGAGATGCAGCAGCCCTTGCCTGGACGCTGAGTGGACAGGGAGCTTCACCTCCTGGTGAGATGCAGCAGCCCTTGCCTGGACGCTGAGTGGACAGGGAGCTTCACCTCCTGGTGAGATGCAGCAGCCCTTGCCTGGACGCTGAGTGGACAGGGAGCTTCACCTCCTGGTGAGATGCAGCAGCCCTTGCCTGGACGCTGAGTGGACAGGGAGCTTCACCTCCTGGTGAGATGCAGCAGCCCTTGCCTGGACGCTGAGTGGACAGGGAGCTTCACCTCCTGGTGAGATGCAGCAGCCCTTGCCTGGACGCTGAGTGGACAGGGAGCTTCACCTCCTGGTGAGATGCAGCAGCCCTTGCCTGGACGCTGAGTGGACAGGGAGCTTCACCTCCTGGTGAGATGCAGCAGCCCTTGCCTGGACGCTGAGTGGACAGGGAGCTTCACCTCCTGGTGAGATGCAGCAGCCCTTGCCTGGACGCTGAGTGGACAGGGAGCTTCACCTCCTGGTGAGATGCAGCAGCCCTTGCCTGGACGCTGAGTGGACAGGGAGCTTCACCTCCTGGTGAGATGCAGCAGCCCTTGCCTGGACGCTGAGTGGACAGGGAGCTTCACCTCCTGGTGAGATGCAGCAGCCCTTGCCTGGACGCTGAGTGGACAGGGAGCTTCACCTCCTGGTGAGATGCAGCAGCCCTTGCCTGGACGCTGAGTGGACAGGGAGCTTCACCTCCTGGTGAGATGCAGCAGCCCTTGCCTGGACGCTGAGTGGACAGGGAGCTTCACCTCCTGGTGAGATGCAGCAGCCCTTGCCTGGACGCTGAGTGGACAGGGAGCTTCACCTCCTGGTGAGATGCAGCAGCCCTTGCCTGGACGCTGAGTGGACAGGGAGCTTCACCTCCTGGTGAGATGCAGCAGCCCTTGCCTGGACGCTGAGTGGACAGGGAGCTTCACCTCCTGGTGAGATGCAGCAGCCCTTGCCTGGACGCTGAGTGGACAGGGAGCTTCACCTCCTGGTGAGATGCAGCAGCCCTTGCCTGGACGCTGAGTGGACAGGGAGCTTCACCTCCTGGTGAGATGCAGCAGCCCTTGCCTGGACGCTGAGTGGACAGGGAGCTTCACCTCCTGGTGAGATGCAGCAGCCCTTGCCTGGACGCTGAGTGGACAGGGAGCTTCACCTCCTGGCCAAGGCACCTGGAGTGGAGCTTCTGCACACCGCACTGGGATGTCGGCTGTGCTCCAGTGCCACTGACGCTCGCTGTTATTATCAAGATGTAGTAGACATTCTTGAACAAAGGCTTCTTTATTTGTGATATGCTTTGTTTTTTTTTAAATTATTTTTTTCTCCCCTTCCCCCAACCCTGCTGTTTTCCTGTCCATGTCCATTCGCTGTGTTATCTTCTGTGTCTGTTTCTTTCTTTTCTTTGTTTTCACCTCTAGGATTCACTGGGATTTGGTCCTGGGAACCTCCGATGTGGGAGAGAGGTTCCCTGTCATTTGCGCCACCTCAGTTCCTGGTTTCTATTGCGTCTCACCTTGACTCTCCCTTGCGTCTCTCCTTTGTTGAGTCATCATCTTGCTGAATGGCCTGCCACACAGGCCTGGCTCGCCACGTGGGCATGCCTTCACCAGGAGGCCCCGGGGATCGAACCCAGGTCTTCCCGTATGGTAGATGGAAGCTCAAGCACTTGAGCCACTTCCACTTCCCTGTGATACGCTTTAGAACAACTTCTAAGCACTTCAAATTTTTTTTTTTAAAGAAATAATTTTCACCAGTTATGGTTGCTTCACTGGAGAACAGGCCCACAGAGCACTTTGTGTTGCCATTTAAATTTCTTCATAGTCTTTTAGACCTCTTCTCATTATCAATGGATATATCCAAGTCTTCCTGATGGGAAGGGTAGAGAGCAGGAGTGAGATAGTTGCAGGATCCAGGGCAGGGGTGGAACTCCAAAGGAAGCTCACTGTGAGGCTGCTAAAACAGCCCCAGTGGGAAATCAGTGTGCTGGCAAGCAGACCCCTAAGGTTTAGGGCATGAAATCACAACACATTATTAATGCTTGATGGAAGAAGGTGACTAAGGCACTTTACCTGCTGTCATCTTTGAGAATCATAAATGAAATTCCCTGAAGCTTCTCACATCTGGATGAGATGTCAGTTTCAAAATAAGAAAAAGCCAGACTAGGCTTCACTGAAAGTCAAATGAGCTGCTCAGTGCTTTGAAGGGGTTATAATGCCGGATTCCAGCATGGAAATCATGAAGAAAAAAAAGGAAGAAGGGAAGGAGGAAGGGAAGGAAGGAAGGGAGGGAGGGGGGAAGAAAAGAAAGAAGGGAGGAAGGGAGGAAGGGAAGAAGAGAGGGAAAAAGAGAAGGAGGAAGGAAAGAATGGATAGAGGGAAGGAGGGAGAAATGAAAAAAGAAAAAAGAAGGAAGGGAAGGGGAGGAAGGGAAGGAGGGAAGGGGGGGGGAAAGAAGGAGTCCACTCGGCTTTGCACCCTTGACTGGTGGCTGGAGCCCAGGAGGACTGTGCAGCTCTGCCTTACCCAAGACGGAAACGGCCCTCGTAGGTCTTAGAGGTGGCCAGGGCCTCCCTTGCCCTGGATGGCTTCTTTACAGAAAGGAGGAGAATCTGGCTCCATTACTGGTGTTTGGCCAAGTCCTTCCTGAATCTGCCTTCAGGGACCCTGCGTCTTTTTTTTCTTTTTCCTGAGGAGTTACGGGAGATTGAACCCAGGACCTCATACATGGGAAGCAGGTGCTCAACCACCGAGCCACATCTGCTCCTCATGACTCTGGGTCTCTTGAAGGAAAAGGCTGTGCCTTATCAGCCTCCATGCGCCATATTCCCCAAAGGCCCCACCTGCAAGTGGGAGGACTCCAGAGGGAGGGAAAGCTGCAGCCTGGGCAGTCTGGAAGGCAGGCTGGGGGAGCGCAGTGGACGAGTCTTGGTGGATGGGATGAGGCGGAAGGACAGGATGCTGGCACCGACCTTTCAGCGACACCAGCAGAGGCAGAAATTCTTCCTCCCGTGTGGAATCACAAACTCGCCCATCCACAGCCTGCGGTCAAGGCACCATGCCCTGTCTGAGGAGACACGGCAATGGGGAGATAACAAATGGTGCCAGAACCATGAGCACAAGCAACCAGGAAAGTGGAGTTGCTACCAGTGCCAAGGTGCAAGGGTCTTTTCAAGTTGACTGTGAGTTAAGAGGTTGGTACAGCCCCAAAAGTGTGTTTCATGTGTGCGTGTTAAACTTCCTGTGCTAAATGCATCTTTTACCCAGGCGTTGGGGTGCGTGCCTGAGGCTTGCCCATCGTGCAGTGGGTGTGCTCAGGAGAGTGTAGGGAGGAGGTGCCTGCCGGGCAATCTTCCTGGATAGCAACTCACGGCCTCCTTCACGGCCCTCGTGAGGCCTGGCTGGGTAGTTGTTTGCTGTGGGAGGCCGTCCTGTGCATTGTAAGATACTATCCAGCGGTATCCCTCGCCTCTGCCGATTAGATACCAGGAGAACCCACATGCACAGCAGCTACAACAACCAGAACTTTGCCAGACATTGCATGATGGGGGGAGCGACTTGACACAAGAATTAATTTACCCACCTTTCTTATCATCTTGAGTAAGGTCCTGGGCATGCAGTAAATGGTTAAGTATGAATAAATCAATGAATTAAGGACCCTGCTGAAGCAGGTGGACCCTGTCATACAGATCCATTGGTGCCAAGTGCAAAATAGCAAGCAGATGTGCAGGGGGTTGGAAAGAAAGTTTGGGGTGAGGCATATTCCAATGTGAGGAGATAAACCAGCATGAAGAAAATTTCAAGGTAGAAAACATGGAAGTGTTTAGACAATTATTCATCATCTACCCCTGAAGACATCACTGTGGCAGGAGTTGTACTTCTTTGGAGGGCTGTGCTGTGAGGCCCACCCACCTCAAGCAACCACCTTCCTGCCCCAAGACCCCACGAGAGTGTTGATGTCTCGTGAGTCCCTGTCACCAAAGGAGGTGGGAGCTGCTACCTCCTGGCCCTAAGGGAGCACGGAGTGCTTTGAGGAGCCTGGTGAAAGGGGTGCTTGGGAACCTGAGAGTGTGCGAGAGGTTCCACCCCACCTGCAGAGAGGCTGAGAAGTGATTTCCTCTTTGCGGTAGGATGGAGGAGAGAAACTTTGAGGACACTGTTTACAGAGGTTAGTACCTAACCCCGGACACTTGGGGGAGAGTGGACTTGTTCCTGAGTCCTCCCTGAAACTTCTGAGGGTCCGAGCCTGGCTACGGTGGTCCAGTGTGTGTGAGTGTTTACTGTGGACTCAGCAGGGCCGCCCGCGAGGGGGGGCTGCGTGGGTTTGTTCCAGAATCTCTCCAAGAACCGCATGAGAATGTCAGTGGGAGGAGCCTAGCGATGGGTTTCCCAAAGCCCGGGGCCATGAAAAGAGGCGTCCACAGTCAGCCACAATAGAGAAGACTTTGTGCGTGGCAAGGGAATTACAAGGGAAAGAGCCACAGCTGAGGGATGGTCAGTGTCAGACCCTCATCCCATCTTGAGGACACCACGACTTGGCCAATGCCAGTGCTGACCAAGAGGGACACTTGGTGCCTGGCTTCTGCTCCCCTGCTCTCTAACCGCTGAGGGGCTCAGCCACACAGCTGGTCCGACTGAACAGGGTCAGCTGCCAAACGAGGAAAGAGAGAAGACAAAAGCTCCCCCATCCCAACTGTAGCACCCCCTCACCACTTACCCCCAAAAGCCTCCTCAAACTGGACCGGGGGACCCAAAGTCCTCAATTTAATTCAAGTCCAGAGACGTGATGATTATAGGGGACTGGACATTTTAATCATGGAACCCACCCAAGAGTATGTCCCATGACTTAATATGCCCATGGGGTACTTTACTACCTAAGTAACGAGACCACCCCAGGGCTCACCAAGGCGTGGGGGATGAATAATGACCAAGGACAGTGAGAGGACGCTGCTTTAGAAGCCTGCCTAAGAGTGGTGCTCGGCCAGGGTAACGGAAGCACTGACCTCATTACGTGGCGTGCATTGTTCTAAGGGTTTTCATGGTTCATCACAATTAGTGCTCACAAATGACCTATGAGATGGGTAGTAATGCCACTTTCTATAGTATATTGAAGTTAAGCAACTTGCCCCAAATTATACAGCTAGTAAGTGGTAGTCCTGAGACTTGAGTCAAGTCAAACACCCACACCCTTGGCCTCTGGATTACAGGAAGCCATTTAGCAACTGTTGATGGAGGAGAGTCATGGGACCAGTGTGGGGCTTCCTTGAAAACTGTTACTATAGAAGCTGGTGGCAGGTGACAAAAGAGCCAAGCCCCCTGGATTGGGGGGATAAGGAGAGAAGAGAAGAAGGGTGATGCTTCCTTGGGGTGGGAGAATGTGTCAGCAAGAGATCTTGCTGACGTGAGAAACTGCCAGACAAGCAGGAACATGAGATCTGACCACAAGATGGCTTTGGCTGAGACCGACGGGTTTTCCATGTATAAAGGTTGAGGAGACTGGGCTGGCCTTTCAGCACCTCTGACCACCCCACTGGACACTCCGCTGTCCACACCTATGAGGTGGAGTCCTCATCTATGTTGTTTTCATCCTTTGTTTCTGTAGGTCTCATCTGAAAATCACATTTTTCCTTAGAGAGTGATATTTAATGGGGCTTCAACCCATAAGGCTACAGCAACAGTACCCAAGTCCTGTTTCTATTTCAAGTGATAAAAGCTGGAGACACACTGTGATCAGCCTCTGCTCACTTGATACTGCCCTGAAATTTCTCACCAGATGCCCAGTGCACTCACCTAGTTTAACACCTCTCCTCTTAGAAAGATCAGCCAGGCAGCCTCTTTTCTGGCTGTGATGGCAACAGCTGCAGCCTTTTCATGCATGGCCACTCAAGCGTCATTGTCTGGACCTGCCCAGGTAGCTGGAGGTGTCATGCCTTAGAGTCGCTACCTCCTGGCAATGGCCTGAGGTCGGCCCTTTCGAGTAGGGTCCTACTGCAATTGACTTTTCATCTTAGACCCACTTGGCTTCTTTCAGTGAGATGATTTTATTGCAGTTAAGAGAATGAAGTCTGAAACCAAATGGCCAGTTTCAAATCCCAACTTTACCATTGGCTAGCTCTTTGACCTTGGACAAGTTATTTCATTTAGCTCTCTGTGCCTCAGTTTCCTCATCTATAAAATAGGGACCTTGCTAGCACCCTCACTCTTCCTAGGGTTGTAGTAAGGGCTGAATGGGTCAGTATGTGGGAAGCACCAGAACAGAAACCAAAACATAGAAGGTACCGCCTCTATCTGATTATTTGTAGCTACTGCCGTTCACCAGGAGACACCCATGCATTGTGTTCAAGAATCACATATTTGGCTCCTGTTTCCCTTCATCTGAAAGTTCTATACAGCCTAAAAACAAAAAGAAAAACAACCCAATAAAAAATAGGGCAAGAATTTGAATAATCATTTCTCCAAAGAAGAGATTCAGATGGCCAGTAAGTATAGGAAAAGATCCTCAACATCATTAGAAATTAAAGAACCACACATTAAAACTACAATAAGATATCACTTCACAACCACAAGGAGGCTATTGTTAAAAGATAATGTGTTGACTAGGATGCAGGGAAAGAGGATCCTTCGAACACTGTTTTCAAAATGTAAAATGGTGCCGCCACAGTGAAAAAGATTTCTGGCAGTTCCTCAGAAAGTTAAACATAGAATTACCATATTGACTGGAAATTCCACTCCCAGCTATATACCCCGAAGAATAGAGAGTAGGGACTCAGGCAGATATTTATGCACAATTATCATAGCACTGTTCACAATAGGCAAAAGGTAGAAGCAAACCAAGTGTCTATTGACAGACCAATGGATAAACAACATATGTTGTGTCCTGACAATGGGGCAGCACTCAGCGGTAAGAAGTGAAGGACTGCTACAGCACCGATGCCCTGCAGACCTCACGTCGAGTGAACTAGACCATACGTGAAAGACACATATGGTGTGATTTCTTTCATACGAAATACTTAGAATAAGCAAAATCATAGAGACAGAAAGAAGAGTGGTTACCAGGCGTGGGGGAGGGAAGGAGGGAGTTATTGCTAGAGGAGTATGAGTTTTGGTTTTAGATGATGAAAATAGTCTAGAAATAGAATGGTGAAAGTTACCCAATATTGGGAAATGGACTTGGCCCAGTGGTTAGGGCATCCGTCTACCACATGGGAGGTGCAGGGTTCAAACCCCGGGCCTCCTTGACCTGTGTGGAGCTGGCGCATGCTCAGTGCTGATGTGCGCAAGGAGTGCCCTGCCACGCAGGGGTGTCCCCTGCGTAGGGGAGCCCCACGCGTAAGGAGTGACCCCGTAAGGAGAGCCGCCCAGTGCAAAAGAAAGTGCAGCCTGCCCAGGAATGGTGCCACACACACTTCCCATGCCGCTGACGACAACAGAAGCGGACAAAGAAACAAGATGCAGCAAATAGACACAGAGAACAGACAATGGGGGAGGGGGGGGCAGGAATTAAATAAATAAATAAATCTTTAAAAAAAGAAAGTTACACAATATTGTCAATTACATAGTGGCAAATGATTGTCCACTTAAAATGGCTAAGATTACTTTTATGTGATGTATATTTTACCATCATTTTAAAAGATTAAGTTCCAGGGGAAGGAAATAGTCTATTTTCCCTTTTCCTGTATAAATGGGATAAGATTTCCTCCTAATGTGCATATCAAACTAAAAATTAAACATGGATATTGACTAGCATCAGTCAAAGGCCACGACAAATCTGCTCTATTGGCTTTACTCTCGTTCTTTATTAACTCAGTACAACCACCTTGTCCACAGCAGGCCAGGGGCTGGGCAGATGCTTGAGGATGACAAGTCCAGAGACCAGCACCGCACTCAGAGTCCCAGTCTCCTGGAAAGCTGAAGCATTCATTCTCCCTGCAAAAATCCAGGGTGAAGAAAAGAGTTCCAGAGACACTTATGCATATCCTTGCAAGTCTCCTTGGAAACCACGAGTTCCTTGAGTATTAAGAAATAAGACAGTGTCTTATTACATCAAAAATTATCGTTATTTTTGCACTAAAGTGTCAAAAGATTTAACTCTCCTACAGGAAAATTTCTGGGATGTTCCCCTTTCTCTGTTAATTCTAGAAAAGTAAAAATGGGAGCTGTGTAGGATTTGGGATGAGGGCAGTTGAGCCGAGGGCAGCAGATTACTTCACCAACGAGAGAGAGGCCCCCGGCTGCAGCCTCCCCGCCTCCCCCACACTCTCCAGGGGCCGTCACTCGGCCACTGGCGTCCATCCCAGAATAGTTCAGCTCCCTTCCAGTGGCTTGGAGCAGATGCGCAGTTAAGACGCTGCAATACTCTGGTAATTTATTAATGATATCGCGTAGCAGGTGTCGGCATCCGTTCATCTCTGTAAAGGAGAAGAGCTTGTTTCCATCCAAAGTTTGTAAGATGAAAATAAAAATAGAAAAGGAAATGACTCCTGGGAAGAAGCAACCTGCCTTCCCAATCAAGTGGAATTTTCTACATGTAAAAAAGTGTGAGGGAAGAGGGGTGGGGGCTGCGTCCCTCTCTGGTAAGGGCCGACGGAATACGGAAGGGAGACGGGCCTGCCAGGCGCGGCTTGTGGTTAGTGCCCCAGGTGGGCTCTCTGGGCACAGAGCAGGCCTGGGGGTTCGCGGTTTGGGGGGGGGGTTGGCAGAGAAGCCACGACAGAATCGCGACATGAACAAGGACCGTGGGCAGAGGGAGTCCCAGCCTGGCCTTGCACGGCTTCACAGACGCGGGGTTAGGGGGCTCGGCGCGTGAGCCGGGGGCTCCGGCTTCCAGCAAGACTCGGGCGCGCGAGCCTGTCAGACCTCGCGGCTAGCGGCTCCAACGGTTTGCGCTTCCTCGTCTGGCGTTTCCTCACGGCGGTCTCATGGTATTGAAGCAATTCACCAAAGAGGAAACCGAGTCACCAAGCCACGCAGCTGGAGGTCAGGCAGCCCGATGGGCTTGGAGTCCACGCTCTGCCTACAGGGACCTCGGCCGGGCAGTGGGGCCTGCCCGCAGCGCCATGGAGGGCAGGGCGGGTGTGTGCCCAGCTCTCCGCGCAGCCCAGCGAGGCGAGGTCAGCCGGCCTTTGAAGGACGGGCCGGCCGGTGTGAAGGCGAGGAGGCGCGTGCCCCGCAGGAGAGGCGCGGGAACCGATGGAGAATGAAGAGCGAGTGAATGAACGAACGGCTTTGAGCATACGAATTAAGGCATTAACGGAGGCTATCCACGTGAATGAATGAAGGACACCCTTGTCCAAACATACCCACGTTTTGGGCTCGGTCTGAAATCCTTTCCATGCCACTCCGTTCAGAACCTGGGACAGCTCCTGTTCCTATTTATCTGCTGAGCAAGTCAGTGGGGCCCAGAAAGGAGAGGAACTCTCGTGTTTTCTTCACGACCAGCTCTTCCACACCCCTCAGTTCATATGATTATCACAGCAACCTTGAGAGTCAAACAGAGCTTCCCCCACTCAGCGCAGACTTATGCACTCTTTATTTATATAACTTTATTTCATAACTTTCAGTTTATAGTCATCTGTTTCTTGTAAAGGCAACAGAAGGGAACACAAGTGGTAAATTTGAAACAAGGTTTGGGATGTGCACTTGTTTTTGTTAAAAGCTGAGATCTGCACTGGACCCACCAGGAAGTCACCACCTCACGAGCCCCGTGCCACGCACCCTGTGCTGAACGTGAGCCCTGAGGAAGTGGGGTCGGGTGGAGAAGAGCAGTGAGAGGAGAAATTTGAAACCGGGGCCGGAGAAGGAGGCCGTGCCCCCGAGGAACCGACACCGGGAGTCGGGTGGCAGGAGGGACAGCGTGGCGCAGGGAGTGCGTGTTCTCAGGACAGGCCCTTGGGTGGCTGGCGGAGCCCACGGTGGGGCCAGGCCACTCTGCAGCAGGCACGGGGACAAAGCCCCGGGAGCAGAGAGCACAGGGGCAAGGGCCTGCGCTTGAGGATCGAGACCTGCTCCAGAGAGTGGCAGGACGCAGTCTCCAGGCGTGGCACGGGCGCGGGACGGGCATAGGGCGGGTACGGAATGGGCACGGGATGGGCGCAGACGGGCACATTCAGGAGAGTCAGGTCCCTCCCTTTAGGGGCTGCTCAGGCACCAGCGAGCCCCAAGCTGCTTCCGCCGCACTCGGCTCCTAAACCTGAACTACGTGTCAGAGCCGTGGGCGTGAACCTGCTTTTCTTCCTAAACGGGGCCCTTGGAACCCGACCAAGCCTGCCGAGGCCCCTGAGTTCCCGGCACTCGTGGGTTTCCTCGGCCGCGCGGTGGCTCGGCTCTGGCTCCTGCCACCAGCTCCTCAGCCTTGGAGGTTTGGGAACTGACAGATAATTTTGGTTACCAGGCAACCGCTGATTTCTCATACCCAACCAGTACAATGGCACGCATGATAAATTTATCAGATGATAGTGCAGCTTTCCCAAGCCACCACACAAGGAGAGAGCCCCAAAGGGCTATTTTGCAGAGGACCCGGGGACCCCGAGCCAGGCAGACCTGAGAGACATGGCTCATGAGGAAGTGCGCCCAGGGCAGGGGCGGGCACCGCCATGTCAGTTACTTTCCGGAATTCGGCTGCTACAGAGGGGCCCGTCGCTGGGCCTCAGCAGTGTGGTGGCTGCCGCCCGGCGCACATCAGCTGACGAGACCCCGAGAGCCCGATCCCGCCCCTGACGACCGCCTGGTGCCACCAGGGGCGCCTGCGCATTGCTGCCCCGTGCTCCGTCTTCCTCTGGCCTTCTCGAGCAGAGGAAAGTGTCACCAGCCTCTCTGTGGTCGTGATCACGGTGCACTTGGACGGGGCCGTGGTTCCCGAGGGAAACGGGCAGCTCTGCTCTTCGGGGTTGAAGTGTGCTCCCCAAAACGGCACCGCCAAGTCCTACCCCTCGGTACCGGCGGGTGGGACCTTCGTGGACGTGGTCGCTGCAGTGGACGCAGTTAGGTTAAAACGAGGCCGGCTGGTCCTTAACCCAGCACGCCTGGAGAGGACGCGGAGGTGGCCGCGGAGATGGCCGCGTGATAGTGCCAGCTGCAGCCACGGGCAAGGCGCACCAGGGACAGCTGTGACTGCGGGCGCTGGGTTCGCCCACCGACGGCGGAGCAGCCCCGGTCCTGCTGACGCCCTGGCTTGGGCCTTCGCCCTCCAGAACTGAGGCGCAGTGAGTTTCTGTCGTTTTGAGCCCCCGAGTTCATGGGAACTGGTCACAGCAGCCATGGTACTCATGCCCCAGCCCTGACCTTCAGTGGCGCGTGGATGCCTTGCCACGCTGGCCAGCTGGTCTGTGCGCTGATCCTGTGCCCAAAGCCGAGCCGGCCAGGAGGGCAGGGGCCGCGTTCAGGGGAGGCGTGGCCTCCTGAAGGCGTGTCCCTGGTGCGTGCGCCTCACCGACAGTCACCAGTTCAAGGGCAATTGGGAATGGAGTAAGGTGACCTCTTCCCGCCCTGCCCGAGACTTGGGAGCTTTCAGGGGCACAAGAAATTCAGTGTTAAAAATGGGAAGGCCCAGGCCAGACCGGACAGCTGGTCCCCGAGGGGGCGGGGCTGGTGCTGCCACCGGGAGGGAATGTGGGTGCCAACGAGCCGCGGAGCCCGTTTTCCACTCAATTGCATGGTGTCTTCTAGTTTATCAACATGTCTTAGCACCAGAAACATATCTGAAAACACAAAGCATCATGTTATGTGAAGGTGGCAGGACCCACGGGGCGTCCACTGGGAGTGCCGTGTCCTTGAGGCGGATGTCATCAAGGACAAGCCGGGCGACGCAGACCTGGGCTTGGGGCCGACGACCCAGGCTTCCCCCCGCAGCTTGGCCAGCCTTCTGGAAGGTTACCGCTTTGTCGTAATGGCACTTATCAGTGAACAACATGGCGTGTTTGTCATCGGCTAAAGGAAAGTCACATTGGCCGGTTTGCTGTTGACAAGGGGAGAGTAACGGAAAGATCGATGGCCAGCGCCGCGGGTCCGCTCACAGCGCGGAGGTGGCCCGAGGCACAAGGCGTCAATAGCACAATTAGGATTACAGACGCCAGAGCAGAAGGAGCGGCGAGGTCGCCCGGCCCGACTCCCTCCTTGAACGCGGAGGGAGATGGAGTCCCGAGAAGGAAAGTGGCCCCGCCACGGTCACCCGCTGCTTGCCCAGGCAGGAGGCGCCGTCCACGGTCCCACCCGGTGAGCCTCTCTCTGTCTGCGCCCACGTCAGCCCGTCACCCCACGAGCCGGGAGCCCTGGAAGCCTCCTGTCACTGCGCACACTGTTTTAGAGGTCGGGTGGCGCAATGCCATTCCCAGCTGCACCGGATTCGCACCCGACACCCGCCTCCGCAGCGCGGCCCCGATCGTGGCCCTGATGCTGACCCGGCTTGGCTGGAAACAGCCCGGGCGCGTGCGCCCTCTCTCTTTGCAAATCCCCCGGGCCATCTCCCTGGCCATCCACATGTTAAGGTATCTTTTTTTTTTTTAATTAGTAAACTTTATTTCAGCTTCAAAAAATAAAATAACAGGTAAAAGGGAGCTTAACAAATTATGGAAGCATTACTTCAAAAACTTCTGTCCAGGCACATTTATCCTATTTAATCCTAAAAACACAGTCAATTCCTTCTCTGTGCTTCAGAAGATAAATAAATGCGCACAGATTGGTCAAATGGCATGGCCCCAGTCTCCTTGTTGATGAAGAAATTGAAGGAAAAACAATGCCTGATCATATTCCCATGCACAAAACCAAACCCGTATTCTTTTTTTTTTTGACCTTTAGCTTCTATGTAGCACCTTCTTTGCTTTCGCTACAAAAATGTTACATTGCTGTTACCTGGAATCTATAAGTTACATTAGCTGTGTTTTCCCACATGTCACCGTATTCCCGCCACCCTGTAGTGGAAGAAAGTTCCCGTGTTTATTTTATTAACCAGCACCCTCGCCTAACCCCAGTCACTGTTCCCGGCCCTTAGCTCATGTTAAGGGTGTTTCGATGCCAGAAAGAATTCATCCTCACCCACGTCCACCTTCTGAAGCCGACAGGCTTTGAATGGAGCCGGGTGGGCCCGGAACGAGACGTAGTGGGGCGCGCACGGTTCTCCGTAACGAGCGAGGGCCCCAGAGCTTCATCACCCGCCCTTCCGTTCGACACACGCGCTGGGTGAATTGAGTATTGTCGCCATCGTTCAGGAAAGATAGCAGGGGCTGAAGCTGCTGTCAGGGGCTGATAATGACTCAAATGGTGCTCTCGAGAAATGAAAGTGGTCGCGAAACATAAAGGAGGCAGAGAGAGGGGGCGGCCGTGGGGCAGGGGTGGGGATCTCCGGTCCCCGGCTCCCCCGGGAGAGTTGTCTGATGCGAGGAGAGGCGCACGTTGGAGGCGCCCCTGCGGAGCTGAAGCCGAGCTGATTTTCCAACGCAGCTGAGACGTGCCAGCGCCGTCGGCTGCGACTCCTGGGAATTGCCAGCTCCTTTCCCCACTGGATGACACTGTTTGATCAAAATTTTCTTGGTGACAACCAACAGAGGCTTGTAAAACCTGCGGCACAAAATGATTTATTATCTTAGATTAAAACCACCCTCCCTTTCTCTGCATTTTGAGAACCTCATGGCGTGGAAGCCTATGGTGACGTTCTCCAGCTGAGCTGCAAGCAGAAATGGGGCCAAGCTCCAGACGGAGTCAGGGCCGTCAGCAGAGGGGCTTCCCAGGGCAGTCGGCCTGGAGGCCAGGAGGTTTCTGCAGGTGTAGACTGACCAAGGCGGGTGAAGTGCAGGTGGTTTCTGCAGGTGTAGACTGACCAAGGGGGGTCCTGGCGGTGGACAGCGATGGGCAGGTGGGGAGGGGCTGACACCTGCTCTCAGGATCACCTGGGGAGATTCTGGGGCCCGTCCGCACCAGCTCCCGCTCAGGTCAATAACTTCTGACCCCTTAGGGCGGGGCTTGGCAGCTTTATGTGTTTATAAACAACCCCAGGTGAATTTAATACAGAGCTCATGAAGCAGAACGAGTGAAGAACAAATTATGCCAATGAATAGGGAAAAGGAAAAACAGGGAGGCAGCAAGGGAAGGCTTTGAAGATGTCAGGAGATGACAGGTGCGGGAGTCTGGGGAACGAGGAAGAGGAAGGGAGGCGCTGAATCGCAAGGGAGCCTCTCCCAGGCCCCCGCCTCCAAGCCAGCCCATTACTTATTTATGTCCCTGTGTAAGGGGGAGCCTGGGCCCGCCTTTAGCACTTCTTCTCCCACAGCAGCCAGAAATCATTCTAGAAGACATTTTTTTAAAAGATTTATTTTATTTAGTTATTTCTCCCTTTCCCCTTGTTGTCTGCTTTTGCTGCATTTGTTTGTTGTGTGCTGGTCTTCTTTATTTAGGAGGCACCAGGAAAAGAACCCAGGACCTCCCGTGTGGGGGGGAGGCGCCTAATCATTTGAGCCACCTCCACTCCCTGCTTTGTTGTGTCTCTCATTATGTTTTCCTTTCTTGTTTCTGTTGTTGTACCAACTTGTTGTGTCAGCCTGCCACACTAGCCCCTCGTGTCAGCTCGCTGTCTTGCTCATCCTTTTTAGGAGGCACCAGGAACCAAACCTGAGACTCCCGTGTGGTAGATGGGAGCTCAATTGCTTGAGCCACGTCCCCTTCCCTCTAGAAGACATTTTGCATCACCTTTGGGTGGCAGTATGTGATAACAGAGGGGTGCAGAAAGGGCCAGAACTACAGAAGTACAGGGGATGGGGGCTCTCTCCTGTGAGGAGTGATTGAACTGGGAGCAAACACAAACAGGGAGGCAGGGAACTGTCCTCAAGTTGCTCTGAACACAGGAAGTTGGGCCAGACCAGAAGCCGTGTGAGATGCAGGAGCAAACCACAAGAAGACACAGAATCAGGCGAGGGAAAAGCTGGGTGGGGGAGAGCTGGGGATGGTGCAGGTTCAGGCAGACGTTTATGAATTATTCTCACGTTACCTGCACAAGGTGCTCGGGTCATTCTCTGCACGAAATTCCAGGTGAACTGATTCTCTCCAGGGCTGTGAGGAAACAGACCCGTGGCGTCTGGCAGCTGCGGTCATGGTAGCAGATGGTGCTCCAGAAGGTGCCCTCTCGGTGTTAGCACATGGAGAGAGGAGGACACGCTCTGCAGCCCAAACGCTCTCCATGGAGCCCTTCCCCAGAGTCTTTTCAAGCCAGAGGCAGGGCTTCTGTCATGGGCCTGCTGGTTTAGGCAACAGTGTGCTTCTACCACACGCATCCCAGGCACTCATCTCTTCTCACTGAAACAAGGAACACATCTACGTGTGCTTTGGGAATCAAAGTGTTGGAGTCTCCAGAACTGGTGAGGCTGGGGAGGCAAAGGGGGTGGACCCAGCAATACTATACAAGTGTGGTACAGGCCACTTGACCAGCTCGTCCACACACGGACGGGGACAGTGCAGAAGGGCCAGGGCAGCACAGTTAGCAGCTGCGACAGATGTGCATGACCTACAGCTTCAGGGGGATGTGAGGTCAGTAGGCTCACCTACTCCGCTATGCAGTGAGCATCAGGGCACCCTCAGACTCAGGTGGTCTCAGACACCCTCCTAACTACAGGGCCTACGGTAGTGATGGTGGTGGTGGTGGGGTGATGTGATGGGGATGATGACTATGATGTGATGGCGATGGTGGTTGAGGGTGACGGTGATATGATGGTGGTGATGGTGATTGTAATGGCGGTGATGTTTATGATGGGGATGATGGTGATGGGGATGATGGAGATGATGGTGATGGAAGTGGTGATGATGATGGAGATGATGGTGATGGTGGTGATGGTGGTGATGGTGACAGTGGTGATGGTGATAACGATGGGGATGATGGTGTTGATGGAGATACGATAGTGATGGAAGTGATGATGATGGAAATGATGGTGATGATGGTGATGATAGTGTTGAAGGAGATGATGGTGAGCAAAGTGATGATGGTGATGGGAATGATGGTGTTGATGGAGATGATGGTGATAGCAGTGACGATGATGATGGAGATGATGATGGTGATAACAGCGATGGTGGTGATGGTTTTGGTGATGACGATGGGGATGATTGATCAGTGGAGATGATGGTGATGGAAGTGACGATGATGATGGAGATGACGATGGTGATAACAGCGATGGTGGTGATGGTTTTGGTGATGACGATGGGGATGATTGATCAGTGGAGATGATGGTGATGGAAGTGACGATGATGATGGAGATGATGATGGTGATAACAGTGATGGTGGTGATGGTTTTGGTGATGATGATGGGGATGATTGATCAGTGGAGATGATGGTGATGGAAGTGATGATGATGATGGAGATGATGATGGTGATGATGGTAAAAGAGTGATGGTGAGGGTATTTGTGGTGGTGGTGATGACAATAATAACAGGCTTGCTCTGTGTTCATACAGATGAGCTCTTTTAATCTTTAGAGCCATTCCCTTTTATAGAAGGGAAAATGGAAGCTTAGGGAGGCTACGTAATCGACCCTAGTCACATGGCCAGGAAGGACCTGAGACGGAATGTTGGCCCAGAAGGTCTGACCATGAGCTCCCTTCTTCCCATGCAAAAAACATGCTGATGGCCAAGTGAGTGATGGAGAGCCCCTCAATAGCTGGTAAGGCCTCCCAGTGTTGTAACATAGAGAGGCAGAGGGGCCTCCTTTCTCTGGAAGAAATTGTCAGGTGTTCATACATTCATGGGTGTGCTCAGCTCTGTCTAAGGCCCAGGGCACAGTCATTCTTGTGTGTTGGGCCACTGGTCATGCTTGGTCCAGAGCCCGGAGGTGGCTGCCATGGGAAGGGAGGGAGTTGGCCTGTATGATCTATGACCAGTCTTAAATCTGGAACCCCAGGTCTCCAAGAAGGCTCCTTCCCTCACTTTTGGGACAGCAGACATTTTTTCCTCACTTATCTTAAATCCAGGAGAAGTGACAGTGAGGGGGATGACTGGGGCAGGATACCCCTTGACATCCAGGGCCAATGGGGTTAGGGTCAGAAAGAGCAGCGGATGCCCCTGCCGGTCCCCTGGGGAGGTCACTGCCTAAGAAGGAAAGAGAGGGAGCTGCACACTTGTGCCCTCCCAAATGCCCCACAAGTTCCCACTGAGCATTGCTGAGAGCTTCAGGAGCAGTGTGAGCATTTTAGCCAGTCTCAGCGTCAGGAGCTGTGGCTGGCAGGCAGCTGTCCCCACTGGAGCCCTGTGAAGCAACCGGGGCCGAGGAGAGGGGTCCAGGCCCCCTGCCCAGAGCGAGTCTCCCATGACCCAGGGAACGGACCACTGTTTTCTCTTTTCTAGCTCCACGTCCTTATTTTGAACAAACATTGGTAGAGATGAATCCTCATGGTTCATCTTCAATGTACGAAGCCTGGCTACCCACCCCTAGATCTCGTCATCCTCAAAGACGAGAGCTGGAGACTCGAGAGGGGACCACGATTCTCCCCTGTGAAATGCAGTCAGCTTCTCAGAGCTCCCACTAATCCTCCAAATCCCGGCGCACATCCCCAGGCCACAGCAGCCCTTCCCACCCTGCCCTCAGCGCTCGCTCCATTTCCCAAGGTCTCCATCTCCAACTTCCCGTCACTTCACAATCTGGTCTTTTTGGGTTTGCCTCTAACTTTTTCCACATTGTTTATGGTTCTAGATTTGCACCTGGACATCCACTGCTTTTTGTAATTACTAGTCAGTTACTACCCCCTCATATTTGTAAATTCCATGCAGGCAAATGTCTGTGTCTCCGTTTTTCGGGGTTTGACCCCAGGACCCATCCTGCTCATCCCTGACTCAGTCTATTGAAGAGTGAATGGATGAATGAGTGGGGGTTGAATCCAGGTGATAAATGAGAGACCACCTTGCCTGTTTCCTTGTTTTGTGTTTGTATTTAATGATAAAGGAAACTGGTTGCATATAGGATTGTGAGAGTAGCGTCTCTGGGCTGGGGCGGCTCCATCGTGAAGAGCTGCTGTGGGAGTATGGCTGCACGCAGAAGACGAATGTGCTGGAGGGGCTGCACCTGCAGGCAAAGCCGAGGCCCTGGCAGAGAGGCCACGTGCTGTGAGAGAAGCTGGCCAGGCTCAGGACACTGCGAGCGGCCAGGGGACACCCACTGACTCCTCTGGGATCCTGTTTGGGCAAGATGCCACATGCTGCTCTCAACCACCTCACGCTCTTTTTTTAAGATTTATTTTATTTATTTATCTCTCCCCACCCCCTCATTGTTTGCACTTGTCTGTCCATCTTCTCTGTTTCTTTAGGAGGCATCGGGAACCGAACCTGGGAACTCTGATGTGGAGGGAGGCACCTAATCGCTTGAGCTACCTCTGTTCCCTGCTTTATTGCGTCTCTTGTTATGTTCTTTCCTTCCTGTGTCTCTTGTTGCATCATTGCTGCATCAGCTCGCCACGCCTGCCTGCCACAGCAGCTCACTGCCCTGCTCGTCCTCTCTAGGAGGCACCAGGAACCTCCACTTCCTGCTTTGCTGTGTCTCTCATTATATTTTTCTTCTTGTGTCTCTTGTAGTGTCAGCTTGCTGCGCCTGCCCATCGTACCAGCTCACTGCCTTCTTTGGAGGAACCAGGAACCAAACCACAGACCTCCTGTGTGGCAGGCAGGAGCCCAATCGCCTGAGCCACACCGGCTTCCCACCCCAGTGCTCTTTTACGCCCTGCGTCAGCCTCCTCAGGGCCCCTGTGCTCCTTTTCCACACGGGTGAGCTGCCCTCTTGCAGCCAGAGACGTCTGGAGGAACTTCTCTGCAACACCACCGAGGAGTATGGGGAAGGCGGTGATGCACCAAGGACGAGGTTCCAACCAGAGCAGGTGAAAACACTGGCCCGCAGTCGCTCGTGGGCTGATCCTGCGGCAGTGAAAGTCCTCGCACGCAAAGGCAGGCTGAGGGGACGGGAGGGTGCGGAACCTGGTTATTTGTTCTGTTTTCTAGGGCGAGTTTGATGCTCTTGTTGTTGTAATTAGGAAGGTAAACTGAGCAATGCTCCTCAGTGTGCACGGCGGCGGGACGGCCGAGTGTGCGGTGGCTCAGCTCCTCCTGCGGCGCGTTCTCCCCCTGCAGTTTGGGGTAAGCACGTCCTCTCCACCGCCCCCTGCAGCCCCGCACGTCCCTGCTGCCCTCGCTCAGGACCCTGCTCGGCTCTGCCCGAGCCCCCCGGCCTCGGTGCCTCCTGCCCCCGGGAGGATTTCTCTCCGACGCCCAGGACTCGCCCTCACATGGGGGCGTCCGAGGGCTCCGTGGCTGCCGCTGGCTTACGTGTGGGAGCAACGACGCCCCGGGAAGTACAGGCAGGTGAGGAGGGCCCAGGGGAAGGAGACGTGGATGGGGGCAGGACCCAGCAGCCCCCAGGCCAGGGGTGAGCAGTGGGGAGACGACTGGGGGGCCGCAGGGCTTGGGGGCAGTGGAAGGCGGAACTCGGGGAGGCCTGGGGCAGGGGCTGGGGATGCGCGTGGGCGAGGGGTGGGCCGGGGCTCTGGAAACGCAGCCCTGCCCTGTGGGAGGCCCCGAAGCCCCACCCAGCTCTTTATTCGGAGAACACGGAGCGGACGAGGAGGCTGGAAGGAGGGCACACGCGCCGGGTCTCTGAGGCCGGCGTGGAACGTGGCATCGTTGCCGTGGCAGCGCTTGGCTGGGGGCAGTGGCCGAGGTCAGGGGCCACCTCTGCAGCGGCGGGGGGAGGCTCTGAGTCCCTGGTGCCGTCGATACCGCGGCCTTTCCCACCACAGCAGCCGGGCTTCCGGGGTCAGGTTAACAAGGCAAACGGGCCGCAGCCACCCCATGCCCTGGGGGCCGGGCAGGGACGGTCACTGGCCACAGCGGTCGTGGGCAAGGAGATCAGCCAGATGGGCTCTCTGCTGGCGTCCACCGGCTTCCTGTCAGGTGTCCACTGCTGCAGGCCGCGTGGCCTCTGGCTAATGAGCCAACGCTGCTTCTGATAACGTCCGCCGCGCTGCTGAGCGAAGCACCAGAGGTGGCGCGGGCCAAACGCAAGGAGCGGGCAGGGCCGCGGGCCGGGGGTCGGCAGGCGCACGGTCCTCCCTTTGCTCGTTTTTCTTTGCTGGCTCCTTCGTGCGCGTGCTTTAAGGGGTTCTCTGGTTTTATTTGCAGGTGAGACCTGGGTCAGCAGTGATCTAGAAAGGTCTGCTCGCACAGCCCTGAGCATTTCGTGGGCGCTAAAGAGGAGGCCGGGCCTATCTCCTGCAACGTCCTTTACGGCTAGACGTGGGATCGGGGAAGATGCCCCGTCCACGCTGCGGGAGGAGACGGGCAACTCTGCCATCCGCCCGTGCGCTCAGCCCGCCTCTCCTTAGAGCCCCACTGCCCCCTGCCGCTCCGTGGGGCGGGCCTCAACCCCACTGCAGCTCTCGTCCCTGGGCCAGGCCGGACACTCTCCACTGCTCACCTCCTCAAACCCCCTCGATGCCACGGGGAGCCCATCGGGGTTGGAAAGATGGCATTTGGCTGTCTGTCCCGGCATATTAGAGCCCAGGTTTGAGAAGAAAGGCCAGTGCTCTCGAGCCGGCCTGGCACTGGAGGCAGTGTGACCCCACGGGGTCGGCACACGTGGCGTCCCCTTTGGTGCCCGCAGCCGGCACCTGGCTCCCCGAGGTCTCGCTCCGCTTAGTGCCCCGGGGGTCACACTGCCTTACCTTCCCAGCCTGCTCGTGGGCGCATCTGGGAGGGGGGCCCAGGTCCCGCCCCGGGAGCATCTCTAGGGCAGACCTGTTGCAGTGAGTGACAGTGAACATTAAGATTCATGGGGTTTATCTTTCCCTCAGTGAAAAGACAGGGCAGCGGGCACACACTGCTGATGTGTCCAGGGGAAAGGTCAGTGGCTCTGGCAGGCGTGCCTGCAGCCACGTGCTCTAGGACACACCTGGCAGGTGCTTGTGGAAGGAATGAACGAACCAGCCAATCAGTCGCTCATCCTGAGGGCCGGATGGGGCTTCCCTTCCCATCCTGGTGGCATGGTGACACGGAGCCTCCTCTTAAATTCAGCTGGCTTCCCTCTCCCGAGAAGGAGCAGCGAGTTGCCGGCCGGGTGGTGTGAGGTTTTTGGAAATACATATTTAGCAAGCAGCCTCTGCAGACGGCGGGTTAGGGAGAGGCTCGGATGGGGGAAGTCTGCACTCTTGTGCCATGGCCTGGGTCACCACCTGTGCCATCACCCGAGTTAACCCCTGTGCCATCACCTGGGTCAATGCCCGTGCTGTCACCTGGGTCACCACTTGTGCCATCTCTGGTGTGTCTCCTATGCCATCGTCACCTGCACCATCACCTGTGTGTCACCTGTGTGTCACCTGCGCCATCATGTGTCCTGTCGTGTGGAGCTTGGCGGGCTGGCCTCACCACCCCCTGTGGATGGGATGCTGGGACCAGGAGGGCCTGGGAGGCCAGGCTCTGTGCTTCATGGCAGCTCTTGTCTAAGCGCTGACGTGATGTGATGTGAAGGAAGAGACTTCATTTTGCATACGACTCGAGTTCAAATCGCACTGCTTCCCCCAGGAATTTATTTGCCCGCTGAGTTCTTTCTCATCCAGATTCAGTCAAGGCCCGTGCACGGTTTTGGGCTCCCCTGTCTCTGTAGACGTCTTGGAGAATGCACCTCACTCCGGTTCTTTCCTTGGGTTCGAGGAGGTTAGACACGTCCTGAAGCTCCACTTTGGAGGGGCTGAGTTTTCTTCTCACTGCCTCAAGTCGGCGGGCCCGCGACGAGGTGGTTCCCTCACAGCCAACAGCTCGATGCCCACGCCGGCCGTGGCTGCCGTGGCCCCCCGGAAAGGGGGCATTTCCTTCTGTCCCAAGTGATCTCTAGGGTGGCACTGGGGCCAGGGGTGATCGTCCCCATGTTTCAGCGTCCCCGGGAGGCCCTGGTCTAACCCGACACGCTGGGCTGCACACCCGTGATTTGGTAATTCTGTCACTTTATACTTGATTTAGCTGGCATTCTGCTGAAAGAGGAGCTTGCCTCTTTGTCCCCCCCTCCTCTTTTTCTTTATTTTCTTCTATTCTATTTTCCCCACACTCTCAAGTATATTTTTGCTTGATAAGTTATAAATCATTTTTGCTGTTATATCTTATGTTCAAATTAAGCCACCTTGGCCAGGTTCAACCTCAGTGTCCCCCATTCCAGAGGGAAAATCCTGGCTCCAGGCACATGTGCTCCCAAGTCCACTCACGAATTCTCTCTCTATGAACTGACATGGGGGAGTTAAAATCCAAAAGCCACTTCTAGCCAGTGAGTTCAGAATTTATTTTTACCTTTTCATTGTCCTTAGAATATATTCTCCTAGGTTTGTATAATCAGAAAATTGTCTTCATAATTTACTTGAGTTAATTATTTTCTCTGGTCAGTGTGTTATCTATTATCTAATATATAATTACATTATATCTATATCTGTATCTTTATCTGTATCTATATCTGTACCTGTGTCTGTATCTGTATCTGTACCTATATCTGTATCTGTATCTCTGTCTCTATCTCCATCGACCTATCTACACATGTTTGAGGCACTAGGACTGGGAAGATGTGGGTGAGGGGCAGCCCTACGCTTCTCACAGCTGTGTGTGTGCGCGTGTGTGCGCATGTGCGTGTGTACCACCCAAACTGTATCCATGTTTAAAATGCCAAAACCAGATTAAAAGTATCTACAGATCAATAGGTGCTAGATGGAGATGGGTAGGTGATGAGGACCACTAGGTGGGAGGTAAACTGATAGTGGGTGGGAGATCCGCCCCATCCACCCTTATCCTTCCCACCCACCCTCTGTTGCTGTTCCTTTCAGGTTTATCTTTCCTGTTCTCATTTTGCAGATGTAAGTGTGTGTGTGTGATCAAGCATGTAGATGCACATGCATGTGGGCATATGTTTGTGTACATGTGCACATTTGTGTATGCAGATTACCCCTGTACGGGTGCCCACACAGCCCTCCTCTTGGGGACAGACGTTTGGGCTGTGTCTGATACTTACTGCCCCGGATTATGGTGCCAGGCCCGGCCTCGTGCTGGCATGTGTTCACACGTGGGTGGCTTACAGCCTTCTCCAGCATAAACTCCCAGCAAGTGTGTGGCAGGGTGAAGAGTTCATGTACAGTTTTGCTGGTTTCCCCAGGTCCTCTCCCCTCCGTAGGATTTGCACCTTCTGACTCCCCTGCAGTGCTGTTTCTGACAGCTGTTTGCCCACAGCCTTCCAAGAGGTGGCTGCTTAATTTGCTAAAAGCTGCTGAAAGCAATATGCCAGATACCGTAGGCTTTTCCAGTGGGCCCATTGGCTTGCAAATTGCAGTTCTGGGGTGGAGGAAAGTGTCCAAGCCAAGGCATCACCGGGCGATGTTCTAGACCAAGGTGGCCCGGTCAGGGGGCTCCAAGCTGTGGGTGAGGCCAGATCCGCAGACCTACAAGGGAAAGCCTGGCCAAGCCTGGAAGGAGGAGACCCCTCCCTCTGACGGCCCTGCAGGTGCCTGCGCTTCTGAGCAGAAACGAGGGTGTGCCTTCTGTGCAGTCAGCAGAGTGCAGGCGACGCCTTCCTGGGCGCAGTCCATGCCTCCCTCTGGAAGGTTCCATGGCAGCAAGCTGGCCAGGGCCTTGTCCCTGTGTAGTGTGGCCTCTACAGCGCCACGCCGTTTGAGGATGACATGGACAAGTAGAGCTTGTGGCCTCCTGGTGAAGTCACGGTTCTCCAAGAGCAGATGGCACTCGTCTGTTGTTTGTTTCTCATTATCTCAACCGAGGTTTTCACTGGCCCCTCCTTTGTGGAACTTGTACTGGGGACACTGGAGTGAGACCCAGCCCAGCCCCCAGCAGTGACAAGCCACGTGCAAGTGACGCCAACGGATGCAGCAGACTCACAGGGAGAGTGCACGGAGGGCTCGGGGGCAGAAGAGGCCTGAGGAGGCCCGAGGAGGCCCTCAGAGCTCGCCCTCCGTGGACGTGCGCCCAGGGCCGGTCGGCAGCGAGCCCCACGTGCACCCATGCTCTGCCAGGCTGGGCCCCGCGTGCACCCACGCTCCCGCCCTCCGCTACGCTCCCCCAGCGGCCGGGCACTGGACACGGTGGTTGGAGGGTTAGAAAACGGGTTGCCGAGTGGACTAACGAGGGGTCGTGCCCACTTCGGTGTGATTTATCCTCAAGTCCTCCAGTCGGAGGATCGTTTTCCAGTAGGTGCGCCCAGGTAGGACGCTGCTTCTTTGGCACGGGGCGCAGACTTCAGGGTTAACTCTGGGAGAAAAGATCTTCTCCATCGCGTGTCTGTCTATAGTTTCAGGTACCCACGTCCACACTTAGGAACCAGGCGACCCTGCAAACTCATGTCTAGTTGTTTTGAACTACGCAATGGAGATGACCTTTCACCTTTGCCAGTTGTCTCCCTTGTTTTCATGTTTCCAACCTCAGCCCACGTGGCTGGAGTGGCATCCAGCTGCCGTCGATTCCTGACAAGTGCCACCGAGCTGAAATCCCGACTGCCTTTGCAGACTGCCTGAAGCACACGCCTGCTCTGGCACGGGCACTGGCGGCGCCCCCAGAAGCCTTAGGGTGCCCCCTGAACGCACTTGGCAGGCCCTGCACCCCATGCGTGTGCAGCGGCCTCTGAGCTCGGATGCGGCACCGGTTAGTGCCCACTCCAGGAAGTGGCCCTCTAGGGGATGGTCTCACCGTGTGGCTCCGTTGTCACGCTCATCTCCTAATGGTTCTGCACTGACAGGTGGGGTCCATCACTATCTACCCAGCGCCCAGCCCCCAGCCCCAGCCCTGTTCTGTCACCTCGGTCCTTTTCTCTCTGTTTTAATTGTCCTATGACCTCTGCCCTTTATTTTAAGCTACGCAGAATCTATTTCTGGAAGAAAGAAGGGTATAAATAACAAAGAAAACCTCCATTTCTATGGCTGGGCCTACAGAATGCAGACCTGTGTGTCGAGCGAGTCAGCCTCCTCTTGCAGTTGTGCGGCATCCGGGGACGAATTTGGCTCCCACACTGAATAAGTGCCGGATTCCCCGCCTACCCCTCCCTGAGCTGATGCGTGTATCAGATTTAGAAAGAGTTTGGGGAAAGATGAGATTGAGAGCGGGAAACATGTTGGACTTAGATACGTAAATTTGAGGAAGACGACTGGGGCCCCGTGTTGGGAGTGTGGGAAGGAAGGAGCCAGTGAAGTAAAACAAATGACCTCTGCTCAGTTAAGCCTTGCCAAGTGCGTCTTACTGAACTTTCCCCGAAGAACATAATGTAAATAAAATAGGACATTTATTCAACGACTGAACAGGCTGCCAGTGACCTGGGGACCCCCGGTTTGCCCCATCACCTATCAAAATAATCCCGAGTCTGGCTCTATCACCAGCCGAGCAGGGCCACGGAGACCACGGGCACACATGCCCACCTCTGCTGGCGAGGCTCAGGGCCGACTAGACCTGTGGTGCCCGTTGGTCCAGTCAGGCAAGCCCTGTCCGGATGGGGACAAGGAGGACATTCCATGCCCTGAGCCAGCGGGATGCTGCGGCCCCCGGGCTGAGCTCAGCGAGAGTCACCAAGGGGGCTTGGCCCCCCGCAGCGGCCTCGAGGGGCGCATGCCCTCGGCAGGCGGGAGCCCCCTGCCTCGGCCTGCTGGCGTCTCCTGGGACTCACCGACAACCTCACCGACAACTGCCCTGCGGAACTCGGGCTGGTGCACCCGCACGGCCACACGAGACGTTTTAGAAAATCTCCTGACACTTACAGGTATCTTCTGCCACTTCTGTCTCCCTAGGAAACCCTGTCTTTGAAACTGATGACAACTGTTGATTTTAAAACTATTTTTTCCCGTTGTGACTTGATGTTCGAGGTGGAATTCTGACCCGAATGGGAAGTTGAGGCCCAGGCAGCAGTCCTGTGACTGTGCTGCTGGGGGTTTGGTGGAATCAGCTAAATACACATGCTGTGCAATGGAGCCAGTGCAGAAGCACCTCTCTGTGCTGGCGAAGGTGGCCTGGGGTTGACGGAGGTAACTTTCCCCAGAGCTGTGGGGTCTGCTGAGGGTGGGGGCCGGTGCCCGCCGGTCGCCTGAGAGTCCTCCGGGGAGGACGGGCCCTGGAGGGCTCCACGGCGCCGCTCTGCAGCATGGCAGGGCCATTGTCTCGTCGGGCTCAGCCCTGGGGCCGCACTCAGCTCTCCAGCCGAGCACCGCGAGGGAGCGCGCAGCTGGCAGCCGGCGCCGGGGCCGGGGGACGCGCAGCCCAAGAGCAGACAGCTCGGCCCACCCCCAGCCACTCTTCTCCTGCCCTGACGTTTGTGCCACCCCAGCAACCCCGGAAAGCCAAGGACAAGACACCGTCACCTGCGGCCCGCACGGGGCGGGGCCTGCCTGTGGAGAGGGCTGGGTGACTGCGTCTGCGTTCCCACACGCGACCTGCACTCGCCGTCGCCTGGGAGAGCTTCCGCCTTCTGGAAACCTGTGCGGGACACAGGAGGGAGAGCCAGCGGAGGGCGGCGCCCGGGCAGGACTGCCTCGTCGCAGCTCCGAGCAGCGCACCCCTCGGTGTCCACTGGGGGTCCTGGATTAGGGTCCCGGGCTCTGTGCCCTCCTCACAGGCCCCCTCACAGGTCCCTAAAGCGGTGGGTCTCCGAGGCTGCTGGGCTGACAGCCCCGAGTGGGGGACCACCCCCTTTCAGGGAGGGGGCGGGAGGTCCTGTGTCCGAGCCTCAGTGGCCTCCTCTGAGTTGTAAGGACAGAAACGAGGCCACCCGGGGTCCTTGGGCAGGAAGCACTGGGCTCAGTGGGCCAGCTGCTCCCTGCCTCCCCCTCCCCTGTCGCTCCCAGGAATGAGCTAGAAGGAAAGGACCCCAGACCTGGGCCTCCAGCTAGGGGGACCTTGTGGGCGACGAGGGCCCTGGGGCAGGAGAGCCTCGCCTCGCACTGCTGCAGCCCCCTGCCTGCTTTCCCAGACCAGCCCTCAGGGAGGGGGGCAGACGGGCGAGAGGAGTCACAGGATATGCATGTCCCTCATTTCCTGGGTGCCAGAGGCTGCACCTCTCGGAAGCCCGATCCCAGGAGTCAGCGATGGGACCTCTGATTTAGCAGGGGGTGAAGGGTCCAGTCCAGCACAGCAGGGGTGCAAAGACGAGGAGAACGCGGAAGCCAAATTACATCGAGAAACTGGGGGAGCAGCCAAAGCCCCCCCTGCGTCCCCGCGTGGAGAGCGGGGGCAGGCTGCTCTAACAAGAACCCGATGAAGTTTCCCAGGACACGTGGCTGAAACAGCCAGGGAGGGGCAGGAAGCGCAGGGTCCACTGTCGCTGGCCAGAGCATGTCTGAGATCAAGAACAGCAGCGAGCCGTGTGGGGTGCGGCCGCCCCCGCGCCTCCTGACGGCCACGTGCGTCCTGTAGCTTCCAGAGAGTGCACGACGGTGTGTCCAGGCTCATCCTCGGAGCTCACGGACAGCATGTGGCAGGCACAAGGACACGCAGACAGGGGCCAGGCCGGAGGCTGGCCGGAAGTGCCCAGCTCCGCCCACGCCCTTGGCCCTGATGCTGAGGTCTCTGGGAACCCGCTTTCCACGCCTGCACAGCCTCTGCCCTCCTTCCACAGCTCTCGTCCTGAGCCTGAGCTGTACCCACCGCCCCGGTGGAGGCTCCCATCACACATCCCAGAGGCCTTCAGCCACACTCAGAAAACCCAGCTGGTCAGGGCTTGGCCTGGGGGTTCAGGACGTGCTGCGTCACCCCCAGCGGCCAGGCCTCCCCACCTCCTACAACCTTTAAACGGCCGTGGAACCTCCCTGCCGCAAGCCCAAACGCATGAATGGCCACCCCAGTGTATCACAGCACTGCCCTGGCCTGGGCAGAGGCTGGACGCAGCTGACTGATGGCCCCTCACCCAACCCAGGTCCCCCAGCAGCCCTTGAGGCAGGGCAGGGGGCTGCTCCCAGGATAGGGCACAGGACCCTGTCCTTTATGGGATCCCTGAGAAGGTCAGGACCTGCTGACCTCCCTGCCCATCCCTGGCAAGCCGTCCATGTCTGCCTGAGGCCGGGGCTTTCCTCTAGGCTGGCCCCACAGGCCGTGTTCCTGGGTCAGGTGGCCCCACGGACTGGGAGAACCTGGAGCACAGGGAGCAGGGGCCGAGTGGGAGGCAAGTAAATAAGTGGATGGATGGATGAAGGGAGGGAGGGAGGGATGGATGGAGATGGATGGATGAATGAAAGGACGGATGGATGGATGGAAGGGTGGATGGATGGATGGACGAACAGATGAATAGATGGATGGGTGAATGGATAGATGGATGAAAGAGTGGATGGATGGATGAATGAAGGGAGAGAGAGATGTAAGAATGGAGATGGATGGATGGATGGATGGATGGATGGATGGATGGATGGATGGATGGATGGATGAGGGATGAGTATGCCATTGGCAGTGCAGACCAGTGTGGGGCACAGAGATGCTGATATGGTGGGCAGGCCATGGCAGACATGGAGTTTCCCGCCCTGGAAATTGGCCCTGCAGGGGACAGGTGGTTACCATTTTTCTCCAGAGGGTCAGCAAAGGAAAGGAGTGGCAGTGCTGGAGCAAGAGACTTCAGGCAGCTGGAACAGACACCAGCCAGGCAGGAACCCCGAGAAAGCTCCAATTCTTAGGGCAGGAAACAGCATCGGGCACCATGGCCCATCTCAGGAACAAGGCCTGAGGAGGAAAAGGACACACTTGTGGGTCAGCCTGGCTGACCAGACCGTGCACATTGCCCTGAGGTTGACCACAGCTGAAAACCCGAGTTCAGTGGCCTGGTCACCCCAAAGGGCTGGCAGCTCCCTCCTGGGTCCCAAGGCTCTGGGCTGTGACCGGCTGGATGACACCAAAGCAGATGGTCACTGGTCACCCAGGGCTGGGCCAGCTCCACCGGGCTGGGCTCTGGGGGTGTTCAGACACCACTGAACAGGTACAATTAAGAAGGGTTGTTTTATCAATTGTCACCAGTGTTTCTCTTTGGGAGACAACTGTCTGTGCTTAGAAATATACACCCCTCGGTCACTTACGGAGGGCAGGCGAGGCCAGGGGGACTCGCCGTGGGACACAAGAGGGAGGCGGATAGGGGTAGAGAGGGAAAGAGGGCAGGGAAGAGAGGGGGAGGGAGAGAAGAAGGGAGGGAGGGGGAGGGAGAGCATGAGGGAGGGAGTGAGGAGGGAGGGAAGGAGGGAGGGAAGGAGAGTGCATAAGAATTTAGCTAAATTTAACTGGAATCTGCAAGAGCGGAGCACAGCGGAGGGGCCGGTGGGGAGCACGCAGCTGGAAGGCCACCAGGGCCAGAACCTTCTCAGCGGCACGCGTGCCCAACGCCAAGTCCACGCTGTCTCCCTTGCTGCCCACGTGCAGCAGCTGTTAAAGCCTCCGCGCAATCACATCACTCTTGCGGGCGGTTTTGGGGAAATAAAAGCAGCCAACTCTGCACCTGGACCAGCCCGGAGTCAAGGGAGGGGTGGCGGGGGCGGAAGAGTGAGGGAAGCCCCCTGGGGCCCTTGTGTGGGGGGAGAGGGTCCCCAGTTTGAGGCTCCATTGCCCCCGAGGCTGGGCCAAGTCAGTAGGCACGTCGCAGCCCCTCGGGCCCGGGAGGGTCTCCAGGGAGGGACGCCGAGCAGGAGGGCAGGTGCGTGTGTCTGCTGCGCAGCCACAGGGGCTGCCGCAGGTCAGCGCTTGCCCTGCCGCCTGTGGAGAAGGCCTTACTCGGTGAGTGGAAAGCTGTCCCCACGGCCGTGCCGGGGAGGTGGGACGTGGTCCTCAGGAACCAGGCCTGCCTTGGGAGGCGGCCGCCACAGGCAAGTTCTGGTACCTGGGCAAGGGCTCCAGAAGCAGTGTCAATGCCAAGGGCTCTGGAAGGTTCCAGAAGCAGTGTCAAGGCCAAGGGTTCCGGAAAGTTCTAAAAGTAGCATCAAGGTGAAGGGTTCTGGAACGTTCTGGAAGCAGTGTCAATGCCAAGGGCTCTGGAAGGTTCCAGAAGCAGTGTCAAGGCCAAGGGTTCCAGAAAGTTCTGAAAGCAGCATCAAGGCCAAGGGGTCTGGAAAGTTCTGGAAGCAGTATCAAGGTCAAGGGTTCTGGAAGGGTCCAGAAGCAGCATCAAGGCCAAGTGTTCCTGAAGATTCTGGAACCAGTGTCAACGCCAAGGGTGCTGGAAGTTTCCAGAAGCAGTGTCAAGGCCAAGAGTTCCAGAACATTCCAAGGCCAAGGTTTGGCTTGAGGTCGTGGTTAGTCCATCACTGGGTGGGGCAGTCGCCGCGGCCACACCCTCCTTGCCCTCCCCTCCTAAGCGCTCGCTCTCTACTGACCCCCGCGACCGCCCGGTGTCTGTCCCTCTCGCGGTTGTCAGTGCCCCCGGTCCGCCCTGGTCCTGGCTGCGCCCCTCTTCTCTCTTCTCTCGGCACTGCTCCCCGTGGCTGCCCAGATGCCTGTGAGCAGGCAGAGGCCCGCATGCCCGGCGAGGGGTGCACCAGCGCTGTCGGCCTGAGGGAGGGGGAGGGAGGATGGCGCAGACACTTGCACATGGGGCCGTGGCACCGCTCCGGGGGGCGAGCCCGTGGCTGTGCGTGGGGACGGCCCCCGGGCCTCTCTGCGGGACTCCCCGTGGGTCCCTGGGGACGTGGAAACCCCCGCCTGCCTCCCCCACAGCACCCTGAGGCCCGAGGCGGCTCCACAAGCAGCCGATGCCGGAGCAAAGCCTGAGGAGTGACCCCTTTCCAAAGGGCTCCTCGGGGGCGCGGCTCCAAGACGCCTTTCTCTGCCACCGCTTTTCTCCTTTAAACTCTTCCTTTTCTGTAGAAGAGAAAGCAAAGAGGAGCAGGATTTATTTGATGACTGATTTCAGAGAGCGTGGAGAACTGTTTGAACAAGCTCCTTGGCCACGAAGGACTTGGGCTCATCGAGTGACGACACGTGGCCTGAGCCATGGTGTGGCCTGGACGGGCCCCGCGGTGTGTGGGGGCCACGCGGTTAGCGTGACGTGACGGGGTGGCCCAGTCCTCTCAGGGCAGGTGCACGCCCACGTGCACAGACACAGGCTCTGGGAAGTCCCTGCGCTGAGCCCAGCCCCCTGGGGAGCCTGGCCTGGGACTCTCTGGGGTCCCCCTGAATCCTTGGCCAAGTGAAGTCCCCAAAAGCAAGACTACAAAGGGTTTAGGAGGGAAAATGGAACGAGACATTAGAAGAGACAGAAAACGGAAAGACAAGGCGCCGGCACGGCGGGGTCCCAGCGACCACGAGACGGGTGGGGCCGGGCGAAGGGGACTGGCTAGCCTCGGTCAGCTCGGCGAGCCTCTGTTCTGCTGTCCTGTTGCCACAGGCCGTTTTGAGGAGAAACACTCTTGTTTTTCACTGGAAAGCCCCCAGGAGAGATGCATGTTGCTTCCTGCTGAGGAGCAAATGACACGACGCAGCCGCTGGGCGCAGCTGCCACGCCTGGGCTCGGCCTGCGTGGGTCAGGAGTCAGCTCGCCCTCTGCTCCGGGTCACGCCGGCTGAAATCCAGGTGCACCGGCCTGCGGCCTCTTCAGAGGCTTGATGAGCAAGAGTTGCCTTCCATGCCCCATGCGGCTTGGGCCGAGGTCCCGTCTGTTTCTGGCTGCGGGCTGGAGCCACTGCAGCCTCAGAGCTGCCTGCAGCCCCCTGCAGCCCTCTGCACCTGGGAGCGTGGCTCTTCAGGGTCCGTCTCCAATCCAGCAGTGTCTCAGAACACGACCTACTGAGCCCAGTGCCCACCGCCGCCTCCCCCCAATTTATCGGTCAGGTGCAAACAAATCGCAGGTTCCACCCACACTCGGGGCGTGTGAAGAACTCCACTTACTAGAGGCCCCCAGGTGCATCCCTTACGGGAGAGGAGCCCCCATCTCCAGTGGGTTCCACCTCAGTGCCTCGCGGTGGCCTCCTGCAGGGGGCTCCCCCATGCCACCTGCCAGGGGCTCCACTCAGACCACACGGGGGGTCCAGCCTCGGCCACGCCACGCCACGCCACGCCAGGCTGAGCCTTGCCCTTCCACCACGCTCACAGCCGAACCACAGCAGCCTTTGCTGCCACCACGCTGCGGATTACGAGGCAGCGCACAGAGGGCAAAGCAGCATGCCCGGGTCCAGGCGGGCAGCTTCTGCCCTGCGCGCCTGCTGGCTTGGTGGCACAGGAAGCTGACGCCACGCTGGCCGCGCCTGGGCCGGGCCTCTTGGGTTGAGCCTTCGCTGTTCCCTGTGGGAGGCCTGGCTCGGAAGCGGCACAGTGGCCGGGCTGCTGCGGCGCGTGGTCCAGCTTGGATTCTGTGCGTTCCCGCGTACGTGCTAGGCAGCTTCCCTGAGCCTCCGCGCCCTCGTCTGGGAGGAGACAATGCAGGGGTGCTTGTGAGGGCCTGGGTCCCACCGTCCAGATCAGAGAGCTCGCGGCAGGCCAGCCTCGGGCCGGGGGTCAGGTCTGGGGTGCTCAGGGCACAGCCCAAGTCCAGAGCAAGTCGCTGACCCATGGGACGGCCAGCATGCTGAGGTCTGGGGCAGCTTGGTGGCCGCGCCTCCTGTTCTACGGGGTCTGGTGGAAAGCTCGTGCCCTGGGGACCTGGGTGGCTGCCTCCGGGAAAGACCCCAGCCTTCACTTTTTATAGTCTCTTTTCCCAAGTCCCCTCCAGCCCGCTGGATGCCGGTAGCAACGCCAAGAGCCCCGTGTCTGTGCTGTGATCCCTCTGCTGGGCCCTGCCCGCCCACCCCACCCATTCCCCCTCAGCACGTCCCAGGAGAGCCAGTGGTCACACCGGGCTGGGCCTCCAAGGGGCTCCTGAAACCATCTCCCATCCTTTTCAGAATGTGCGGAGCTGCCCGCGCCACTGGAGGATGTGGACACAATTGTGACACCTTGGCCAACCCATTGTCCCCTCAGGCCCTCCCCCTGCACTCGTGGGAGGTGACACGGGTGAGAGCTGTGACGGCTCGGGGGGCCATTCCCAGGCTGCACTCTGGACGCCTTACCTGGGGCAGGTACAGCCCCACGGCCCCGAGGCCCGGCTGCAGGCCGTGTCACGCGGTCGCCTTTGGCCCCGGGTGGGGGAGAAAGGGCGGCCGTGGTGGCCTTTACCAAGCCTGCTGTCCAGAAGCAGCTTTCCTCCGAGGACGCTAGGTGACACCCTCAGAAGGCGCGTGGCGTTCAGCGCTCCGCGGTGGCAGAGCTCGCGCTTCAGTTTCCCCTTCCCCAGCGCCCGCAGCTTCCAGGAGCACGTGAGGCTGATGTGGCGAAGACAAGGGTTTCCTGCACGGCGCTGAAGTTCCCGTCAAAGGAAACCCCTCGCGCTCCGAGAGCAGCGCCCTCCAGACCCGGACTCCTGCCGCAGAAGCACACGTGCCCGAAGCCGCCTGCTGCCTACATCGCCCAGCGCGCTCGGCAGGTGTGGGGTGGGAGCAGCCCCACGCTGGAGGGGTGCCTGGAGGCCCTCCCAACCCGGGCGGCACCTGAGGCCACCGCGGGGTGCTGGGCGTGGGGTGTTCCTGCCGAGCTGAGGAGGACAGGTGTGAGGGCGCCGGCGTCCTTGGCGCTCACCCCGCAGCTGGAGGAGCGGCTGGCCGGGAGCCTCCTGGGGCTGCGCGCCGATGCAGCTCCTCTTCTCCGCTGTGCCTCCCAGGCTCCAGCTGAGCCCCCGCTCGTGCTGAACGCCCTTGCACGTCCCAGCACTTCCCACACTGGCTGGATGTCCCCAAAGGGCCCCTGGGGGCACAGGAATGCTCCCCTGGACACCCCTGGGCACCACTCAGGCCCCTGCTAAGCGGCGCCAGCCCCGTCGCGCCAGCTCCGTCGCGCCAGCTCCACGCGGCCCCACCCAGCGGAAGCCAAGAGGCTGCAGGGGAACCCGAGGCCGAGCGTTTGGCTCCTGTGACATCTGGGGACATCCTCTGTGGGACTGAGTGGAGGTAGGGATGCGGTCCTCACCCGGGCGTGGTCCCTCGATGCCCTGAGACCCTGGTCTTCACCTGTGGCCAGGGCAGCTGAGGGTCTCGGCTGAGGCCCCTTCCAGGTCTAAAATCCTCCAGGACTCCACAGCTGCCTCTCCCTCGACCCCGTCGGTCGAGGCTCCCCTGCCACTCTTGGGGTGCAGAGACCAGATAGCCCCCAAATGAGTTCCATGTCACAGACCATAACCAACGTGTGGACCAACGGCGAGGAAGAGGCAGCACTGCCGAAGATATTCTCCTTTATTGTGCACTTTAGCAAGACGCTACAGGCACGACTTACACCGCCTGCCTCAAGTTCTCCAATCAATAGCCCGCAGAGGTGGCAGGTATCCCCCACATTTTCCAGATGGGAAAACTAAGGCCGAGAGAACCGGGCCACTGCCCTGCCTGTGCATGCTCCACCCACACTCCCTTCAAGAAGCTGCTCCTGGCTGCTGTAACCAAGGCGTCCTCTGCTTTCGTGATCCCTCTTGCTCTCTGAAATTATTGTATACACGTACCTGCTACCGTGGTTACCGTCATTTCTGCTCAAATGCCCCCCCTTGCGATCAGGACCTCATCTGTCTGGTACGTTATTGCCCTTGCACCTTGAGTGGCACCTGACCCAAAGGGGCCATCGGTTACCACTGGCTGAATGAATGAATGACTGAATACAGGAACGTCACACAGTTGGGGGAGCCTAGATTTGCACAGGTGGCCTTGCCTGGGTCTCTTCAGTTGCCCACAGGGTGGGAAGAGGTCATGGTTAGGTTATTGTGTCAACTCAGCCAGGTAATTGTGCCCAGTTGTTTGGCCAAGCAAGTACTGGGCTAACTGTAATGCAAGGGCATTTATGGACTTTAGTCACCATTGACTTTCCTGCAGTGGTAAATCATAGATAGCTGATTACAATTACATCAATCAGGAAGATTGCCATCAGCAGTGAGGGACACTTAGCCCAATCAGTTGAAGGAATCTAAGCCCCCTCTTGATATAGATATGCAGTGGACACAACCATTCTAAGATCCACAGGATGGAGGAATAGAGTATGGATTAGAGTGGACTTACTGATATTCTATTCATGAACTATTGTGATTAGTAATCAAAGAAAATGTAGCTTTGGTGTGGAGAAAGTGGCCATGGTAGCTGCTGGGGGTAGGGAGTGGGAGAAAGAGATGTGATATAGGGGCATTTTTGGGACTTGGAGTTGTCCTGGGTGGTGCTGCAGGGACAGTTACAGGACATTGTACGTCCTTCCATGGCCCACTGGGTGGACTGTGGGAGAGTGTGGGCTATGGTGTGGACCATTGACCATGAGGTGCAGCGGTGCTCAGAGATGTATTCACCAAGTGCAATGAAAGTGTCATGATGATGGAGGAGGTTGTTGTTAAGGGGGGAGGAGTGGGGTGAGGGCAGTGGGGGGTATATGGGGACCTCATATTTTTTTAATGTAACATTAAAAAAATAAAGACAAAAGAAAAAAAAAAGAGGGGGGAGAGTGATTTCAGCATTGAGGAAGAATTTCCCAGCTTGTCTTTGGACACCCAACGTCTCCCAGAACTCGTCAAGAACTTTCCCTGGACTTTCACCAAGCCCCTGGTTCACCTGCCTGCGGAACCTGGACTGGTGCAGCCCCACGGTCACGTGAGAGACTCTTCTAGAATTGCATCCTATTGACAGATATCTCATCTTGATTCTGTTTCCTTAGAGAACCTTGACTCATATAGAAGGTGAGGTCGTAAATGCAACTTCTGTAGTTCGAGGTGGTGGTGGGACTTGCTAAGAGTGAAAAGAAATAAATCCAGATTCAATCCAATCAAGAGAAGAGAAGTCCTTAGATGCTGGGTGGGGCTCCTTTCACATTCTCGTGGGATCAGAACAAGCCGGTGCAGGGTCGGAGGCCGGCGCCCAGGGCTGAGATCCCCCGTCTTTGTCACCGTGCCTGGGCACGGGTGGGAACGAGGCTAGAAGGGGGCACAAGCAGATGGGGCCATATTTCTCCCGCACTTGGCTGGCTGGATTCACTTCGCAGTAAAACCATCCCCGCTGTGTTGGTCAGCCGTGAGCTCTTGATGAGGACCCTGGTGGAGACAGCACAGCCCCCTGGGGGTCCTGAGTTCCCCCTTCTCATCAGAGGCCGAGCTCTTGTGAGGCGGCTCCACGGCATTGACGACGGATTCAAAGACTTGTGTCAGCGCGCGAATACCACCCACCTTGCGCGGGTCATGCAGGTGCTGGCTCAAGGTGCGCTGTGCCATCGATCGGCCGTTAGCCCCACTCCTCCGCCCGTTATTGACTGGAACGGCCACGCGAGCAGAAGACGCCTCCGATGGGTCCAGGGCATGACCGAGGGGGACCACCATTTCCCGGACACAGTCTACCAACGTGGGCACGGCGGGCAGCTCACACGTCATGAGCCTGTTAGAATTCCGCACCGCACGTGCCTGAGCGCAGACGTGCCACTGCAAGAGCTTGCGGATCCTGGCCGTTTGCTTGACAAACCACCCGGTAGACGCCTTCCCCGACCTCAGAGCGGTGGGCTCTGCAGGCCCATGGCGTGTACGGGCTGCGGGCAGCCGCCGGGCTCTGCTGCGGCAACACGGCTGGCCAGTCGAGCTCCCCGACTCCCTGGGGAAGGCACGGGGAGAGTAGGGGAGAGTAGGGGAGAGCAGGGGAGAGCAGGGGAGGGTCGTGGAGCTTCGGGGGTGCCCCCTCCTTGTGCACACAGGCCAGGTATGGCCGGGCCAGCCGGGGCCGCCAGGGTGGCCGAGGCAGACAAATGCGCCTGCCCGGGGGCGGCCTGGCGGGTGGAGAGACCACAGGATGGAGTCACCCAGCAGGGCCAGCGCCTTGCAGAGAAGAGTCAGGAGGGGATGAGCGGCAGGACGCTGTGCCCAGTTGGGAGCTGAGGACAGGAGGCCCCGCCCCCCGGCGATTCCTGAGAGGTGACCCCTTGGAGAAGGCAGGGGCCAGCGGGGAGCGGAAAGAAGTGAAGCAGGCAGGGCTGCCAGCGGTTGAGGGCAAGGGTCCCTGAGACGTGGGGAGATGGGGAGCAAGAGAGTCTAGGAAGGCGGGAAGGCAGAAGGGAGTCTGCACGGGGCTCCGGGGAGGCGCGGGTGCGCAGCCTACCCTGGGCGGGCGAGAGGGAGACAGGGGTCCATGCACGGAGCGGGGGGCTCCCCAGCAGCCTTGCCTCGCGTCGGCAGAGCAGCCGTGCTTGGAATTCGGGGCCATCGCTGGTCCTGCAGGCAGGCACGGAGGCAGGGGCCTCCCCTGGGCCCCAGAATGCCCTGTGCAGGGGCGGGGGCCTCGGCCACAGTGGCAGAGGCTTCCTGTCATCCACCCTGTCCTCAGTCCTCAGAGCCCCGAGACCCAGGGCAGGTGCGCCGTTCACCACCACGGGCGCTTGATGCTTCATCCAGTGGCACAGGGGCCCCGCCTGCCACTGCCCTCGACAGCGGGTCCAGCTAGCAACCCCAGGAGGGGCAGGGAGGTCTGACCTCGCGGGGTAAGAAGGCCCACTCTCCAGGGGGCAGGAGGAGCAGGTGCAGAGGTGGCCGTCCGCGGTGCCAGCAGGAGAGGGCACAGCGCGAGGGCCGCAGGAACAGCCAGCTGGCCATGGGGCCTCTGCCTCCAAGGAATTAACAGACTGAAGTCCTTCCCTCCTTCCTTCCTTCCTTCCCTCCCTCCCTCCCTCCCTCCCTCCCTCCCTCCCTCCTTCCTTCCTTCCTTCCTTCCTTCCTTCCTTCCTTCCTTCCTTCCTTCCTTCCTTCCTTCCTTCCTTCCTTCCTTCCTTCCTTCCTCCCTCCCTCTCTCTCTCTCTTTCTCTCTTTCTCTCTTTCTCTCTCTCTCTCAATCTGTCTTTTACCATCATGCCTCTTTGCCTGCTGTACGGGGTGGGGATTGTCTGGGAAGGGACATGAGGGAAATTTTTGGGAATTGGAAATCCTCTATATTTTAACTGGATGAGTATTGCTTGGGCATATGTAGTTGAAGAAACTTCCCGAACAGTACAGTTAAAGTTGGTGCACACTGTAACATGCTATCTATAGCTTGATAAAGTTGATTTAACAATATGCATGTCACATCACGACCAATTGGAATTATTCCAGGTAAGCAAGTGTGGTTTAACATTAAAAAAAAACCCCACAATATTACATGATATTTAACAAAGACAAAAAAGAAAAAGCACATGATCATCTTGATAGAAGCAGAAAAATATTGATAAAATTCAAAGTCTATTCCTGATTAAAAAATAAGCAAAATAGGAACAAAAAGTCACTCCCTTTGTATGATAAAAGATATCTACAAAAACTTAAAAGCATATATCACAATCACTGGTGAGATATTACAAAACTTCTCTGTATTTAGAACAAAGAAGGATATTTGCTGTCACAACATGATTGAATATTATACCGGGGATCCTACCCTGTGTAACCCACATCAAAATAAATTTAAGGCTTAAGAATTGTAAAGGAAGAAATAAAACTGCTGTTACTCATAGATGACATGAATGTGAAAATAGGAAACTTAAAAACACGCACAGAGAAACTGTTGGATTTAGTACGTGGTTTTACCCAGGCCACTAGCTTCAAGTTCAATGTACAAAGACCAATCATATTTATTTGGGAGAGCAACAAACAGGAAAAAAAAATTTAGATGCTGCTGACGATATCATCATAATACCAAGTATTTAAGAATAAACCTGATAGAAAATGTGCAGGGCGTCTACATTTCAACCAGCAAAGCATTTCTGAGGAAGTGAAGGAAAGCGCAGGTGGAAGGAGCGCCGAGTTCATGGACAGAAGCTCTCGATGTGGTCGAGCTGCTAGCCCACCCAGAGGACCTGTACGTTCCAAAGTAACCCCAAGTGAAATCTCAGCAGTTTGTTCCCCCGGAAATTGACAAGATGATTCCAAATTCCATATGGCAATCGAAAGGAACAAGAGCGACCCAGTCTTGAAGAACGTGCCTGAAGACATGCAGCGTCGGAGATAAGGACAGATGCCTAAATGACTGTGAGCTGACAGCAAGAAGGCAGCGTGGCCCTGGGGTCAAGAGAAACACACTGACCCCGGGCACTGCGCGGAAACTGACCCAGGGGCAGAGCCCCTTGTGTATGACAAAGCAAACCCCGCACTGCAGGAAGATGGAACGGTCTTTTCAGTAAAGGGAGTTGGAGCAATTGAACAACTTCTGCTTCAGACAATACCAAATAGCAATTTAATGGCAATTTTAAGACAACAAAACTTTTAGAGGAAAACATATGGAAACGCTTTTGTAACCGTGGCGTGGACAAAGTTTTCCTTGATATGATGCCAAAAGGGCTGAAAACATGGAGAAAACACTTGGTAAATTAACATTTAGAAGTTCTGCATTACATTTAGAAGTTCTGCTCCTAAAAAAACACCATTAGGAGAGTGAAAAAGCAGTCCACAGAGTGGGTGGCAGTATATTCAGCACTACACCAGCAAAGGGCTCAAGGCAGGCTAGATACACGAAGGCGACAGCAATCAGAAAGGGAGAAGGTGACTGCTCAGGGGAATCCAGGTGAAATATTTGAGTGGATCTTTCACAAATGAGAATATCCAGTGGCTGATACGTGCATCACAAGATGCTCCATTCCTTTAATCAGTGGGGAAAATTCAATGTAAAGGAAAACCACAATGCATACTACCAACTCTCCACCAGAATGGCTGAAATGAAGAAAAGACAGAAAACACCCTGTGCTGGCAAAACTGCGCAGCAGTCAGAGCTCTCCCCCACTGCTGGGGGACAGGAACTCGTCGTTAGCAGCGCCTTCAGCCTCATGGAGCACCGGCAGCGTTCCCTGAGACCAGCGACTGGATCCGCAGGTATTCTCCCACGGAAAGACACAGAAGGAAGTTCACAGCTGCACTGCCAACAAGCCCAGGGGGACAGGCAAATAGACTGGGGAGCATTCTCCCACCACCCCCCTCAACAGCAGCGAGGACGCCCAGGTATGGCGCGTGAACGCAGCCGCTGCGAAGGGCACACACGGCGCTGTGGGAAGCACTCAAGCAGACTCGCCTCCCCTGTGGTTCAGGCGCTGGAGCAGGCTCACCTGTGGGAGGTGAGGTGCCTGGAAGCAAAGGGCAGGGGGCTCTGAGGGCCAGTGGACATTCATTTTTAATGTAGGTACTGTTACTCGAGATGTAGATTCAGTTGCTGGAATTTCAGAGCTATTCATTCATGATATCTGTATTTTCCTGGATGTATATTGTTCTTCAATAAAAAGTGAGGAATTTAAAACAAATGGATTGTTCACAATCCATTTGTTTTAAAAAAATTTTTGTCCATTATTCTTTTTTGATTTTTTAATTAGAAAAGCAGGTTTACAGAAGAGTCATGAACGAAATCAACATTACCATGTAACACCGTATTATTAACACCTCACATTAGTTTGGAACATTTTTTACACTTCATGAAAAGTCATTGTCTACAGAATTTTTCACTTTTGCATTGTGCAGTCCTATGTGTACCTGTTTTTTATTTCACTTTTATTCTAGTAACATATATACAACCTAAAAATTTCCCTTTTTAATCACACATACATGTACAATCTTTTTTTTTTAGGAAAACACATATTTTATTTATGTAGTACTGTTGTACTTTGGGATGGTCTATTCTTTTTTAATTAATTAATTAATTAAAACAGTATTTTATGAAGGTACATAGATCACAAAAAATGTTACATTAAAAAAGAAAAGAGGTTCCCATATACCCCCACTCCTCCCACATCAACAGCCTCTTTCACCATCATGGCACATCCACTGCATTGTGAATACGGCTTGGGGCACTGCTGCACTACGTTGCGGTTTACACTCTCCCCAGGACAGCATATTCTTGGGCTTCTGGTTTAACCAGAAGCCAAAAAAGCACGACCCTGTCAAAAGGCTTCCCCCATATCCACGTCCTTGGCCACAAAGCAGTGTGGGCCACGCCGGCTCTGTCCCTGCCCTTTAGCCAGCCTGGGCTGGGCCGCGAGACCTGCCTTGCCCGGTGGGATGGTCACGGGCGCAGTGAGAGCAGAGGCTTGGAAAGGACGTGCTGTCGCGTGCAGCTGGACTTGCCCCCTCACACCTCGCTCTCGTCACGAGGACCTGCCGGCGCTGGCCTGCTGGACGGACACAGATACAAGGAGGGGGCCCGGGCCCATCGCAGGCAGCAGCAGCCCACGCACCCATGCACATGGGAGTCTCTCGAGAGCAGCAGAGCTGCCCGCAAACTGCAACTTTCTGCAGACCCAGGCATGAGCCCGTTTTAGCCAGAAGGGCTGATCAGCTGAGCTGAGGACTCGTGAGCGCTAATGAATGGTTATTATTTCAGCCTCTGGTGGTGGTTGTTACCCAGCATTATTGTGGCAGTAGCTAACTGAGACACAGGGGCAGAATGTCTGCTATCTCTGCCGGTTCCCAGTGCCGGATGCCCTGGAGCTGAGAGCAGCAGGCCCAGCTCCACCTGGCAGCAGGGGCGGGGCCACGAGCAGGTGTGGAGCTGCCTCACCTTGCAGGTGGAAGGCGACGTGCTTTTCTTGAGCCCGTTTTAAAAGCATAACTGTGGAGGGAGGAAACCCCCTGGCAAGGTAACTCTCGTTCAGGCCTTTCGGGTCCCCACAAGGCCGCTCTGGGGTCAGCTCACGGCGCAGCGGGCACAGCGGTGCCTCGGCCACACCCTGGTGGAGACGGATGTTCTCGCCGTGAACGCAGGCAACGCCGGGCAGAGCGCGTCCTGGGCACTTGGCGACCTTGACTGGAGAGCGCCGGGTCCCGGGCTCTGAACCGGGCACAGATGGCGTCTTGGGCTTCCCACCATCCCTCAGCTGTGTGCCTCGAGGCGCGCCGTGCCAGGGGTCCTTAAAGTGGCCCCGCCGCACCAACTGGGGCTGGCGGGTGACGGCCCAGGTGCCCTGACTTGCCGGGCGTTTCTGCCCCCACGTGACGGACGGAGCCCACAGACCCCAGACCCCGCTCTGGCCCGGCCCGGGGCAGCCTCCCGCCGGCCGCTGCGCCCGGGGTCGGCTGTGGGATTTCTGTCCGCCGCTGGCAGGGGAGTAGAGTGGGGAGGGAGCATGGGGGCAACATCAGCCAGGACCCCCGCCCTCACCAGGGGCTCCGGGCTCCAGCCCGTGCAGGTGCGTGCTGGCCGGTGGCGGAGCCTCAGGGGGAAGCCGGACGCTCGGGTGAGGGGTGGGCACACAGCCTGAGGCCCACGGGGAGGTCAGTGCCTCCCGACCCGTTCCCACAGCTGTGCGCCGCCTGCTGACCAGAGCCGTGTGCGACCCCGCAGGGTCGGCCCACCTGGCTGGGGACAGTGCGAAGGCCCCTGCCTCTGGGCACGGTCATTTCAGAGAGCCGCGCCGCCCTGCCACGTCTACGCAGGTCTGGACGGCTCCTCGCTGTGCCTCACCCCGAGAATCCCATCTGCGCTGGTCTAGAAAGGACACAGTGGAACGGGGGCCCAGCGGGAACTGGGGGCAAGGCCGGGAGCCAGACACCCTCCCACAGCCGGCACCAACCCTCTGGGGAGCGCAGCCCGGTGGGGAGGAGAGGGTTTCCCACACACCCAAAGACGAATCCAGCGTTCCATGGCTCTTGCGGAGCATACGGGGTGTAGGGGTCGGCAGTGATGGGCCAGTCCCCGCGGAGCTCTCGCGCACCCACAAGTGGGCAGCAGCCTTGGCCGGTGGGCCACGGCCACAAAGGACGCGGTGGAGGGAGTGCGTGCCCTGGCCTGGAGAGCCAGAGGCCGCTGGCTGCCAGGAGAGGTGCAGGGGACAGGGTGGACAGAAGGAGGACGCGCCCAGCATGAGCAGAGGGGCCGGGGCTTGCTCCATGCTGTGCAGCCCTCGGCCAGGAGAGGGTCCCAGGAAGGCGAGAACACCTGCCGACCGCCCGGCCCTCCCGGGGGTCCTTCGCGACCCCCAAGACCCCTCTCCGCCCAGGAGCATGTCCGAGCATCACCACAGCCCGTCGAGGCTGCGCCCAGCCGGCGCCGGCCCAGTCCTGCCCGGGGCTGGTGTGCACCTGAGGCTGGGGTGGGCGGTGGCTCAGTAGATGCCCAGGGCATGGGTTTCACCTCTTGCACGGATAACCTTTGGCACTGCGGGCTCGGCGGTGGCTCCAAGTCATGAGAGTCGGTTAAGGAGGCAGCCAACCTCACGAGGGCAGAGAAAGCCTGCGCTTTTCCTGCCTCCTGCAGGTGGCTTAACGGGATTGGTGCACGGGGCGGCGCGGTGCCCGAGGAGCACACGCAGGTGTCGGGAACGCTCCTTAGGCCAACTCACGCCCTTTGTGCCGACGACAGAAAGACGCAATGTCACTGCAGCGGTGACATCTGCCCCCTCCCCAGCCCGTGGGTGCAGGGGCGCCCAGATAAAGTGCCCTTCACTGCAGTGTGACGACACGGGCCACTGCCCCTCACCCGCTGAAAGCAGGCGGAGGCCGACGCCGTGCGCTTCTGACAGAACCCAGGAGGCGGAGGCCGTCCTCTCCGAGCACACCTGGTGAGAAGCAGCCCTCCTAATCTGAACACTTGGGCAGAAATTTTGGCTTTGCCACTCCTGGCTGCGCCCCTCTGGGAAGGTGGCCTGGGCAGTTCCATGGGGTTCTGGGGACAATGAAAAGCAGGCACCACTTCCAGTGCTTTCCCTTTCCTGGCAGTCATTCCACAGCTTTCTTACACCTTCTCTGGAGAGTTCTATGACAGCTGAAAGAGGAGCGGCGCACGGGAACCGCCACCTTCCTTTCTTTTGCCCACTCAGTTAAGCCTGCCTCCTCCAGGAAGCCCCTGGGCCCCCAGCTGTAGCCCCCAGCGCCCTCCCTGCTGGCTAACTGCCCTCTGGCCGTCCTGCTGGCACATTTCTCCCCGAAGCACAGGTGTGGTCTTGGCAGCGGGTGGCGGGCAGGGACGTGCTTGTGCCACGCCTCTCGGGGGCATCAGTCACTCCACAGATAGGCCCGAGCTTGCCGTCGCATCTATGTGTGGACGCTGGGTGGACAAAGTCCCCTTACAGACACGTTTGCTCTTAGGAGGACATTTATCAGAAACCTGGGACCTCAGGAAAAAGTCGCACCTTTCCTTCCGGGCGTCCCCAGCCCTCCCGAGGCTCCGTCTGCAGCCCCGTCCGCTTTGGGGTCCCTACATCCCCACGGAAACGCGTCCTCAGCCCCTCTCCACACCTCCACTCTGACCAGGCTCCTGGACTGGGTTCAGAGGGTGGAGAAGAAGAGGGAAGTTTCTAGGGCCAGAGGGGCCACCTGAGCCCGTCCTCGGCGGTGGAGATGCGCGTCCATGCTCTGCTCGTGCCTGCGCCAGGCCAGTGCCGCTGTGCCCAGCCCCTTCTGTGCTCTCCAGACCCCTCAGGGGAGGCAGCTTCCCGGGCCCGGGCGAGGGCACCGCTGCCAGGAGAGGAGGGTCTGAGCCGCGTCTGCCTGCCCAGTCATTGTGCCGGGCTCAGCTTCGCCCGGACACACGAGGCACTTGCTCACGGCGTGGAGGGGCCTGCCTGGCCTTCAGTTACCCCATGGGCTCTTGGGTGTGTGAGGCCGTTGCTCACTCGCAGCCCAGGCGAGAGCTGGGTCACCCCTGGTCAGACTCTGTCCCCGATTTTGGCCTCCAGCCTGTCAGGCTGGGGAAGGTGAGACCCTGGAGGCCGCAGGTGCCTGGGGGTCCCCAGGTCGGGAATTTGCGGGAGGCAGAGCCGTGCAGGGGCTTGAGTCAGAGCTGCCCAGGGCCGGTGCCAGCCTGGGGGGGCTTCTGCCACCGCCAGCCCCCAGACCCCCTAGCACCACTGGGAGCTCGACGGGCACGTCCTCGCCCCCTTCCCAGGGGAACAGTTTGGGGCAGGGGCTGCCTCTGACCCCGGGCCCTGATGCTGCTTTCCTGAGGACGGACCCCTGCGCCCAGGATGCCGGGGAGGAGTGCGAGAAGGACAAGGAGCTGGGATGGTTCGCGGGGCCTTGGGCAGCTCGGGGAGGAGGCCGTCCCAAGGCCAGAACCTGCTCTCCACCCTTGGAGCCAAACTCTGCTCCCCAAGAACACGGGGCCTGCTGGGCAAATGCATCGGCTAGCTTAGCCCAAGCTGTGATGCCGTAACAAGCAGCCCCCTGCTCCAGCCTCAGGCCCGCTGGAAAAGCCAAGCGCCCTCCTCTGCCCTTCCATGTGTCCATCAGAGCAGCCTCCCCGGCGGTCATCAGGGGGCAGGCTGATGGGTGCTACTGTCGGGAACTCTCCCTGCGCCTCGCGGGCTGACCTCGGCCCATGCCCCGCACCCTGCGCCCCGCGGGCTGGCCTTGTCCCATGCCCCGCACCCCGCACCCCGCGGGCTGGCCTTGTCCCATGTCCCGCGCCCCACACCCCGCGGGCTGGCCTCGGCCCATGTGTTCAGAGCCTGCAACAGTCGTGCACAAAGTGCATCTGCAGGGCGGGGGCTGACCTGGCTGAGGCCTCCACCGACGTGTGCCCTCCCGTACCGCAGACCATGCACGGGCTTCGGCGCTGCCTGAGCGGGGGCTCCTGGTCTGCAGCCCCCCGTGACCCCCATGTCCCCCCCACCCACACCCCACCCGGGAACGAGGCACCCCAACAATGCTCTTGAGGGGCGGGTGGGCCTTGGAGAGGGCCTCCACTGAGGCAGGAGGGTCCACGTGGGGGGCCACACTCGGGCTCGCCCTCTCTGGGGTTCGCCAGGAACCGCAACGAGGTGCTCCTGTTTCTCGTAGAGATGCACGATGTGCTGCCTCGAAACCAGCAACTCTGTGTTCCTGAATGTTCCAAGAAGAAAATTCAAATGATTTCCGACTGTGTGCTGTCAGCGGTACAACGTGCTGTGTGTGTGCCTATTAGGCACTGAGAGCTGCTGGGCTCGCGGCCGGAAGGTTCCAGAAAGGTGAGCAGCACCGTCCAAGAGGCACTGGGCAGCGAGGGCACGCAGCTCGTGGGAGCGGAAGAGCCGGGCCCCGTCCACGCAGCAATTGTGAGATTCAAGGCTCCTCGGAGCGCGTGTCGTGGGGAAGTCCCATCCTAGAACGCCGGGCTCTGCTCCTAGAAGGCTCAGCCCTGTGACGGCGCGTCACCCTGGAGAATCCCGGCACCCCTGGATGGTGCGGCGAGGTCCACTACAGCCTGCGTCTGGGACCCTGCCGAGCGCCAGCTTCTCCTCTGTCTCCCAAAGAAGGAAAACCCGGAAATCCTTGTCAAAGATAAACACAGGCATCCTTCCCATTCCGCAGGTGTCCGTGGACGTGCCGTGTGTGCCCGTGGGACTGCGTCGGTGTGGAGTGAACCCTGTGTCTCTGCCCATGTGCCGACCCTGCTGGCCCGATGGCTGTGCCCACGCCTCTGTCCCAGCCCCGCCTCCAGCTCTGCGCCCCCGTCTGCACCTGCACCCCACGTCCCTCCTCACCCATATCTGCGTCATCAGCTCCTGATGCCGTGGCTCATGGAGGAATCATGCCGTCCCGACACCCAGGACCCTGTCGTTCCACGGAGGACGCCCCAGCATTGGGCCTGGCGCAGCCGCTGCCACCAGAGGCTGGACTCGTCCCGGAGGGAGGCCCTGAGGGCTGAGTGGAGCTGGCTTTCGAGGACGACCCGCAGTGTCACCCAGCCCCGGAGGGGCGAGAAGCCAGCCCGGAGAGGGACAGTGCGCGGGCGTCCCCGCAGCCCGAGCTCTTCCTTCCATTCCTCACTGGCGACTCTCCTGGGAACGTCTCCTGATTTACCACAAACCTGTAGACTCTGCCCTGCAGGTGCCGTCTGCTCTCTGTCTGTCTCTCTACCTGTCTCCACCTCCCCCTCTCCCCCCTCTCCTTCCCTCCCTCCTTCCCCCTCCCTCTCCCTCTTCCCCCTCCTTCCCCTTTCCCTGTTCCTCCCTCCCCCTCCCCCTCCCCGACTCCCCTTCTTCCTTCTCCCCTCTCCTTCCCTCCCTCCTTCCTCCTCCCTCTCCCTCTTCTCCCCTCTCCTTCCTTCTCTCTCTCCCTCCCCCTCTCTCCCTCCTTCCCCCTCCTCTCTCCCCCTTTCCTTTCCTCTCTCTCCTCCTCTCCCTCTCTCCCTCCCTGGTCCCCTCTCTCCTTCCCTCTCTCTCTCCCTCTCTCTCTCCTTCCCCCTCCCCTTCCCTCTCTCCTCCCCTCCCTCCCCCCTCCATCTTCCCCTTCCTCCCCCCCCGACTCCCCTCTCCGTGTTGGACACCAGGCAGGGCCCCTCATGGGCTGCACAGACATGCCCCACAGGCCAGGATGTCCAGCGCCTGCGCTTGATCCTGCAGGGAGTGGCTGGAGAAGGCAGGCGAGGCCTCTGGCTTCAGATAACGCCTCCTGACGGGCTGACCATCTTTCTCCAGCTGCCTGCGGGCGCTGGCCTCTAGTCCCTGCAGCAGGAAGCAGTGGACAGCAGACAGGGCTGGCCACAGGCAGGCGCTCAGAGGGACCGGCCAGTGGAAACCAAGCCCTGGAGGCTGCCCCGGGGTGGTCAGGTAGCGGCTTTGGGGGAGGAGAGAAAGTTCCCAGCCAGGAGGAATGGAGCCTGCAGCCGTGCATGGGGCTGTGGTCAGCGCAGAGGCTGAGGCGACAGGGCAGGCGAGGAGGAGCAATGAGTCCCGAGATTCCCCACGGGCGCTGCCTTCCCCCGAGTGGCCCTTAGCGGGTCTCTGGCTGGGATGGAGCGTGCCCCTGGCACAGCGGATCGCTGGGAGGAACGGGGTCTTGGGCCGGGGTGGCCGAGGGGCAGCCCAAGAGGGAGAACTGGGACTTAACAGACCGAGCTTGGGGACTGGGTGAATAAACACTAACCGCTGACGCATGAGCCCGAGCCGAGCCAGAGCTGCCGCCCTCCAACCCTCCCCGTGACGCGGTGAAGCCCCTCACTGGAGCCCCCTCCCCCAGACCGGGCTGAGGAGCTGCAGCCCACCCTCCCTCCCTCCCATCCAGATGCTCCGTGGGGAGTGAGGTCCCACTGTCGCCCGCTCCTCCCTCCGCAGCCCGTCCCACCCGGTGGCTCCGTCTGCCCAGGGAGCCCAAGTCGCGATTCCAGCCAGGCCCTGCCGCCCTCCTCGCTGACCCCCGCGGAGCCTCTGGGCACTTCCTGAGGGGTCTCGCCCCAGCCCACCTCCTCACGCTGCCCTTTGCCGGGGATCCTAGAAGCTCATCATCAAGCGGGGCCCAGGGCGCCCAGTCCTCTTCGCTGCAGAGGCCACTGGGGCTGAGAAGGACGGCCCGGGCCCCTTGCCCCGCAGTGCTGGGCTCTGCGCGTCCCCCCGTCCTCCTCAGCCTCTTTACGGCTGCCCCAGTTTCCGGCTCCGCGGCTCCTTCACGCTGGGAGGCTCCGCTGCGGTGCCTGTTCAGAATCCACTCCGTCTTCCTGCTCACGCTCGCCCCGCAGCTCTCCAAGCTGCTCCTTGTGTCCAGGTGCCATTGGGAGAGTGGACAGCTGGAGGCAAGGCCCGGCCAGGCTCTGGGGGCCACTGACACCCAGACGTGCGCCACCCGGCACGGCGAGCCCGCTGGGAAAACCCACGCCTTGTCCAGAAGGCCAAAGCTCAGGAGCCGGAGGCCACCTGCCAAGGTCACAGGTGGGCTGAGGTGCTCGTCCAGGACGCCACGGCCCACGGGGCGGGGTGGTCGGGCGGGGCGGTGCAGCAGGTTCGCTGGCCCGGGGGGCCGGCTCTGGGGAAGGAAGGCGGGGGACTGCGCTTCATGCCCTTGAAGAAGGCCCCGCTGAGAGAGGGCGGCCCCCTTGGCCACCCGCCTGCCACTGTCCCCTCCGCCCTCATTTCCAGGAAGGCCGCGGCTCTGAGAGCAGACATCTCCAGGAGGGGTGGTGGCGGCGAGCGAGAGCAAAGAGGGGCGAGCCGGGCAATTACTGTAACTAGTGTAGCATGTTATCCTATTACCACCAAGTACAAAAGTTCCTAAGCCTTTGCTTCCGACATGCATGTCAGACAAGACCTGGATTTACTCCTGAAATTTTTAATCCTCGGCGTGGAGAAGGCGATGCCTCTAATGGCAGTGCAACAGCCCTTTGCTGAGGGCGGGCGGCCGGCCGCTTCCTCTCGGCGCAAGCCGCAAGACGCGGCTGCGACTGGCGCGGTGTCAGCCTCCACCTCCCCCTCAGGGTCCCGATGTCCACACTCAGCCTCGAAGTGCAGATTCTGCAAGGCGGCATGTCCAGAGAAATGAGGCTAGAGCGTCTACAGCCTTGAATGGCATCGGAAATAGGCGCCCTTTAGCCGAGTTCTCGGATATGCCGCGCACTTCCTGCCCCGAAACAGCGCGCCACCACCAAGGAAATGTCGGGATGCTGCGTCCCAGCCTTCCTGCCATGGCTCTTCCCCTTTTAATTTGAGGGTTCATCGGAGAGCAAAGGGCTAGAGTTCACGCGGGAAATCACTGCTAGCAGCAGGTTCGTGTCTTTCTGCACTTACTGTATTTATACAGTTGTGGTCATCTCTTTATGGAATTTTCCCCTTCTACTTTTCCACCTGAAGTGATGATCTGAGCATTTTCTGAAGTACTTGAACTTCTGGCAGCCCTTTTTCATGGCCGCATAGTGTTTCATGACTTGGGCATCTCCTGATTCACAAAGCCATCCCTTACGCTAACTAACACTCTAGTAAAGGGCACAGACTTTAAAAAGTAAACATTTTAAAAACCTTTGACAGTTCTTTATTTATAGTAAAAAGTTAGTATCCGCATGCTTCCTTCACAGCCCAGTTTCTCTGTTAGTAACACCTTCCGTGAACGCTCCACAGCTGCTACAATCAGCGTGTTTTATTAACCAATGCCCCACGCCGTGGGCCTCCTAGTCCCCGCCGCCTCGTCCTGGACCCACACGCCCTCCGCCGTCCCCTGCGGCTCCTCCTGGCTGGACGCTTTCTGGGGCGTCCTCGTTTCCCGTGACCTTGACAGCGCTGGGGCGTCCGGCGCAGGTTCTCTGCAGAAGCGTCCTCAGCGGGACTCGCCTGACGATCTCCCACGAGGCGCCAGGGCCGGGGGCTGGGGGAGGCCCAGCGGCCCAGCGCCCTCCTCATCGCGGCCTGCCCGGGCGCCGTGGGCTGCTGGTGGACGTCCAGGCGGCCGGTGCCTCCACCGTGAGGGTCCCCGCCCCCTTTCCGCACGGCTGCTGCTGAAGGTCACCGCGCAGGCCCTGCCCGAGGGTGGGAGCGCCCCCCTCCCTGCAGTAGCCCGCGTTCTTCCCGCTTGAGCCCTTGGGCAGCTCCAGCGATGGCGTGGCCGGCCCCGGGCACACTCCTGGCCTCTGGCTCGGGAACTGGCCGCGCCTCCTGCACAGTTGCGTTGGGATTCGGCAGCTGCTGGCTCCTCCAGATGCTCCTGTGCCTCCCACCAGAGGCGAGGGGCGTCGCAGGCCCCGGGGAGGCCGCAGGGGATACTGCAGAAGGGGCTGCGCTGACCTGGGGCTGGAGGGGAGAGCAGCCAGCAAAGCACAAACCACACAAGGAAGAGTTGTGGAGGCTGTGCCGCCGGGGCCAGGCGCGGGCATGGGGGGCAGGTGGGGGCCCCTCCTGGAGGTGACGGCCCAGCAGAGGGGCAGCTGGTGGCCCTCTGGGGCACCCGTCCAAGGCAGAGAGGACGGGAAATGCCCCGGACCACGTGGGCAGGGAGGGCTGGGCGTCTGCGGGGGCACGGCGGGTGCCAGCTCCTCCCAGGACGGTGGGCAGGGAGGAGGGGCTGACTGCAGAGGCTGGCAAGAGCTGGCCTCGGGGACCTGAGGACTGGTTTGGGCTTTATTCCAGAGGCGACAGGACCCCCAGGAGGGGCCAGATGTCCTTGCTCTGGGTGTGCCCAGCTCTCTCATCTCTCATTTCCGGGGACTTGAGGACAAGCTGGAGGGTCCTCTGGGTAAAGGCCTGTGCCTTGGACCGCCCCGTGTGTGGCGTTTTGCCACGGCTCCCCCGCCAGGTGCGGTCCCGTGCCGCTCACACACCATAGTAAGCCGGCAGGAGAGGGCTCTGTCCTCAGACAAGGAGCCTGGGGTCTGAGTGGTCGAGGGCCTCACTAGGTTGTCTGGTTGGCTGGACACCGGCTGCCCACTCTGAGCTGGGCAGTGGCCTCGCAGGAGGTGGTCAGCCTAGAGGGCCAGGCGGAACACGATCACTGCTCTGCCCCCCCCCACTCACTCCACCTTTACTCCTGGAGGTCTCCAGGCCAGAAGTCAACCTGCAGGTGTGGGCGGGGCCGGAAGTCAACCTGCAGGTGTGGGCGGGGCCGGAAGGCTGACCTGCAGGTGTGGGCGGGGCCGGAAGTCAACCTGCAGGTGTGGGCGGGGCCGGAAGGCTGACCTGCAGGTGTGGGCGGGGCCAGAAGACTGACCTGCAGGTGTGGGCGGGGCCGGAAGTCAACCTGCAGGTGTGGGCGGGGCCGGAAGACTGACCTGCAGGTGTGGGCGGGGCCGGAAGACTGACCTGCAGGTGTGGGCGGGGCCGGAAGGCTGACCTGCAGGTGTGGGCGAGGCCAGAAGGCTGACCTGCAGGTGTGGGCGGGGCCGGAGGTCTGACCTGCAGGTGTGGGCGGGGCCGGAAGTCAACCTGCAGGTGTGGGCGGGGCCGGAAGGCTGACCTGCAGGTGTGGGCGGGGCCGGAAGTCAACCTGCAGGTGTGGGCGGGGCCGGAAGGCTGACCTGCAGGTGTGGGCGGGGCCGGAAGGCTGACCTGCAGGTGTGGGCGGGGCCGGAAGGCTGACCTGCAGGTGTGGGCGGGGCCGGAAGGCTGACCTGCAGGTGTGGGTGGGGCCAAAAAGCTGACCTGAGGTGTGGGCAGGGCCAGAAGGCTGGCTTGAAGGTCTGGGCAGGGCCAGAAGGCTGACCTGCAGGTGTGCTGGCCTGAAGGTGTGGGCAGCAGTGCCCCCGGGGCCCCGCAGGGGAGGGGCCTTCCCGCTTCTTGTGGCGTCAGGTGCTGCAGCGGCGCTCAGCCTTCCTGGCCGCACGGCTCTGCCCTCCCTGTCCTCTGCCGCCTTCAGGTGACTGTCTCTGTGTCCCCATTTCCTCTCCTCACAGGGACAGAGGTCAGGTTGGACCAGGACCTTCTCCAGTCGTTTGACCTCATTTTAATTAATCCCATCCTCAACGACCACATTTCCAAACATGGCCCCATTCCCAGGGCCTCACTGTCTTTTGGGACCCCTAACAGTGGCCCCGTGCGTGACCCAGAGAACAAACGTTAGCTCCTCCGTTTCTCCCTTATCAGCCACCAGCCACCCCTGCTCCCACCGTTCTCTGCCTCTCAGAGCACGCAGGCTCCACGGTGGCCCCGCTGCTCTCCCCCAGCCAGGTGGGAGGGGAGGGGCCCACACACCAGGTGGGGACCCACAGGGCCCCGGGTGACACCCCTCCCGGGGCTGAGAAAGGGCCCCCTCCCCAAGCCGGGGGCCATCCCAGGTGAACCGGTGGGCAGGGCTCTCTGAGCAGCTCCCGTGCGGCTCTGGCTGAGCAGTCGTGGCTGGGAGTCCTTGGGGGGCGAGGAGGGGCGGGGGGGGGGTACAGTTTCCACCCTTGGGGGCTCAGGGGGATCCCATCCTGCTGGTTCCCCATCACGGTGACGGCTCGGGCACTTCCCACCCCACTGCCCCCAGGAGGAGCCAGGCACACCTGTCCTTAAGCCTCAGGTGGACCTTGCAGGAAGACAGTGCCTCTCCCTTGTTCCAGCTGCAGGGACTGGGGCTCAGTAGCCTTGGGGAAGCAGGCAAGTGACGGGGCAATACGCGATGACCCTGGATTCCAGGAGAATGTCGCCTGGCCTGAAGCCTGCGCCATCCACGAGGCCACGAGGCTTGGTTAAGCCTCCTCACAGGTGGACAGGATGGACAAGGTACGCACACCTCATTGGGAATCTGCAGGTGGCTGACCTCTGTCTTTAGGCCCCCATGGACCGCCCACCCCAAAGTCTCCAGGGCCAATGAGCTCTGGCTGTGGACATGCCCTGCAATGCCAGCTACTTGCAGAGAAGCTGCATCTGTGAACCCAGATGGACCACACAGCGAGGCCCACAGGCCCCAGGCCAAGGACAAAGAGGACCATTTTTATTCTTGACATCTGCGCCAGCGCTGGGGGCAGCTGGAAACGAGGCAGGCACAGCCCCTGACCCCACAGAGCTAACGGGCCGATGGAAATCAATCACCTTCTGGGAAGGTAGCTGTGCTCCTGTGCCCCTCCCAACACAAGGCAATGACACACACCAGCCAGCCATGCCCAGCCCTTGGCATCACCTCGATCGTCCACTCTGCTGCGTGTGCACCAACCCATCACCAGCTCTGACTGATGATGCCTCCAAAAATGCTTCCTTATGTCCACCACTTCCTTCCCATCCCCTTGGCGCTTTCCCTGCTCCAAGGGCCACCCCTTCTCCCACAGACTTCTGCGGTGGCCTCCTAGCCCATTCAGCGAGTTTGCTCCAGCACCTTCGAGAGCTCCTGGGGGCTGGCCTCAGTGGCCCAGGAGCCCCTCTGGGCAGGCAGCAGAGTGGGCTGGAAGCCTTCGGGGCAGTGAGGTCCAGGGAAAGCTGGCGAGCACTGGAGGGCTCTCAACCACAAGACCCCAACTGTCCGAGCCCCCAGCAGAAGCCGGGACCATGGAAGGCCACAGGGGATGATAGGACGGAGGCTGTGCTGATGGGCAGCTGGAGGAGAAAGTCGGGGACGGGAGCCACACCACCTGACTTCCCATCCGACTTCCCT